>NC_140595.1:636514221-636826721 GCF_964204655.1 Triturus cristatus | reverse complement strand
GGACTTCCCGTCCCAAAGCAGTAGTAGCTGCCGTCGCTCAGGTAGAATGGCCACGCAACCCCACTAAAGGCTCCTTCTTAGCCAGAGTAACAGGCTTTGATGCACAGAACGACCCACCTGGAGATGGTCTGTTTGTGCATGGCCCGATCTTTCCTAGCACCCACGTAACCAACAAAGCAATGGTTGTCCACCCGGAATTGTGTGGTGTGATCCAAATAGAAGGAGAGCGCATGTTTTGGATCCAGACAGTGGAGCCTCTCTTCCCCTTTTGAAGGATGCGGCGGCGGAAAGAAGGTGGGCAAAGTGATGGCTTGGCCAATATGAAAAGAAGTGACCACCTTTGGAAGAAAGGAGGGTCGAGTTCTGAGGACGACCATGTCCAGATGAACAGCCAGAAAGGGACGATTGGAAGACAGAGCCTGGAGCTCACTCACCCTGCATGCAGAGGTGGTGGCCACCAGAAAGGCAGTTTTGAGGGTTAGGAGTCTGAGAGGACAGTTATGTGGCGGTTCGAAGGGAGCGCACATAAGATAGGTTAACACCAAGTTCAAGTCACAATGAGGCATTACGAAGGGAACAGGAGGAAAAAAATGAGTAACGGACTCAAGAAATCTATTCACAATAGGGGACTTGAAAAGAGAAGGCTGATCAGGAAGCCTGAGAAAGGCTGAAATGGCCGAGAGGTAGCCCTTAAGAGTGCCCAGAGCAAAGCCCAAAGGGCCCAGAGCAAAGCCCTGCTGGGCTAAACAAAGGAGGAACAAGAGAACCTCAGAAAGAGGAGCGGAAAGGGGATCCACAGCCTTTGTTGCGCACCATGCCACAAATATATTCCATCTGCAGGAGTATACCGTCTTAGTGGAGGGACGTCTGGCTGCCAAGATAACATCGCAGACTTCGGGAGGCAGGTCAAACAACGTCAACTACCGCTGCTCAATCTCCAAGCAAGGGGGAGGAGGCTGGACAGGTTCGGGTGGAGGACCGTCCCCTGCTGCTGCGACAGAAGATCCTCACAAAGAGGCAGTCGGATTGGAGGATCGATGGCCATGTTGAGCAGCTCGGGATATCAGACTCTTCGTGCCCAATCTGGAGCCACAAGAATGACTGGGGCCCGGTCGCACATCAACTTATTCAGCACTCTGGGCAGAAGTGGTATAGGCGGAAAGGCGTATAGAAGACAGCAACTCCACTCGCGACGAGAAGCATTGCCTAGCGAGTGCCGCCTTGGAAATTCTAACACGCAGAACTGCTGACATTGCACGTTCTCTTTGGTGGAGAATAGATCTAACCAAGGCTCTCCCCACTGCAGAAAGAGACCTAGCACCACCTCCGAGTGAAGATGCCATTTGTGATCCATCATGCACCTGCGGCTGAGTTCATCTGCCCTGGCGTTCAGTGAACCACCAGGGATATGCCCAGATGTTCCAGCCATATCCAGAGGCGGAGAGCCTCCTGACATACGGTCCGCGACCCCACCCCACCCTGTTTGTTGCAGTACCAAATGGCGGTGGTGTTGTCCGTGAACACCTGCACTAGTCTTCCCAGGACAGAGGGAAGGAATGCCTTTAGCGCAAGACTATCGCCCAAAGCTCCAGAAGGTTGATGTGGAGCTCGGACCCTGCCGGAGACCAGAGGCCTCTGATATCCGCCTCTCCCATCTGCTGTTGACCCAATCCTGGTTCGTGAGCCACCACTGCAATTGTCGTGCAGTGCCCTCCGAGATCTGGACGCAATCGGACAGATTCCCCTGATGCTGCGCCCACTGGAACTTCAGGTCCCACTGCAGAGCCCACATATGCCACCTGGTATGATCGACCAGCAGGATGCAGGAGGCCATGAGGCCCAGAAGCCTCTGTCATCCGGACCGAAACCTGGGATAGAGGCTGAAAGATCGAAATCATATCCCGGACTCGCTGTTCGGGAGGATAAACACGAAACTGCATTGTGTCCAGAACCGCTTCGATGAAAAGGAGCTTCTGAGAGGGAATCAGGTGCGACTTCGGCACATTGATGGAGAACCCCAGCAAATGCAGACGGTCGGCCATAGTCTGGAGGTGGGAGACGACTGCCCGGGGCGAGTCCGCCTTCAACAACCAGTCGTCGAGATATGGGAAGACTGGAACCCCTGATCTGCGCAGATGAGCTGCGACCACCGCCATCACTTTTGTGAACACCCAAGGGGCGCTGGTAATGCCAAAGGGGGGCACGGTAAACTGAAAGTGCTCGTGGCCTACCATGAACTGCAAGTAATGCCGGTGGGCCAGCAGGACGGGGATGTGAAAATAAGCGACCTGCAAGTCCAACGCTACCAACCAGTCTCTAGGATTGAGGGCAGACAAGACCTGAGCGAGCGTCAACATTTTGAACTTCTCCTTCTGGAGGAAGCGGTTGACGTTCCTGAGATCCAAGATAGGACGCAGGCCTTTGTCCTTCTTGGGCAGCATAAAATAGTGGGAATAGCAACCACAACCTACTTCTGGGGCAGGAACGCGCTCGATGGCCCCCTTGACCGAGAGGGCCGAAACTTGAGGGAGGGGTAGTCTTGAAGGGGAGGGAGTAGTCCTATCAGCCTATCTGCAGAAGCCACCTGCCTGACGTGATGGTGTGCCAGTGGGGCAGGGGATGGCGGATCCTACCGGCCACTGGCGTTTGGTGGCCCTGGAAGGTCGGACTAGGAGGGTTCGGAGTATGATGCAGAGGGGGCTGATGTGGACTGGCCCGCTCGAAGGCCCCCAGAACCATGCCGGTGGTTCCCACGTCCCCACCCGCACTGGGGCTGAACAGCCTGCACCGGCCTGTTGGCTCTGGGCGGGACATAGGGGGCACCCATTCAGTAGCCACGAAAGGGGCGAAAGGCAGACTGCACAGGGCGGGTGGTGGAGAGGTCCAAGGACCAGGCCATATCCCGAGAGTCCTTAAAGCGCTGTAGCGCGTTGTCTGCCTTGTTGCCGAAAAGGTGACGCCCATCAAAGGGCATGCCCATAAGTGTGGATTGGACATCCCCAGAAAAAACAGTCTAACGCAACCAGGTGTGGCGCCGAAGGGCTACTGACGTGGCAATCGTCCTGCCAAGTGCGTCGGCGGTATTCAGCCTACAGCGGATAGTAAACTTGCTGCGTCTCTCCCCATGGCGACTGCACGGGAGAGCACGGCCCGGGCCTCCTCCGGGCACTGAGGCAGCACTTGCGCCACCGTATCCGTATAGTGGGAAAAACTTCGGGGACATGATGCGGCAGTGTCTAACGCCTTAAGAATATCGTCAAGAGTAGCCATTCTAGAGCCAAGCAAGCCAGGAGGAATATAATTCGTGGGCTCGTTATTCTGTCAAAGGTGATGTTCCTCGGGACTTGCTCGATGCTAGAAGGGTCACCTCCAGGCAGCTCCAAATCTGATTGTTGTAATGACACAGATGATTAGAGTGGCCAGGTGGGGGAAAGGGTGTTGGGTAGGGAACAGCAGGGAAGGAGATCTGTAATAGAAGTAGTAAATACGTTACTCAAAAATAACGTAACTGGGGAAATATTACAATATGTAGTGTTATTGAAAATAGTCACCTGTATTTCCCTATTGTTTAATCAGATGGTTGGTTGAGAGTGGTAGAGGTATAAATAGAACATACACAGGGTTAAACAACCTGACACTAAATGACACTCTGTAAATAGGCTTTAAGCAGTTGTAAATAGTTAAAGGACAATTATACCTACATATACTTCCTACCACTAATTTTGTGATTTATTAAACGTAGTCTTGAATGCTGTTCTTTTTGTAGAGGAATTGTTCTTATCTTAGATGAAAACACATAACTGCGGGACCAGCCTCGCAACTTTATACACTGGGAACTTCAAACAGTTTGCTGAATTGTTCAAAAATTGTCCTTAATAGTTCAGGAACTTGGTAAGGTTAATTGTCAATGAAACGGTAGCATTTCAAAGTTCAAGATCATGCCAAGAACTTAAGTATTCTGCCCAAAAAATTATTCAGAAGCGTTCATGCTAAAAGACACAGCAAAAACTGCAGCGCTCTTACCCAAGTCCGCTGGGGAAGAAATGCTCTTGCTCACGTTATTCTCAGGACTCTGCACCACACTCAGCTGAATGTCTCCGTACCTTCGATAGCCGCCGCAAAGCTGAACCCACAGCGCCGGCTTCCGATGTTCAGGATAGCGGGAGCATAACGAGCGTGCACATTTGGGTGTGGTTCCCTTTTATAAGAGGGACCCGCCCAAGAGAGAAGACACGCTGTAAGGACGTCTGTGGGGGGCGTGGCCAGATTTACAACTGTGAACATTACGGCTGTAGAAACAAAGCATGGCAATGATTACACAAGCATAAACTTAGTTATAAAACTAAGCGGCAAGTGTCCGTTTTACGTCTTCTCTGTGGAGTACAAGCTTTATGGCACGGACTGCTCTTCATGACATAGGTTGACATGGAGTTGTAACAGTTTGTTGTACATCCCTTATGGCAAACCCACCAATAACGTGATGAGGGGAAGACATGATGCACTTTACCGCAGACTTTGCGGGAAGAAGAGACTCTGCGACACGCGCGTCTGTCACAACCAATAGCTACATTGAATGGTGTGACAGCGCCCCTAGAGCCGCAGCCCTTAGCCATGACACCCAGGCCCATTTGGGCTCTTTGCGAAGGGGGAAACATGTCCGCAAGAATCAAGCGTGATTGAGAAAATATTGCTCAATTTAAAACCTGTACTTATATTTTTAATAAACCTACTGTACCTTTTGAATAAATAGGTTTTGACAGGGTATACCATTAGGTTTTTTATAAACTTTCTTTCTTTCTTCAACTGAATCCCTGCTTTATCCAGGTAGATATTTTATATAAGAACTTCTTTCTGTGGTTAAGTCCACCCTGGTGGTATTATCCTACCAAGGTGTGGATAGGCACTGATGATGAAGCATGCAAATATCTGGGGAACCGGGTTCGAGCTTCGGCAACGATGCTCAACATCCTGTGATTCTGGGCAAATCACTTAATCTCCCGGTGCCCAACAAAAATGAATGTGTCAGTCTGTAACGAAACTGGTGCTCATGTAAAGCACTCTGATACCCGATACCTACGGGTTAAGTTTGTGCTATATAAAACTCTGAAAAAACAAATATATTTTAATGGGTCTACTCCAACATCTTTGGATCTTCCAATAGGTTTTCAAGTGGTTTTCTTGTACCCTTTTTTCAAACAACCTAGTTGCTCTTTTGTGTTTAGACAGTTTTCAGAAATGTCTGGGTTTGGACATTTTTCCTAGATGGCTGCCGAGCCCAGAACCACAGGCACAGGTGCTCCCCTTGTAAAACCAGGCCGTTTAATAGATAATTTTGATGTGTCGACAAAACATTTTGGGCCCTTGCCTCACCCGCACAAGTGAGTTTTTCTCTGGAGACTTTGGGGAACGATGGGTACTGAGAACTTTGTGGTTGCCTTAAGATTCCAGTACGTTTACTCACAGAAATGCAGTGAAAATCTTAGCCTACGTTTGATCTTTGCAGGGGATTCTGGGTAACAATACCTGGTGACAGCCAAGCAAGTCACTCCACCCTGGACTTCCCCGGGTGCCTTTTTTTCTTTTTTTAAATGTGCTGCTTAGGTAGGTTTCCCTCGGTGCAGGCTGAGCTGAAGCCCAAAATCCACATCTAGCCACCTTGTAAAAAAAAAAAAAAAAACATGCATTCTGCTGGGTGAAATATGATGTCTCCTAGGTCACGTTTTGGGGTGTTTTGTGTCCCAGGTGCAAGGCCCAGCCACACGTGGGGTACCATATTTATCTGGAGACATGTGGGAATACAGAATAGTAGAACATTTGTTATTAACAATTTAATATATCTAGGTTTGTGCCTTTCAAATGTAAGTAAGTGTGTATCACAGAAGAAATTTTACAAAAAGCTCTCTGAAACACATGCCAGTATGGGTATCTATAAATTCAGAGATGTGCAAACAAGCACAGATCCTAAACTCAGTATCTGGTGTACATTCCAGAAAGCGATACCAAAGGGGATCATGGCCATAAGCAAATCAGTCTAACCCTGTGCCTCATGGGAACAGTCCAGCCCGAACTGCCAAGCCATGTCTTCCCTGGGCCGGAAACAAGCATCCTGGGACCGGTTTCGGGTTAATAACCCTCATCATGCATATGGCCATGTCTGAACTGGGGTGGTGGAGTGAGCTAAAGAATAATGATGGATTAAAATCAGTTGACTGGGGGTGAGTGTTTGATTTGCTCAAACGCTCCATTCATTATCCCCTTTGGTATCGCTTTGTTCGCCCTAAGTTGGCAGGGTATGCCCAGACGTGGGTCCCTTGCTCACTTTGCCACTGGATTCAAACTAGCCTGGCTGATGACGGCTGATTAGCCAGAAACCAGTCCCAGGATGGTTGTTTCCGGTTCCGGGAAGACATGGCTTGGCAGTTCGGGCTGGACTGTTCCCATGAGGCACAGGGTCAGACTGATTTGCCTATGGCCATGTCTGAACTGGGGTGGCCGAGTGAGCTAAAGAATGATGATGGATTAAACCCAGATCAGTTGACTGGCGGTGAGTTCTTGCAATGTTCAACACTCCGTCCATCATCCCCTTTGGTTTGGCAAATAAATCTAGCCAGGATGTACCCCATCTAGCAAAAACTCCTTGCAGCCCCCTAGGATGGAGATGCCACTCATGGTCCACTAGACTATGCCTACTCAGTACGCTAGCAAGGTGGTCGGTGACCAGGGAGATTTTCTACTGATTCAGCCACCTCCAGAGGTCTAGTACCTCCTGCCACAAAGTTCAGGACCCTCCAGCAACAGGATTGTCAAGTGTTCCTTTGAAAGTCACTCCAGTGTGGGCGGTAAACAGCAGGGAAGCCTTGTTGAAAAATTTGTGAGACCCACCTGCCCGATGTCATGGATCTACAGCCGAGGAGACAATGACAAATTCTGTCTTTCACCAACCAGACAAGGCAACTAAATCGGCAAACTAAATTGGTACGATAGCCGCTGCAGCAGGGGAAGAGGAAGTTGGGGATTGTTCCCCCTGTTGGTTTGTATTGAAGCCATGTCCATTGTCTTTAATGGACTGGATCAGCTTTTGCACTACAGTATGGTATAGTTGGAGTTATCTGTAAGCTTGCCACCTGGAAAAGCCTAAGAAATTTCTGTATTGATAAGTAAATTGTTTGGCTTTATCAGTAACCCTAGAGATTGTTCTGCCACAACTGTCCTTGAATCGATTCATTGGCAAATATACCTTTTATCGAAAGAGCCCAGAACCATTGAAGAGCATGTCATAAGGGATGCATGCATGTCTTTAGAAAGCCTGGTACATCTCATCCAGGTGTGCCTTTTGAGCACAATGCTGCTGCCAATGACATCTATAGTGCCCAGGCCAGCTCCGAGCACATATGTGGCAGCATCCTGACCATCTTATATAATTTAGGCAAGAAAGACCTGAGGCCAGCTGGCATGTGGGCTGCCTTTATCCCATAGTGCATGGGTATATACCTTCCCAAATAACAAACTACACTGTTAGATCTAAGGTCTAGATTAGGTTTGGAAAACATCCTCTTTCCGTCACCATCAAGTCTTTCTGCGGCTGCCCGAGGACCCCGCAGGGGGCCACTAAAGAGGGCGGCCCTCTAGTGCCATCGGGGCACCATCCCACCCCCTTATTGGTGCAGGGACTCGGGGAGGAGTCCCCCCCCCCCCCCCCCCCAGCCTGGTCTGCGGCACACAAGGCGCAGGTAACTTCCTGTGCACGAGGAACGGGGGAGGGGTATATAGGCCTCCCCCACCATCTGGACTACCTCATTTGCACGCCGGACACGCCGTCTCCCACCCTACCGCTTACCCGGCGTGGCGGTGTGAGGCAGGAGGCATAGAATGTTGTAATGTCTTTTTTCGTGGCAGGCAGAGATTGAGGGTGATCTGGAAGCAAATAGGTACAGAAGGGTACCTCTGCGCGGCACAATAGGGGTGCCAAAAACAAATCCCGGGAGCCTCAGGGGAGGTTCCGGGAAAACCATGTTGGCGCCCCGTTAGTCCTTTGGGCGGTTGTGAGCCTGAACAACCGTGGGCTTGCCTTGCTACACTCTGCCCTGAAAGGAGCGTGAGTAATATGGGACCAAGGTGTCACGTGATCCGGGAAGAGGATCACCAGAAGGGGCAGCACAGATGGGGTTCGCCCCAGTGCTGCTTGGCTCAACAGGCGGCCCAGATGGCTGCCTGCCCTTGGATCGCCCGCAAGAGAACCAACCATATTGCATACTGTTGTATGTAATAAACCTGCAGCAATATTTACCCAAACAAAAAACTGTGTGGTGTATTTATTTATTTCGTACGCATGCTATGTGTGGAGGGGTGGGGAGTGTTGCCAATGGTGGTGCTATGATTCCTTGTCCGCACGATTGCCTCATGACTGCACCACAATAAAGCCCGGACCTGGACTTGAAATGGTAGCGGGACTTACATTTAGACTACGAGTATTCCTTAGGTTTGTTGACATGAAGTTTAGGTTCCTAGTCCTGAATTGCCTTTGGGTGGATAAGGGTCCACTTGCTACATACCTTGATGTGTGTCTAGAGACCAAAAGCAGAACTTTTACCAGTCCGCATTCTGACATCTGCTTTCTGCAGTCTTGGCACAGCATGATTCCTGTCTTTTTCGGGGAGGATAAAAAATGTCGGAAAGCTAACAAATTGGGAGCACAGTTCCAGATTCAAGTTGAAGGGCACAGAAAGAAAGGAACTGACATCTGCGCACAGGGCTGATGCTTATATGTGGCTCCGCTCTGCCAATTCCAGGGTGGTATTAAGTTATCACAAAGGCATACAATGCCACCTACTGGCGTATTGCTGTTATAATTCTCTCGATTCCGTAGCACTTAGATATCATAAAAGCATGGAAGCTGCAGTTAGAATTATCTATCGGAACTGCTATTCAACAAGATCCATTTAAACTAGAAAACAGCCAGACCTATTGCCCTTGCCAGTGTTGGTTTCTAAAGGAGGTTAGTGACTAGTGCCATGGCATCTATGAGGTGTCTTTTTTGTCCTAGTAGGATGTCTGAACAGAAGCGCAAAACTATCCAGGTTTTGTGTCTGACTGAGAGTCAATTTAAAAAAACTTCCGATCCCATCAACCTAAAAATGCAGAGAACACAGAAGATTCAAGAGGTAAATTAAGAGGTTGGAAGTGCTTTTTTAATTTTTCCAGATCTAGCAGTAATTGTTACTCCAGACACAGTAACGAATGCCACTCCTGTACGCCATCCACAGGATCGATGTTAAAAACACTAACATTCTGTTTACATTATCCAAAAATGTGTTGAATTAGGCTTTTCTCAAGCGTCTGCCAAAAATAACAGTGCCAAATATAACAGTCCTAGAAGGCCTTGCTTAGTTTAAATATGGCAGTCTAGGGACCCTATACTTGAAGGAAAACTGAGCTACCTACGCTTGTTCACTGTAACTTCTTTATGCAAAAATGACTTCTCATGAGAAGTTTTATTTGGCTTTTACATGTAAAGCATGAAGATCAAACTTTTTTTTAACTGATGCCAGAGGTAAAAGAAAGTTTATTTATAAGCAAGAATTTGTATTTTGTTTTCAGTACATATACACACATCATGATAGAAGAGCACAATTTCACAGAAGACTAAGAATAAATTCACACTGGACATAACTATAGGACAAGCAAAACAGTGAAATTAACAAAAGAAACAAATGTCACTTTTAAAATGTATCTTCTTTATTTTTTTTAACAATATTTTATCTTCAGTACATTAAATTTACTCAGATAAAAACGTCATTCTAAAAAAATGTACAAGTTTACTTTTAACAAAGTATTACATAAAAATTCCAAAAACCAGAATACTAGACATTACAATTCAAAGTAGCTAAATATTAAATATTTACAAAACTATAAAACCTTTTAAAAAAAATACTTATAAAGTCACATGCACAACTCGTAATACTAGAACTGAATCTAGTAAAAATAAATGGCTCAAAATGAGAGTAGTGTTCTCATATTTCTCACTAACCGTTAAGTCCTAGAAAAGATAATGTTAATTAGTTCCCAAAGATTAAGGGTTTGCTGTCAATGCTCTAAAACCTCTTGTAACACTAACTATAAGAGTTATGAGATCCTTTGAGTTGGCTATTTGTTTGTCCCTCTTAATTCAGATGCATTTATCTTTGGCCTCAGCCAGCAATTGGAAACAGAGGATTATGGTTTTAATAACATCCAGGTGCATGGGCCTACGGTCAACATAAGATATGCTGGATCTCAAATTAAAATGTAAAAATATTATACAGCAAGAATTCACTTTGCATTTTAACAAATTATCTTTGCAGATATACTCCTTAGGAAGAAAGCTATCAATATGGACTGTTTGAAGACCATCTTCTGCTGTGGATGCTATAATTTGTGTGATGTACATCTTAACCAAAGAAAAAAAAAAGGAAACCTGTGATTACGCACAGTCAGTTATCATAAAGCTCAGCTCATGTAGTTTACACAATGAGATGTTGGATTCTTTATGCATTCAAGAACCGTGACTCCTGTACTTTAAAAAAAATATCCTAATTTACTTAAATTCCTATACGTTACATTAAAGTAGTGTTTAAAGGCATAATTATCTAATATGGACTTTATAATTTTTTCCAGATATTTTGTACAATATTCTACAATGGGTGCACCACAAATGCATCAAAATAAACAAATGTGTTCAGAGGTATCACATCTTATATACAATTCCACCTTGGAATGGTTACATAGTGTCTGAGTTTTTAGGGACATGATCAGGCCTGGAGCTATTATCATGCATATCAAACACGTTCATTAAATATAATAAAATGAGTGTCACACAACCACCTTATATAGTTGGGCTTTTCAGAATTATAGCCCTAATTCTAAGTTCTTCGCACCTGAGGCAAAACACCTAGGCCTTTTTTAAAGAATCAACCTCTTTGGCTATAAAGTGCTCTACTAAAGGTCCATTTGAAATGTTCTTGATACTTTGCAACAGAGATATAAAAACTTGGAGCCATACAAACTACAAGTAAATGAATTATAATATCTTCTGGTGGTTCCATTAGTGGTAGCAATCACATTAACAGGCTAGCCACAAACAACATCTATTGTATCTCCTCCTACTTACAGATATTTTAAAAGAGGGGAGTTTGAGGAGGTGGCAAGAACATGATCAAGCTTTTCATTTTTTTTAAGCTTTACTGCCCACCTCTGGTTTTCCTTCCTTAACACAAAATATGACACATTTTTGCTGGACAAGAAGGGCTGCAGAAAGACATTGTGGGACAATAAATACCTACCCCCTCTTGTTTGAAGATTGCTTTGGCTCTACCAACCACTCTGTTCCCACCAGCCCTTTTTTGCCTCTTCTTGCCCATTAACTGTAAAGTAGCAGCATGAAGGGTTCCTTTAGTGTTGATTATCTCTTTAACACCTTAACATTTCATCTCAAGTTATACACAGCGTGGACCTTTACATTAGTTCTTCCATATACACAAGGCTGACATAATTATTGGTTGTCAAGACCCAGACATTCAGATGTATTATTTTTTCATAAATACTAATACTCTCAATTTTCCAAGACAAGAATTTCTTTACAGAACACAAACTAAATTAAATTTAACAGGGAAGACTTCCAAGAAAAATCATTACAGTAATCTTAGAGTCTCACACTGCCCACCTTCAAAACCGTCTGATAATTCCAGATGCTTAGCTGCAAACTAAAAGAGGTAGACACACATCTTTTCTGTGGGGCTGGCCAGGCCTCCAGTCGGAACTTCAACTGTACAGAAACATGCAAGTAATGATATGTTTGAAGCTTCTTTACATAGGCAACTTTGTGAAGGCAAACAAGTTCAATCGGGGCAGGACAAACCGGTAAGGTGTCATAATTCTCTTCCCAGAGTGACCCGGATGATTTCCACCTGATTTGTTTGATGAATAAAAACAAGATAAGGCTGCTTTAATGTAACTGACCATCAGTACCAAACATACTATTCCTAAAGATTGCACCAGTTTCATCTTAAATAATACCTTACAACACTTTTATTCCTATTTACTAATGAGTAAGTGGGGTCTAGAATATTCAGTTACCAACAACGTGTATAGCTCCAGCACAAATAGGCCTACTTGGAAAAGACCTAGGTAAACGTGGATGAAAAAGCAATTATACTTCAACCTTGTGGTCATCCTATTTTCTTTTGAAAACATTAAGGCAAAAGTTTCAGTTGCATTGTTTAGATTGCCATCAAGTCAAACTTCTATCTCCAATATTGCTTGTAAAAAGTCTACACAATAAAAGCAGGTAATTGCAAAGGACATTTTCAATAATAATGTGTTGTGTGCACACACAACTAGGAAACCGAAGCCAGTAAATTCTCTATTGCATAGAAATACTACAACAGTTAAAATATTGTTGCTTGCTATACAAGGTCACCCAGACAAATCTGGCAGTATAGTTTCAACCTTTCTAATAGTTAATAGTACAAAAAATTTGAATTTGAACACAAAAAGGCAAACAAAATGAACTGTACCACAGAAGGTTACTGTTAACATGACAAAATTGCAAGTCCTGCTGTGTCGCCACTGGAGATGGCACCACATACGTTATTGCCATTAATGAAAAGCAAGGCGGTGTAATTCCAAATCTTTACAATAATAAACAATTATGATATTTCAATTACAATAAGAAGTTTAAATTTGTGATTCCACAATTGTGAAACATTTGAAAAATACTGCGTGAACTTCAGTATTGCAGACTTTTATTGTTTATATCTAATGTATGCGTTGCATCTGTGTGTGTGTGTGTCTGAAAGGGAGGGTTGATGAAGAGGGGAGGAGATGGGAAAATAAGGCCTTAGAGTTGGAGGAACACTTAAGGAAATGAGGGGCGAGAGGTGTAAGAACAGTTCATTAAGACCACTTCTGCTTAATGTCAAAACTTTCTACTGTGAGAAATAAGTATTACCTTGCAACCATTCTTCCAATCTTTCGTGGCACAGTACAAACACCCTAATAATGGCCTTTCGTAGTCATTCAGGACAGGAAGACTGGAAGGGTACGTTTGTCATAGCAACTCTATTTCATCAATATGAAGCTGGAGGAGGAGCTTTATCAGTGGTTTATATTCCTCTTGAGTTCCTACGATTAATGCATGTGGCAGTTTCACAAAGCACAACTTCAGAACAAATATGGGTTAAATTCCTTTGATAAATAGTAATGAAGCACTTACTAAAGCCTTGATTGCTATTGAACTCTTAAAACGTCAGCTGTGTTACCAATGTTCACCTTTTGACGTTGCTTTCAAGCTCTTATTATTCAAAGTTCCTTGGGTTCATGAAGATGATGTAAAACATTTGTATTTTCAATGCAGAGACAGAAACTTTAGTCTGAAGAGTTGAAGCATGTGCATGGTCGGCAGCAGTGAACATTAAACATAGGCGAAGGAAAATGAATTACTCAAAGTCTTTGCATTTGGACCCTTAAAACAAAGCTAACTCCACAGCTGGTTACAAGTTTTCAAATAGACACTGCAGTGCTTGTTGGTTAGCTGAATAAATTAAAATGGCCTGGTCTATGTTTTGGAACAGAGCAAAACCCTCATATTTTAATACTGAAATAGGCCACAAAGTTTTACATCTGTCAATTTTAAGAGCAGAGGTTACTGTTTCTGACTCTTGCATTCACCCCCAACAGTTCTTCTGCTGTGCTAAAAACTGTGGAGATAGAATCATCGTGCATTTCCTTTAGTGCAATTTGTTCAATAAAAAAAATACTAGTGATTAGTTTGCTATCACTTAACAAAAACCTTGATATCGTATACAGCGAGTATCAAACTCAAGTCTGAAGGCAAACCTGCACTCTAAGTACATTCAACTCCTCCAAGGGTGATCTGTCAGATTATACATTGGTCCATCAAGACGCTCAGGGTTTTTAGTCTTTGTGCTAGAAAAACAACTATGGCAAGAGCATTCCTTGACGATTACTTTACCCTGGCAGATTCCAAAGAGGAGAGTGGAAACCATGTTTTAAATCCATCATCAATATCCAAAACGTGGGACTTGGCACTTGACAAAATTTAGTGTCTGATACACAGTTTCTGTCCTAAAATAAGATATTTATAACCTTTGGATTAAAAATGTGTTGAAAATTACAGCAGCTGGTAACTCAGTTAACTTTTGATGCATGCTCTTTCCTCATGAGTCGAGTACACAATTCAGATGAAAACTGTCATTCTGCCGAATCGAGACTTTCGGATGGTGGGGCATACTTTAACCGGAAAGAACCTATGAGGAAACAGAAAAAGCAAGCAAAATATTTTAAAAACATATATACACACAATACAAGTCACAAGAATGAATAAGTAAAGTTTAGTCCTGTTATTGAGCAATTATCTTCCAAGATAGACATCTAATGAATGCAATTTATGAATGTGACTGCTTAAGGCAAAACAAATCTAATACAAGGCTACTTATGCACAGTCAAGTTTCTGCTCAGTACAAGTCAAAGAAAATGAAGAGCATTAAAGCAAGAGCTATAGTTAAAAGTACCCTAGCTCTTCTGCAGTTATTTTTTTCCAAAGATTTCCACAATCTAAATAGAATGCAAGGACAAGTGAACTAGAATCGAAAGGTGCAATAGCCCATCTATCTTTAATGAGCATTGTAGGAAACTGGGTTTTTGTTGTAGTAGTCCCCTCATTTTGTGCCTGGTATTTGATGTAACTTTGACTGAAGTGCACTGGGTTCCTGCTAAACAAGTCGCCAGTGTTCTTTCCCCAAAACAAGACAACTGGTCATTTGATCCCCAAGCGACCAGTCCCTTAGCACTTCTGTAAGTCCCTAGTAAGTGGTACCTCTTGTACCAGGGGCAGAAGTACTGCAGAGTGTCCCTAAGAGCTATATTTTGTGCCACTCTAAGGGACCCAGCACGAAACTCATACAGACTGCCACTGCAGGCTGTGTGACAAGGTGCTCTAAAAAGTGAACATACAACACGTCACATACCTGTGTGCCATTTCCCCTAACACTACATGTACTATTTGTTAAGTCACCCCTACAGCAGGCCTTTCAGCCCTAAAGCAGGCTGCATTTTTGCATGTGTGGTCATATCTGCATGAGCAGAGAGGCTCCTGGGCTGGTCAGTTCAATTATTGCCAGTAGAAGTGACCAAGGAAGCCATTTTAAGTACATGTGCTGGACACTGGTCGAAAATGAGTTCCCCAGCTACATGATGGCTTCACTGAAACTACAGATGTTTGGTATCAAACATCTCATATTAATAAACCCACACGGATTCCAGTGATGGATTTATTAATACATGCACCCAGAGGGCACCTTAGAGATAACCCCTAAAAACCTACCAACTACTAGTGTGCTGACTGACTGATCCCAGCCAGCCAGCAAGCCTGCCACCACAGACGAGTTTGACCCCATGGGCTGAAGGCCATTGCTCTCAGGAGGTCAGGAACAAAGCCTGCTCGTGCAATGTGTGTTTACACCCCTTGCCACAGAACAACCTGCAAATTTGCATTCAAAGACAGGGAGCTTCAAAGAGCCCACTGCCTTTGGTATGCAAATCTGGCTTTCCTCACAGGTGAGGATGCCGACCCCCCCATGTCCAGGGCCCACTTGGCACCTGGACAGGCAGGAAAATTATTAGTTGGAGAAGGTGTGTACACCTTCCGGCTAGTTCCACCCCTAAGGTGGGCTACCTGAAGTGAATACGGAAATCAGAAGTCTGCCATCTTTGTAATGGTAAACTTAGGAACTCTTGAACAGGGTTATGCGACTTCCCAAAGGAAGAGGTCATATAGGGGGCGTAGTGACCTCATGGGTAGAAGACCACTGGCTACTATCCTACACTCACCTAACACCCCTAAATCTAGTCACCAGGAAATCAGTTCCTGCTGAACTAAAAGAAGAACTGAAGTTTCACAAAAACAAGAACTGTGGAATGAGCCACTGACTTGGTGCCAACCCTGCCGGCCTGGTTGCTGTTCCTGACGATTGCACCAAATTCGACTCACCCTGTAAGCTGCTGTGCCTCCAAAAGCCTGGGTGGACAGCCAACAATTCTGCCAAGACTCAGGAACTCCATGGAGCAGCAGAGCTGCTTCACTGCATCCTTCAGGTACCAAAGAAAAAATTGTGAGTACTCCGGACCGCATAAACCCGACACTGGCCAACCCACTGCACCCGTTGCTCCAAGTCCGAGTGGAAGTGGTCCAACGGTGCCAGAGTAGTCCCCCAGCCCTCCAGAGAAGAAACCCACCTCAAGTTTGCCAGGAGGAGGGGATTCCTCGACACCAGCTGTAGCCTGTGTGTGCAAACTCCCCTGACCGCGAGTAGCTCAGCAGTAAAATACCTGGTGCCTCAAGACACTTCTACACCTGTCGCCCCTGACTCGAGAGGAAGTGGATCAAAGGTGTTCCCACGTCCCCGAGCAGCATAAGACCAGAGTCCACTTGTTGGTTCAGCCTGACTGGTTTCCCAGTCCAAACTTGCAGGCTCTTTCCAACCAGATCGTTCCCTATTGACTAGCACTGGGCACCTGACACCGTAACACACCACTGCATTCCGAAACCCAGAGTCTCTTGAGGTGACCGGTTGGTGTGGCCTTGGACCCTGCGCCATACTCACCTTAAGTCGAGGAGATTTGTCATGGTAAGTCGCATTAAAGTTCCCGAATGCAGTACATGTTAACCCCCCCCATAGGATTACATTGGGCATCCTACGGTGAAAAGCACTTCTGCACCCGGCTGCCCCAATGCTGTCCGAAGTGACCTGTTGGTGCTGTCTTGGATCTTGCCTCATACTTACTTACCTCAACTTCAGTAAATTGGTCCTGTAAGTCGCCATGAAGTACCTGTATGGAATGTATGTGTGACGACTTCTGAAATTCAAAAGTATTTCTATCTCGAAACTTACTTACCTTATTTTGATGATCTCGGTGTCAAAACATATTTAAAGATAAGAGTTATTTTTGTAAATTGGTGTGGATCTCCTTATTGAGTCATGTGCATCATTTATTGACTGTGTATGTATTGCAGATGTCTAACACTCTTCTCTGATAAGCCTAAGGCTGCTCAACCACACTACTTCCTAGAAGACCACCTTGGGATTGCTAGAGCAATCCCCTGTCCACTTATAAGGGAATACATGGACTCCTTGCACAGTATACCTCTTTTTGGTATACTATATAAAGAGCCAGCTTCCTACAAGCATAAGCTGGAGTAGAGAGAGGCAGTGGTGTCTACATGTTGAATAACTGACCAAGTAGTTGCCCATATTAAGATTAGTCTTTTCCATTAATGAATAACCGGTTTCTCTTCCAATGAGACCTGGACAGACCATTTGAAGCCAGTATTTGCATCCCATAAATGATGCAGGATTAGCAAAGCACTGCTCATGTGGGAGACAAAACTATTTAATCTTCAATCACGAGAAACCAAATCGCTCGACTGTTTCATGGTAAATGAAGACTAAGAATAAAGGTTTGCATGGATGGATAAAAACTGATGACCTACAATATCAAAGAAATTACTATTTCACTGAAGACCCTTTCACCCTACCATCAATTCATTAAGCCATTTGCCCTCTTTATACCTCATAGAGTAAAAAACAAGTTACTTACCTGTACACTGTGGTTCTCCAATATTGTTATCTTTCATAGATTCACATGCTTGTATCTTACCCGTCGCCATTGTGGGAGTCTCGCGGTAAATAGAAAAGCAGTACTATAGAAGTACATAAGAAACATCCAGAAGGAGAGACACACTTTGAAAATCGTTAGCCTCCTTATGTAGGCCCAAACTTTGGCCAATCACAGACCAGCCCTAGACCTCAGCTCCCCAGTCAGAGCCACCAGACCTTAGATTTCGCACACAAGTGTGCTACGGTAAAGATATAGCCTGAGATCAGAAGTAGAAAGCCTAGACGGGGAGGAGGGCAGGCCGCATGTGAATCTATGAAAGATAACAATACTGGTAAGTAACTTGTTTTTTCTCCAGTATTGTAGCTTTCATAGATTCACATGCTTGTATCAGAGTAGCGAGCAGTGTCAAAACCATAGCATGCGGCTAGGTGAAGCCCTTCTTTTGTCAGAAAAGACATGTTGCACACATGAAAAACATTATGAAGTATGCCTTAGAAAAAAACACCATAAACAATGAATAATTGTGACAATCAAATACACGAGACTAAATTGAAATGATATATATATCTCCTTCCAAGTTTGGTTCCCTTTTGCTCTGGTTGCTGGCGCTCAATAAGGTGCATTACCTCCGCGGTTGAACTAAACCTCTTAACATCCAACTGCACCCTCCATTCCTGAAGAGAAAGCGGGTCGCACTCTTGCAGCGTTGTTTCAGCAGGTTAATTTATTTCCTTAAGTTCATTCAACAGGAGCATAGACAAAAACCAACGTGTTTCGGTATTTTGTAATACCTTGGTCACGGTTAACTCTCGGCGCGATCTCAGCTGTTTTTTTTAAACAATTCAAAGCGCCATGCGTCATTTCCTGTTTGGCAAGGGAGTCTCTCCACAGATTTCTGGGAGTTGTAGTTCCCTCTATTTTCAGTCCATTTTAGTAAGGCTCAATATGCAGACCACCTAAAAATTAATTTGATAAGTTCTTGTTGTATCTGCCAATAAGAGACCTCAGACCACACCCTGCAATGGGGCGACATTGGATTGTGTATTCATTTGTTGGCAACAAGAACTTTTAAAATTAGTTTAGAGGTGGTCTGCATATTGAACCATACTAAAATGGACTGTAATATGGCAAACACTGCAGCTTGATAATGCTTGTCTCTTGGTGGAAATGTATTTATTGTTTAGATTTTAATTCACTGCACTTGTAATGGAATTGATTTTGCACCATTTGTAACATTGCACGAAAAAATAGAAGGAACTAAAACTCTCAGAAATCTGTGGAGAGACTCCCTTGCCAAACAGGAAATGACGCATGGTGCTTTGAATTGTTTAAAAAAAACAGCCGATATCGAGGGAACCCTTGTGTGTCGCCTACTGCTGAAATGGAGATGACTAAGCAAGTGAGCCGTGAGGGGAGAGCATAGCATGATTCAAGTACTAATGGCTGTTCCTTGATCTGTTAACTGTCTCAGGTATGTCGTCCAATAATGTATGTATGGCTTTGATTAAAACCAATAAACAAATTTAAATTAAAAAAAAAACAGCTGAGATCGTGCCGAGAATGAACCGTGACCAAGGCATTACGAAATACCGAAACGCGTTGGTTTTTGTCTGTGCTCCTGTTAAATGAATTTAAAGAAATAAATTAACCTGCTGAAACAACGCTGCAAGAGTGCGACCCGTTTTCTCTTCAGGAATGGAGGGTTCAGAGATATATACACACACACATATATATATGAAAACACAGTACCTTATGCAAACAGATGTCTCCGGACACCTTGACCCACAGCAGCATCGTGTTTCCATGCCGAGTCCAAGCAGTAATGCTTAGTAAACGTGTGCACGTTGGACCATGGCTCTACAAATGTCTGAAAGCGACACCGGCAAACAAAGCTGTAGAAGCTGCCATATTCCTCGTTGAGTGCGCATATACCTTAGAAGATAAAGGCTTCCCATCCTTACTATGGCAGAACATAATCGCCGAGGAAATCCAACATGCGATACTGTTTCTTGAAAGGGCTTGACCCTTTCTAGGTGATGTAAAAGACACAAACAACTGATCAGATTTTCTGAAAGTTCTAGTTCTGTGTATGTAGAACTTGATGCACCTTTTCACATCTAAAGAATGTAATGTCAGCGTTGGATGAGGAATTCCCAAAGCACGTGGAAAGTACAACTGGTTCATTCAATTGAAATTAAGTTGGAACCTTAGGGATAAATTGAGGATTTGTCCTCAAGATAAGCTTATCTTGTCTGATTTGGAGAAAAGGTTCAGCAATCGTGAAAGCTTGTATCTCACTAATTCTTCTCGCCGATGTGAGGGCTAAGAGAAGAGCCGTCTTCCAAGAAACATATTTCAAATCCGCTTCATGAATGGCTTCGAAAGGTGATTTCATCAATTGAGCCAGAACTGTATTTAGTTCCCACGGAACTGCAGGGCGTTTTAAGGGTGGGAAAACCCTGAAGAGTCCTTTCATAAATTCCTTAACGATTTGTGTCGACCACAAAGACAGGTCACCTGACCTTCTACGAAACCTGGATATTGCCGCCAGGTGTACCTTGATTGATGAATGAGCTAATTTAGACTTGGCTAAGTGAAGTAAGTAGGGCAAAATTTGATCTGGAGTGGAGTGGAAAGGATGCAACTCCTTTTCTTCGCACCAATGACAGAATTGCTTCCATTTTGCAACATAAAACTTGGTAGTGGATGGAGCTCTGGCCCGCTGCATAATAGACCTGCAATTCAGCGAGATGTTTAAGTCTGCGAATTCATAGTCATGAGGTTCCAGGCAGACAAACTTAGAGAGCTTATCTGAGGATGAACAACTTGGCCGTTGTTCATCAAGAGTAAGTTTGGTAGCGGAGGGAAGAGAATGTTTGGCGATATCGAACACAGGAGAAGCTCCGTGTACTAGAACTGCCTCGGCCAATCCGGAGCTATGAGAATTAGACGGCATGGTTCCTGTCTCATTTTGTTCAACACTCGCGGGATGAGGGGAAACGGTGGAAACGCATAGGCAAATGTTCCCGTCCATTGCATCTGTAGAGTTTTCCCCAAGAATTCCTCTGAGGGAATCTGCTGTCGAACCTTTCGCACTTCCGGTTGTCTTCTGCCGCAAACAGATCTAGTTTTGGAGTGCCCCACAGCTAGAAGACTCGCTTCAAATGAACGTCGTTTAATTCCCATTCATGACACTGGTAAGATGTTCTGCTTAGAGAATCTGCCCAATTGTCGTCCACGCCCGGGACATGCTCTATCTGCAGTGTTTATGTGGTGATGAACCATATCCAAATCTTTTGGGCCTGTTCCGATAGAGTGAGAGACCTGGTGCCCCCTTGTTTGGCAAGGTAAAACATTGTAGTGGTAGTGTCTGCTCTTTCTACAACGGAGGATCCTTGGCTTCTGGGAAAAAACGCCTGCAGTCCCAGAAACACGGCCTTCAGTTCTAAGAGATTGATGTGTGAACATGTCTCTTGGAGGGACCATTTTCTGTGAATTTGCAACTCCTGAAGATGCGCCCCCCAAGCCCTCCATTGAGGCGTCTGTCGTAATAATGTAATGAGGTTGAATTGTTTGGAATGAAAATCCCGGGGAAAGATTGTTTTCTTTCTCCCACCACGACAGAGAGTGTTTATCGTTTATCGTTTGAGGGAGGGAGATGATGTCCTCAAATGAACCGTGCATCTGCACCCATTGCAAGTCCAACTGCTCCTGCAGAGGCCTCATGAGCAGTCGACAATTTGGAATCAACGGGATGCAAGACGACAGCATTCCCAGTAAGGATTTGAATATTCTCACAGAAGTGAACTCTTTTGCGCATAAAAGAGATGCTAAGCGCATTATCTTGAGCTTCCACTCCGAAGTGGGATACGCCTTCATTAGCCTTGTGTCTAGAAGAGCTCCTAGGAACACACGCTTCTGGTTCGGAACCAAATGTGACTTCTGCACGTTGAGCTGTAACCCCAGAGACTTGAAGAGCTGTTGACAGGCCTGCGTAGATTTTCTTGCAGAGTGATATGTTGCCCCTTTTACCAGCCAGTCGTCCAAGTAGGGGTAAACTTGGTGTCCCTGTCGTCTCAGAAAGGCCGCTACCGGAGCCATGCATTTCGTAAAGACTTTGGGAGCTGAGCGAAGGCCAAATGGCAAAACCTTGAACTGGAAATGAACACCAGCCACATCAAACCTTAGGAATTGCTGATGCTTTGAATGAATGGGGATATGAAAGTATGCATCCAAGAGATCAAGAGACGCCAGAAAGTCCCCTTTGTGTATCAATAAGAGAATCTCTTGGAGAGATAACATTCTGAATGACTGCTTTTTAATGTATTTGTTTAACTGCCTTCGGTCCATGACTTGCCTCCATTTCCCGCATTTTTTCTTTATTAAAAAGAATTTGGAGTAGAGACCTTTCCCCCGTTGCTTGAAAGGCACTTTTTCTATCGCCCCTTTTTTTAGTAGTGTTGCTATTTCTCGTCTCAACAAGGACAGATGATGATGGAAAGTATTCCTTGGAGGCGGAGTTCGAGGAGGTTTGTGGAGAAACTCTAAGGTGTGGCCGTGTTGAATGATGTCCAGCACCCATTTATCCCTCGTTATGATTTGCCATTGATCCAGAAATGGAGAGGGGTGATGAGACCGAAGACGTTGTGAATGAACTGAGGTGACTGGAGGAGAGATGTCACTGCCTCCTTGATGAATCCTGCAGTTTTCCTATTCCTGCAGGTTTACGTCTAAGTGACTGCTGGTTGTAAGACGTGTTGGAGGATCGAAATTGTTGATGATGTCCTCCGTATTGAGATCTGTAGCCCTCTTGGCCATATGGTTGAAATCTGTAGGACTGAAAAGATGGCCTCTGCTGAAATTGGCCTCTACCTCCACCTCCTCAAAATGATTGAAATCGTCTCTGCTGCAGCGTGCCCAATGAACTCGCAGTCTCTGTATCTTTTTAATACCCTGCAACTCCTCATCAACATGTTTCCCGAAAAGATTTTCCCCATCCAAGGGCATGTCCAGCACCTTTGATTGGACCTCAGGGCGGAAAGATGTCGCCGTCAACCATCCTTGCCTGTGCAGGACTGCTGCGCCCGCCATTTGCATAAAGGCAATAGAAGATAAATCGATAGCGGAGTCGATCATCTCCGAAGACACTCTAGCACCCTCCTGCAAGAGATCCTTAGTTTCTTTCTTCTTATCCTCTGGTAGTAATTCGAGAAGAGGAGACAGATCTGACCATAAATGACGGTCATATCGACCCAAAATCGCCAAGGCATTAGAAGCTTTAATGGCAGTAGCAGCCATGGTCGCAAAACCTTTACCAATACTGTCAAGGCGTTTCCCTTCTCTATCAGGCAGTACCGTACAGGGAGATTGCGGGTGCCTGGAACGCCTCTGGACAGCCTGCATTATGACAGAATCTGGATGAGGTTGGCCAATTAACCCCTTCTGTGCCACGCCCTTTCCCCCTCCTGTGCCTGGCGTTACATTAGTGGGTGGGGTTCATGACGAGATAGTCTCGTCATAGGCACAGCGCGACCGTGCTCCATGACGAGACTATCTCGTCATGGGCACAGAAGAGGTTAAGCAAGCTGGAGCCGAATCTGGAGCCTTGTATTTCTTCTCCATCCTCGGTAACACAGCCGGGACGGAGGCTGGATTATTCATTATTTTCAGGCCCTCACTCCAAATATGGTCGACAATTGGGATGGACCGGACCGATTTCTTTGCAGCGTCCTTAAAATCATAAAGGAAACATTCTGTTTGCACTACTGGTAGAGGCAAATCGAATCTCTTGAAGGCTCTCTCAAGCACTTCATGGAAGACCCCAATGTCTCCCGGGAGTGAAATAGCCGGAGAAGGAGAAGGCGACGGAGAAGATAGAACCACAGAATCATCCCACTCTTGGCCAAGAAGGTCTGTATCCTGCGTTAGCTCATCTTTCTCGGTCTGATCGTCTGGATCACTTTCTATGTAATCATCCTGGATGGTAATACATCAAGGAGGTTGTTTCTCGGCCTGAACCACAGGAGGCGGAGTAACCACATGTGGAGGCGTATTAACTTGAATACTCGGACCATCAGGTGTCAAAGGAACTGGAGCATGAGAATCCGGAAATCTCTTATAGTAGTCGTTAACCATATGTCTGAGATCCGTGACTAAGGAGACTGGGAACAGCATGGAATCTCTTCATATGCCTCATATGGATAAAGCTCTTGAAAAGAGTCGTAACGCTGAACTTGGGGGCATCCTGTAAAAGAATAGTCTCCTTCCATATATTCCGCATGTGCTTGTGCTTCTTCTTCCTCATCAGTGTCCTGACATTTGATGCGAAGCTGTGAAGGACTATAGGCGGGTCCAAATAGACTGTCATCACCTGATTCATGCGTGTCCAGGAGGTGGAAAGTAAGTAAAGGCAAGACCTTGGGTAAAGGAGAAATTGCCGGTAACTTTGGAACCATCTGCAAGCTTTTCAGTAGCCTGTGTTTGAGCAGTCGACAACGCCGTCGACGACGATGTGAGGCGTCGGATAGTGATCGTGGTCGACACTGGATGTGAAGGTGATTTGAAAACTACCGTCGACGTCGTAGATGCGACCATCAACATAACGGTGGTCGTCGTTGTCGCAGCAGTCGACGATGCGATCGTTTGTCACTGTTTTCGTCGACTAGGCTGTTGCCACAGCCGTCGACGAAGCGGTTGTCACCATAGCAGTCAGAGATTTTGAAGAAGATCGCAACGACGGATGCGTCAACTGAGTTTTCTTCGTCACCGAAGCCTGTTTGAGCGGGGTGACAGGCATAGAAGTAGCAGACTTCTTTAGGCTTGGTTCCTTAGGCTTAACAGCATATTTCTCGGCAGTTGAGGATTTTTCTGCCTTAAGTTTCTTCACATCAGCCTTCAATGAGGTAGAGCCCTCATGTTTACGCTTCCTCTCAACAGAAGATGGCCCATGACTTTCTTCAATATCAGATCCAGATTTAGATTTTTTCTTTTGAAGCCATAACAGTAACCTGGCTTCTCTATCTTTCAAACTTTTAGCAGTAAAGGTGTCTACAGTATTTACAGTCTTGTGCCTTATGTTTAGGATAATGGCAATAATGGCAATCCTTAGGAGGAACTCCAAAAAAAAAAAATTGCTTTCCACAGGATCTACAGGGCCTAAAACGCCTCTTCTTAGAACCCTCAGACATCTTTAGAAAAGAAGGTTGAAAGCACAATACCTTGAGGTGAAATCAAACAAGGTCAAAAGTTCACCACTGGAAAACTGAGCAGAGCTCAGGGAGACTCCCTTACACACAACGTGGGGTTAGAAATCTGAGGTCTGGTGGCTTTGACTAGGGAGCTGAGGTCTAGGGCTGGTCTGTGATTGGCCAAAGTTTGGGCCTACATAAGGAGGCTAACGATTTCCAAAGTTTGTCTCTCATTCTGGATGTTTCTTATGTACTTCTATGGTACTGCTTTTCTAATTATCCCGAGACTCCCACCATGACAACGGGGAAGATACAAGCATGTGAATCTATGAAAGATACAATACTGGAGAAATTAAGTTAACCTCTTAATACTCTGCAATGAAGCGAAAAGACAGGCACATTTGTGCTGTTAAGTGTTCGCTGAGAGGAAGATACTGCCAACCCATAAAAAAAGAAGGCAAAATAGGG
This sequence comes from Triturus cristatus, assembly GCF_964204655.1. Taxonomy (NCBI): domain Eukaryota; kingdom Metazoa; phylum Chordata; class Amphibia; order Caudata; family Salamandridae; genus Triturus; species Triturus cristatus. Next base: position 636,801,393 of record NC_140595.1, on the reverse strand, counting down.
GTTCACATCAGGTGACAAACAGAGGAAGCAGTGGCCATAAAAAAAAAGTATATCGAGTAGATCATTACACTTAACCGGGACATCGTCTACATACTCCGACAAGAGATCACAAGTCAATGACATATGCAGATGAGGACAGTGTTTTTACTAGTCCATATTTTACAACATGCTGGATGTTAATGTATGGGTTCCATGTACTGGAGATTAAGAACAAGCTACTTACCTTCGGTAATGCCTTATCTGATAAAGACTGTCTAGCCACAGATTCCTTACCTTAGAATTATCCCAGACATCAGACTTGATCTGGAAACATTTTGGAAACAGTATCCCTGACAGCCAGTAGGTGGTGTTGTTTGGCTCTGTGAAGAGTCGTTGTCTCGTCCGTGTCAGAAGTGACCTGCGCGGTGCGTATTTAGGTGCTACCCCAGAGCGCTGATTTCAGTTTATATTTGTGACTTTACAACACAGGTAACACTGACCACTGGTTTGTAACACTATAGCCCTGAAAGGTAACACAACCTTGATCCTACAAATCTGTTCACAGAGTGGGGAATATGGGTGAGTCGGTGACTAGATAAGAGTCTCTACCAGATAAGGTGTTACTGAAGGTAAGTAACTTGTTCAACTTATAGAAACTTCTAGCCGCAGATTTCTTACCTTAGAATAGATAGCCAAGCAATACCTCCACAGAGGTGGGTCTGCGAAACCATTTCAAAATAAAAAAGTCCTGCAGGACGGAACAAGCAAATTGCTCGTGCCGACAGACCTGACTGTCCAGGTAGTAGTCCCTGGTGAACATGTGCAGATAAGCCCATGTTGCTGCCTAGCAGACATACAGGACCGGGAGACGGCATGACTTGCGGGTGGCGGGCGCGGTGTGGGGCTGGCGCGGGCGTGAGGTAAGAAAAAAAAAAAGAATAATAAATTACAACACTTACATTGCCGCCGGTCCCACTCCTGCCACTCTGCTCCTTGCTCCCTTTGTGGGACAGGTCCCCTGACGAATCACAACACTGTAGGCACCCAGGTCCCCTGACCAATCACAACACTGCAATGCAGCGTTGTGATTGGTTTTGAGTGTCCTGGTGGGACGCTCAATCAGGGAATGGGAGCCTGGGCTTGTTCGCCATGCAGGCTGTAATGTAGCCTGCATGGAGAACAGGGACAGTGCACATGACTGGTTTGGGAGGCTCAAGAGGGCCGACCAAACAGTCATTGCGCACTTAGGAGCGGGCAAACCACTCCTCTCCTGCTCTGCGTGAGCAGAGCAGTCCTGCCCACCCGCCTGCAAAGGAAGGAAACCTGAAATTATAATAACTAAAAGTTATCATCATTTTATATTTCCTTTCCTTTACACTGCTCAAAGCAATGGGGCTATGCTCCTCCGCCATAGCGGAGGAGCCGCCACTGCTTGAACTCCGTGTGCTAACGCAATGGTCACAGCCTTGGCTCTGGTGGGTTTCTTCTTGGCCAATGCGTAGCAGATTTTAATGCAGAGCACTGTGTACCGAGAGATGGTCATTTTCTGCACAGCCTTCCCTTTCTTTGCTCTGACATACCCTACGAAGAGTTGGTTGCCCACCCGGAACTCTTGCATGCGGTCAAGGTAGTACAACAAGCTCTTTTGGGTCCAGATAGTGGAGTGGATTTGCTCTATTTTAGAGTGTAAAAAGAAGGCAGGGTGATTGACTGGCATACATGAAAGGAGTGAGTATTTTGGGCAGAAAATAAGCTATAGTGCGAAGAACAAGCATGTCTGGGAAGATGTTGAGGTATGGAGGCTTAGATGACAAAGCCTGGATGTCACTGACCCTCTGGGCAGATGTTAAGGCCAGTAGGAAGGCCGTCTTGATGGTAGGGAGTCTGAGAGGACAGTTATGAAGCAGCTTGAGAGGAGCGCATATCTGAAATATGAGTACTAGATTGAAGTCCCACTGAGGCATGATGAAGGGTGAAGGTGAAAACATATGTTTACGATATTTCAAAACCCTTTTTATAATAGGGGATTGGAAGAGGAATGGCTAATCTAGCAACCGCAGAAAGGCAGATATGACAGAAAGATAGCCCTTCAAGGTGCCCCAAGTAGAGCTCTGATGTGCAAGAGAAAGAATAAACAGATGGACCTGAGAAAGGGGAGCCTGGCTGGCAAGATAACATTGCAGACTTCGGGCGGAAGGTCAAAAGCTGTCAACTGTCGCCGCTCTATCTCCACGCACGAAGGAGGAGCGGTGACAGATTCAGTTAGAGAATCCTCCCCTGCTGTTGCGACAAACGATCCTCCCGAAGAGGCTGCCTGATCGGAGGATCAATGGCCGTGATCAACAGCTCGGGATACCAAACTCTCAGAGTCCAGTCTGGAGGCAGAAAGGATGACTTGGGCCCCATCATTCTTGATATTCTTGAGAATTCTGGGCAGGAGTGGTATGGACGGAAGGGGGTACAGGAGGCCTGAGTTCCACTCGAGACAAAAAGTGTCTCCGAGCGAGAGCTGCCTTGGAAACTCCAGGATTGAACGTTGACATTGAGTGGTCTAGGTTGTGGTGAACAGATTGCCTTTGTGTCCAGACTTTTTCTGTTTCTAAGGACAAGGTTTTGCTCGCTTTTGTTAAATGACATACACTACATGAACCGCACGGGAAATGTCCCGTTATTTTGGGGAGACCCCATGCATTACAAAGTGTTTGTTCGCCTTGTGTTTTGATCTTCATTGGGCGTGTATGTACTAAGGCATCTTTTATACTTCTGGCTTTTTTTAAGGAGAACAAAGGATTTCCCCATTTCCTATTATTGCTCTCTAAGATGCGCCAATTCTTGCGTATAGAGTTGGTGACTGCATTAGAGGCCGTACTGTAGGTGGTTACACATGTAAGGGGAATACTCGTATCAGTTTTTTCTGTATCTTCTAAAAGAGCTTCCCTGGGTTGATTACGAGCTCTCTTACGACTCTTTGCAAGGATTCTTTGTGGGTAACCTCGATTCTTGAGTTTCTCAGTCAGGTCCTCTGATTGTTTACGAAAGTCTGCAACCTCACTACAATTGCGCATCAGGCATAATTACTGTCTGTATAATTTTCACATAAAGTTCGAGGGTGAAAACTCGAGAAGGACAGTAGGTTGTTCTTTGCTGTGGGTTTGTAGTGGGTACGTGTTGTTAGAGTCCCATTGGTTTTGGTGATGACCAAATTAAGAAAAATCATCTCTTTTTGATAAGTGTGTGTAAACTTGAGATGTCTATCACAGGTATTGATCCAAATGAAGAAATCTGATAAGAGACTTTCAGGACCCTGCCAAATGATAAACACATCATCAATGTATCTGTGCCACAGGGACAGGTGTTGTCCATAGGGGTTATTAACGTTTAGAATGAATTTGCTTTCAAAATCAAAAACATATAAACCCGCTGCACTGGGGGCAAAAACACTGCCCATAGATGTACCTATAGTTTGCAGAAACAAGTCACCTTGGTATTCAAAAAAGTTCTTTTTTAATGCCAATGTGGCACATTCAATCACAAAGAATCTGGTGGTGGTATAATCCCATTCTGCTGCATCTAGTACCTCAGTGAGGACCCTGATGGTTTCATCCTGATGTATACTCGTGTAGAGGCTCTCAATGTCCAATGATACCAAAAAAGTGGTGTCATTGTCCACGTTCAATGTCTGTATAAGAGCCAAAAGGGTTTTAGTATCCTTCAGGTAAGTAGAAGTCTTTTGAAGCAAAGGTTTCAAAAATTCATCACAATACCGGGAAAGGGGCTCCAGAAGGGAGCCAATTCCAGAAACTATAGGACACCCAGGAGGTGGGGTCCTGTTTTTATGTGTTTTTGGCAGAGTGTAGAAATAAGGTATAATTCCTGCACTGGTAGTTAAAAATTGTGCCTCTTGTTTAGAAATATGTTCATTCAATTCTGCCGTATGGACCAAGGTATATTTCACTTCTCTTAGGTCCATCGAAGGGTCTTTTGACAAAGGGGTGTAACTCACAGGGTCATTGAGGAGACGTCTGCATTCCTTGTCATAGTCACCAATATCCTGGATCACTACCCCTCCGCCTTTATCTGCTGGTTTTATTACAATTGTGGTATTGGTTTGGAGTGACTGGAGTGCTTGAAATTCTACCGAACTCATATTCTTGAAGACCTCTATATCCTCCAATGCTTCCACATCCAGAAATACTGCATGTTCAAATGCAATAATCTCTGCTGGAACTGTGTGTGGGGGAGGATTAAAAGTAGATTTTATCCTAAGGTCGGTGTCACTTCTTTTTCCTGTGGTCTCAGCTGGATCCATATTGTCAAAAAAAAGCTTTAAATTTCAGTTTTCTAAAAAAGTCTGCCAGCTCGCAGTGTAGACGAAATTTGTCTAAACGTGCCGTCGGCATGAAACCCAGCCCTTTTTCCAAGACCGAGAGTTCACATGATGACAGAGTAACACTAGAGAGATTGGTTACTAGACTCGTGTGTTGCTGGTTCCCGCTTGTTGGTTCTGTGTTTTGCTGCGGGTGTTGTTCCCTAGTGTTTCCTCTGTACCCCAATGGACTTGACCCATTCCTCTTCTTTTGCCCCGGCCTCTTCTGCCCCTCTTTAAAAAAGGGGGGCGATAGTACTCCCCCCACTAGAACCACTAGTAGTAGAGGCATCATCTTCCGATGCATCGGAATTGTTTGTTTCTTTAAGGGGAGGAAGGGGAGGAAGATACTCGGGGTCGGCATATGGGTAGACTTTCAAAAAAGAGAATCTTTTAAGATCCTTCTGAAATTTCTGAGCCTTGGACTGTGTCAAATTATCCTTAGACTCATTGATTTCTCTATTGAGTTCGTCCAGTTTCTTTTTATAGCCCGTAAGAGGCGCCCTAAAATGGGTTTCGGCCAATTGGATCTCGACCATTATAGCCTCTGAGAGTCCGAGTGCTGTTTTTATAATGAGAACCAGCCAATCGCGGGTACACAGCCAGGCTATCTGGTCCCATTCTTTTCTAAATAAGGCATCATCGAGAAAAATGCGTGGTGCATTGGTCACTAATAGACCCCTTGGTGCTATATTATTCCTCAGGTATTCTGTGAGGATAGTACCATGTAAAATAGTCCGTATCCGATTCCGTTTCTGCTCAGATAAATTGTGTTATTCTGTCGTCTGGGAGATGGTTTGTGAAATGGAGACATCTGCAAAGAGGGAGGGACCAGCCAAAAGGGCGTCCACTTCCTCATTGGAATAGGCTAAACCTAAATTCTCCATTAGGAGGAGAAAAGAAACGTGACAATAAAGGAGTTCAAAAAAAGGGAAAAGGCTTTCGCAGCTGTGCGCTGCCTAACTAGAATCAAACAAACAAGAGAGAGAGGGTTGAAACACACTCTTGGTCCCCCTAGGAGAATACTATTAAACAACAAAAAAGAGTATGAGGAAAAAACTACAAAAGCGGGAGTAAAGCCAATACGAAAAGATCAATCAAATTTGTAAAAAGAGCCCTCACTCACCAACCTGGTTGGTGACATGCTTCATCATTGGACTCCCACCAGGGAGGTCTAATACCTCCCCGGTGTGCTATTACGCCTGTTTACAGCAGAGCTGGCGATTGAATGTGAATGTGAAGCCTCATGCACCATAGGAGTCGAAACTCAAAAAAGAAGTCAACAAAAGTTGAGAAAAAGTTTGTCAAAAAATGACTGAGGTACCCTCTTCCCGGATCTGCGCTGGCTGGCACGGAAAAAGAAAGAACAGAACTGACGTCAGCGTGCGAGGGCAGCGTCTAAGTAGCTGCCGCGACATCATTCTGGCGACACGACGCCAACGACGGACGCGGAACCAACCAACGCTACCTTAAGACGCACAGAGGTACTGCTGACGAAAAACTTTCCAGATCCAGTCTGATGCCTGGGGGTAATTCTAAGGTAAGGAATCTATACCCAACATGTTTCTTTCAGATATCAGGTGCACATTTACAAACCAGGGTGATGCATCTCTTCACAAGCACTAAAATCACGTGCACACACTTGGTGGTGTACTTTTTTCCTAATAGTCACTAACACCACTCAAGAAAGTTGAAGTGATGGAACCGTCGTTCAGCCAGGAAAATCAGAAAGTACTCTGATCACATTCCCTGGGGAGTTGCCACTAACCTACAAGCCCAGCACAGATGTCAAAATGAAGTTGCCTTAGTTTTACATTTGGAGCAGTCGTCATCCAGGACATGATCTGTCCATGTAATAACTGGGGAATTATTGACACACTGTACACACATTATAGTGTACAAGTTAACTTATAATTATATTTAGTTGGGATTCTGTATACACCTGTTGCGGGAGAACAAATTACTGTGATTGTTTGAATATGAAGAGAAGGAGGTTGTGTTGACAGGTTACAAAAGGGATTAGTGCTCCCATGCTAACAACAAACAACGTAGCACGATAGGTGCACGTGGCTATATTTGTAATGCAGGGAAATGTGTGAAACGGATTTCCAATACAATAATTTCCTCAAATTGTGGTAAAACACTACTATATCACGACTAAAATGGAAAGATGCAAAAACGAGGATAGTACATAAAGATGACGGAGTAAAAAATCCAGCCAGAATTACCGAAGGCTCCTAAAAAGAAAAACACAATGTTCTTGAATTAAATAAGGGTGGTTTGGAGTACATCACACTTTTGTGTTGAAAAGTGCCAATTTGTGGTTTATCTTGTTAGTAAAATAGACAGTTAAAAGTATAATCGGTGCAACATGCAGAAGGGCGAAACAAATAACAAATCCCAATTGGTGTGGTCCAAACCAAAATACTGTTAAAACTAGTATTTTTGTTTTCAATCTGTGCTTTTAGAATGCATCCTAAGCAATCGAGAAAGCAATGTTAGCAGTGTAACATGATCTGGCAGTGAGGAAACCCAGAAATCAGTCACAAAAAGATCATTCTGAAAACGTGGACAAATAATTCAGTACTGTGACTAAGCCATCTACACGCCTTGTAAATTAAAAAAAAAAACTAAAAGTGTTCCTTTAGCACCATCAAAAAAGTACAAGTTATTCGTCATACTGTACAGTGGGTGAGAGATCACGAGAGAATATTTATGACCAGCACAAAATAGGTTAATCTTTAAAAGAAGCGGCATGCTTAGCCTTCCACACGCAGGCCTTGCAAGCTTTTTTCCAAGACAATTCATTTTCAATAAGACTTCCCCCACTAAACAAGGTAGGGATGTGGGTGGGTTTTCTGTGGTTGTAAATACCAGTACAAACAACAACAAAAATCCATTTTGAACACATTAGAAACAGGTGTTATGGAACAATTCTAATCAGAATTGCACTAGGAAGAGAAAGAAACACTTCATTGTCCTCTGAGACGATGGTCAACAAATCAAACAAAGTAGCATGAACCACATACCAAGCACTGGGAAATGCATTGGGTTTCGCCTTTGTGATTAGTATATATTTTTTTAACTTTTTGCTTGTTTAGCAGTTATGCAATATAATGTAAATAAACACCGTAAAAGCGATAGGACTTTAGTTGCTGCGGGGTGGAGCGCAGATACTCCTACAGGAAGCGGGGCACTCATGACAGCACGGAGGTCGACATGTCTGATCGTAACTTCACAAGGGCACACTAAGATACACAGGCACAGTGCACCATCAGGCAGCGGGGGAGGGGATTTGCTGAATGAGCCATGAAATTCCACCTCAGACTACCTATGCATATGAGCAACGATACCAGCTGAGTAGCCTGGTAAATGAACACCTTGTGCAGAAAATCCCAGGGGACATCCAAGCGCCAGCTGCTGTACACTCCGTTGTATCTACTACATTTTGCAGAGATAGGCAAAATAAAGCCATTTTAGAGTCTCCCATGTGAGTTGGGTCTATTGTTGGCATGTATGACCCAAACACTGGTCACGGCTTTGATTTCTCACAAGAAAGTGTCACACATTTTGTAGCGGTCTAGTCGTTGGCCGCTTAAGAGTATAGAGACCCCAACCCGGAACATACTGCAAACATTGTATCACCTTCTGGTCAGGCGTGGCCAGAAGGCTTTAAATAAACGGACCAGAGTCGCACGGGACTTCCAGTCCATACCAGCTATCTATGTGTCCGTGTCCTTATAGTTACTGTCTTGCTGCGTGACCTTTCCCCACTGGTGGGAACCCAACACTGGCGACGAGGGTGTGGGCATACTGAACCCCTCACTGTGTCAGCTGATCCGCTCGGGTACAGAGGTGGTGCTCCAGCTGCCCTCCGGTGCACGTCGTGGCGTGAAGAGAGTGGTGCTGAAGATTGCCGCGTAGAGGACCACCCGCCGGCGTCCTGAGGTACCGCCGCCACCAGCTGAGCAGCGCAAGCGGGCAGTTTCATCTTGGCAGCTCCTTGTCTTTGTTCTGATCGGCGCGGTGTAAAGACCCGCGAGGAGCCGGTGGGACACGCTGAGGCCTGCGCTGCCTCTGAAGGTGCGCGCATGCGCAGAGCGAGCCTAAATACGAGGAGCGGAAGGCTGATCACAGCGGTGGAGCCTGGCGGAGCCTGGCAGCCCCCAGCGGTGAGCAATACTGTGGGGAACTGGAAAAAAAAAAAGAGAGAGAATAAACCACACGGGAGAGGCATGATAAAGCCATCAAGCACTGGCAAAGTCCAGCTCCTGCACACACTAAGTGTTTGTCAGAGGGTGCTGTAGAAGAGCTGACTGGCGTCACACCAGGAAAAAACAAACAAACACAGCAGTTGCATTAAATGAACACTGGCAAGCCCATAAGGAGAGGGGGTCTCTTTAATCAACAGCCAGAAAACAAGCACTGGCAAACACAAACGATAGCAGGGAAGCGTGTCAGGTCCCGCACCTCAGAGGCCAGAAGGAAGCAGCTAGGCGGTGACACTACGCCTAACCATGACGGACCAAGCAGGAGCAGCAGCAGCCCCACAGCAAGCAGCAGCGGCAACTCCAGCAGTGCCCATACACTCTCAAGTAAGTGCGCTACCGCCGTTTAGCGAACTAATTGACCCCGCCACCGCATCCCCAAGGTGGAACGTCTGGATCGGCCGACTGGACAATTATTTCATCGCCACCAGAGAGACGGATGGCACTGTCAAAATATCGTTGCTGCTACACTTCGCAGGGGATGAGATATACAAATTATTTGCACACCTACCGAACACTGGGGCCCCCACAGATTACGACGCAGCGGTGAGGGCATTCAATGCCCATTTTGCCCCTCAACTAAATCCCCGATTACGAACGATTCAAGCTGCGACAGGCACGTCAGAGGGAAGGTGAGTCGATGGACGCGTTCCACGCACGCCTGAGAAAGTTGGCCAGCACATGCACTGAAGATGATCCGGTCAAAGAAGTGCGCGCGCAACTCATCCAGGGGTGCCGCAACAAAACGTTGAGGACGCTTATTCTTCGGCAGCCAAGGATCTCCCTGGAAGATATGCTTGTACATAGCGCGGTCACATGACCTGTCCCAGGTCCGGTCCACAGCGATGGAAGCGGCGCTCATGCCCACAGCGAGTCAAGCAGTGGCAGTTAAAACAGAACGAGTGGACGCAACCTACACCCAAGGGCGTGGTAATAGAGGGCGATGGCCCACGAGACGGCCACGTCAGTCGCAGTGCAGATATTGCGGCAGAGAGGAACACGCCCCAAGCGAGTGCCCGGCCAGAGGGAAAACCTGCACGAAGTGCGGGATTCCCAATCACTTCTCCAGCGTATGCCGAGGGGGTATGAGAGGCAGAGGGAGTGCAGGACGACGGCCACCAACGAAAGCAGTGCGACACCTCTCGCTTGAAGAACCTGACATGGCACGAACACTGAAGGCGTCTCCGCACCACAGAACGTACCTCGAAGACCCGTCCACGGACGAAGAAGAGTGCCTCCTCATATCATTCGCAAGTGACCTAAAACGGAGGAGACGTCCTCACCCGACATGTGCCATCGAGGTTGCTGGGTCCCCTGTCACGGCCCTCATTGACACCGGAGCCTCGGTCAATGTGATGGGAAGCCAACACTACAAGAGACTAAACCCAAGGCCTCAACTCACTCCATCCAAAGTAAAGATTCTCACATATGGAAGTCAAACACCTCTGCCGCTAAAAGGTAAAATGACTGTGCAGATGAAGTCAGATAACCATGAAGTGACAACCATCTTCCATGTGGTCGATAGGGAAGCGGACATCCTAGTGGGGAGCCACACTGCAGAAGACTTAAGCTTAGTGACGTTCGCAAATGCGGTAAGGGTACTACAAACCGAAGACATCCTAGAGCTGTTTCCCCAGCTATTCAAAGGGCTCGGGCGCATGAAACGACCCCCGGTGCGATTACATATCGACACTTCGGTAAAACCCGTGGTCCTAAGACACAGACACTTCCCATTCCATCTACGGCCGTTGGTGGAGCAAGAGCTACTCAAACTTGAAGAACAAGGGGTGATAGAGAAGGTCACCGGACCAACCCCTTGGGTGTCACCCATGGTGATCGCCGAGAAGCCGAAACAGCCTGGGCAAATCAGACTCTGCATAGACATGCGCATGCCCAACCAGGCAATACGAAGGGAAAGACACTTTACCGGTGATAACGGAAGACCCAGCACCGTCGCCGTAGTCGTGGATCAGTCTCGACTTTGGAAGTTTTCCAGACGGGCCGGTGACCGCTGTCTTAGTAGACGGGTATACGAAATACCCCGTGGTGGAAGTATTACCATCCACTGCGTTCGAACACCTACTACCAATGCTGGACAAGACATTTGCACTCTTCGGACTGCCTCACGTCATCAAAACAGATAATGGACCCCCATTCCAAGGGCACGAATTCAAGGACTTCCTGGCGCGCCTAGGTGTCAAACATCATCGCATCACACCGCAGTGGCCGCAAGCAAACGGAGATGCAGAGCGATTCATGCGGACGCTGAACAAGGTGCTACGCATATCGGTGGCGGAGCAGTCCGACCCGGAAGTTACACTCCAGAGGTTCCTACGGAAATTTCGGAGCACGCCACATTGCACTACTCAAAGGTCCCCATGGTCGTTGATGCTGTCTGGGCAAAGGAGAGACAACATCCCCCTTGGCTGACAATTGGGAGCCTGAACCTTACGACCCGGCAGGCACGCAAGCAAGGAGGTCGGCCAACAACGAAAAAGCGAGCAGGCGGAGAAGAGCACAGGTCCGACCGCTGACTTCAGGGTGCGCTGTTCTTGTGAGAAATCGTCGCAGCGGTGGAAAGTTCCGCACACCCTATGAACCGGGACTGTGGTCAGCCCAAGGCATAAAGGGTACTGCCGTGACAGCCGAGAAAGATGGAGAGATCATCACTCGAAACATATTGTGGTTCAAGAGAGTGCCGAACTCAGCAGTGGAAAGGTCGAAGAAGTCCCCGATGGAGGTAATGGGGGGCTAGGCGGAAGCCATAGCGATACAGGTAGCCCGAGTGTGAGCGGGGTGGCTCCGGAAAGTCCGACGGACCTGAGGACAAAAGAACGGTCGGTGACAGAAGTGCCAGGAAACCCGAGAGAGGACCATCAGCAACATCATTACAATTTAAGACCTCATCCGAAGCCTAATCAAAGGCTCACTGACTACGTGTGTTGATTTTATTGTTTTGGTTTGAACTGATTTGGGATGGGATGTAGCGGTCTAGTCGTTGGCCGCTTAAGAGTATAGAGACCCCAACCCGGAACATACTGCAAACATTGTATCACCTTCTGGCCAGGCGTGGCCAGAAGGCTTTAAATAAACAGACCGGAGTCGCACGGGACTTCCTGTCCATACCAGCTATCTATGTGTCCGTGTCCTTATAGTTACTGTCTTGCTGCGTGACCTTTCCCCACTGGTGAGAACCCAACACATTTGACAGTAAAATTTCACTTAAGCGCGCACTACAACCAGAGAAATGTCACACAAAAGCAATCTGAAAACTTGGAAGGTATGTTCTCATTAAAGCAACCTTCCGCACACAGAAATGTGGTTGTTTACTGGCTAGCGCTATCTTGCCCGACACTGCTTTTCGCACAGATTTCACCTTTTCGAGCTCAAACACCGATACCCGTGCAATAGCACTCTGACAACCTGAGCCATACACTTTACATTTTGGAAATAAAAAATGGAAAAGAAGAGGTTTTCAAAAATAAATAGGGGAAATTAATTTTTTCTATTGACTTGCATAAACTGGGTTTAATTTCAGGCGGGAGTAAGCTATCAAAGCCAATATCATGAACCTATTTATACGTAACTCTATTTTATCGACTATTCTTAGCAACAGTTTCATAGATAAATCTAGAGCTTCACTCGTAAGTGCCAGCACAACTGAAAAAACACAAAATACAAATACAGATACAATACAGATACAAATACAAATACTTCGTCATTAGATCACATCTCTCTGTTACCCCACTATGGTCACATTCTTGTACATAGAAACAAGTTATTGGGTGCTTGTATAATAGAAAGGAAGTGGCATTAGACATAATCTATTCGATAGGCAGTTCTAAGAACACTCTCTCTTCAACCGCAGCGTTAAAAAATTTTCATTAATGGAATCAATATTCCATTTTTTATCATTAAAATCCCAGACTTGGTCACATAAATGGTTATCACACAACTGAAAGTATTGAAATACCAAAAGATACTTGAGACTTTGTGTGATCCAGATGTAGCTTCTAAAAATATTGTAACCTTATGGCTGGGATCCTTTTAATTTTCCTGTCAAACAGATCGCAATGTGATGCGGATGTTCAAAAACCAAAAATCAAGAGGTTAATCCTGTGTGGCTGCTACTGTGAATACACCCTAATATACCCTTGACAGGTAAGTGAGTCAGCCGTAATTCATATGTTCGATTCCTAAACATGCCAACCAACCCTTCAATTCATCTGAACTAGGTAAAACCACATTATTTCAAATGGGTACAGGGAGCAAAAGGATGACATGAAGTGCAATATGCAAGAAATGTACAGTCAAAAATGAAAAAGTAAATACTAGTCCTCTAGGCTGCACACCTACTTATAAAGTGGGAGTTCCTGTGTCCATGGAGTGCTGGTGTCCGGCGCAGATCTGTTTCTTTTGGTGGGTGAAGTGAGTGAAAGGATGTCAAGTAAGTAACATTGCGTTTGGGAGGTATACTAAGTATTGGGCTCTGGTGGTTGTGGAGTATGGCATGATGCCAGGTTTGGGGTTTTGGTGTTTGGGAATCCGTCAGAATTACACCTTATCGAGATTTCCCAACTGCTGAACCAGATAAGGGGTGGTTTGGTGGTGTGAGGTGCCATCACAAACCGGCATATATATTTTGTGGTTGGGGTGAAAGGACATCCAGCTACTGGACAGGGTTTGGGGTGGGTGTGTGGTTGGTTAACTGGGTATAGCACAGTTTAGGGGGTGAAGTGCAGGCATGACTCTGGATGAAAAGACTTTGATCATTAGGGGAGTGAAACCAGTCATTGAGGTTTTGCTGTGGTGGGAAGTAAGTGACAGGACACTATACACTGTCTTCCGTGAAGAGCATGGGAAAAGGGTTTAGGCTGTATAGGTGTGCTGCTGTGGGTGAGGACAAGAACTGGTTATTTTCGTTCAGAGTAACCAAGGTTTTTTAAAACGTCAACAAAGCACGATGCATAATAACATCAGCGACAGTATACTTTCAACACCCCTATTTAAAACATTAACTTTAGGTACATATTGAGTTTAAGAGCATATTAAGTTTCTATATTTTAAAACTGCAAATTTGTTTAAAAAAACATAAATGAGCTTTAAAAAAGTACCACCAAAATGCTGAAACAACGCAAAACTACAAACTTGCTAATTCATACTAGAATATTCTGAGAGCAAACTTGAGTTTCTTTACAGCCTCTAAAGTGGTACCGACAATAAGAGAGCAAGGCATTCGATAAGGTGACCAGAGTGGTCCGAGCTTCAATGAGCTGTAAAGGAGACTGCGGTGTACTCAAGACATTTTAGCTTAAAACAGCATCGAACAGTACAGCCAGAGTGTTCTTTGAAGGCACATAACGCCAAACCACTACAGCCCCTACCAAGGAACATCTGCATTAGAGAAGTAAGCAAACCTTTCAAACAACCAAATGCCACCTTATTACACCTATACTACCCCTAAGGTATTACTGGGTGGTTTAAATTAATGTAGGACCAAGCCGGATTGAACTCAATAGTAACAGCCACTGGGGTCTTTAGTGATGCCTTGTCAGGTCATTCAACACTACATACAAAATGCGCTCTAAAAGAGACTGCAGGAAAACAAGCGTGGGGACCTCTTTACCGTACTGTCATTCTAAAGGACAGAACAGCCCATCAAAGTATTTTCGCCATGAAAACGACGATGAACATGCGCTAGCACAGAATGGGAGCTTCTGGAAGTTAATCTGCGACAAAGTCACACTGACCCGAATGCACGACCAATTAAACTGAAATTTGCAATCAATGCAATAGTGAAACAGCCTTATATGCATAAGTTAGATCACAGTAAATAGGGGATCCGTCTGCTCAATCAAATTCAGAAGAGACAGAAGAGGGACAGCGGCCCCCCTCCACACAATAGGAAAAATTGGTAGTAAATGGAATAAGAGCTACTGTGAATACATAAATACAGAAAAATGAAAAACACAAAGCCTCTATGATGAACCTAAGACAGCTGTCAAGATGGAGCATTTTGGCAGCTGACAGGAGTAGAGGATGGAAGGAAGTGAAGACAAGCTGCATCTGCAGCATCGAGGAGATGCGTGCAGCGCTTTGTGAATGGGCAAGACTGAGGAGAAAGGATGAATGGAGCGAGGTGACGGCCCTTAGGCAGGCTTATACTACCTGGAAGGATCTTGAGACCAGCTAACTCACAGTGCCACCGTGAGCCCCCCCTAACCTACCAGGGTGCGAATAGTTTTTGCCAACCACTGACCATGACAACTAGGGGTGGGCGTAATTTGCGTAATCGCGTTCCGCAAATCTCCGCGAAAAAGTAAAAAATCTCCGCGAACACGCAGAAATTCCGCGAACACGCGGAATTGCTTGTTCGCGATGCTTTTTTCCTGTTCACAATCGCTGTTTGCGTGCTTGGGGAGAAATATCTCGCGAACACGCATTTTGAGAACGCGAACAAGCAAAAATGTCGCAAAGTTGCGGAAAGCGGAATTTTGGGCAATTTCGCGTTCTCCGCAGAACGCCAAATTACCCAAATGCCGCAAATTCCGCGAACGGAACAGAATTTACCGCCCAGGCCTAATGACAACCCTGACCCCTCATGGATCGTAGAAACAGTACAGAACCTTTCACCCATTCACTCGTGCTTACTTATTCTCAGAGAAATATACAGAATACACAGTAGGACATTTTCAATAATACTTATTGAACCAACGTTATTCCTGTCTAAAATACATGTGCTGCAATGATTAGGAGACGGAAGCAAATAAATGAGATTACTAGCACCAAGAGAGTGAAAAGTAGATACATTTTTGCCATGGTGCTGAAGCAATGAA
The DNA here is from genome assembly GCF_964204655.1 of Triturus cristatus. Lineage (NCBI taxonomy): Eukaryota > Metazoa > Chordata > Amphibia > Caudata > Salamandridae > Triturus > Triturus cristatus. The sequence goes on along the minus strand of NC_140595.1, from coordinate 636,785,944 downwards.
TATATGCATGCATATAAAGTTTATAAACAAGACAGTAATCTAGCGTACTCCTACTAGGCGAACCCTACTCTAAGTGTACCTAGAGTGTGTGTAGGTGTAGAGCCAAGAATCCCCCCAAAGGGACGATCCAACCCCATTACCTGATGGGATAGAGTGAAGGACCCTCTCTTGGTCATGAACTGAACACCCCTCATGAGATCTCAGGTTGCTGCATGGTGATTTCTCTGCGTACAAGGACCCTCGGTGTCAGCGGAAGTACCTCCTCTACCAATCTATCGGGATGTCTATTATTTATAATAAAAGGCTGCCTCGCAATGTGCACGTTAGATTAGTGATGTTATGGATATGTAGATAGCCTTGTCGCCTCATGGATGAAGATAGGACGACTTTTGTATCCAGTGCGTAGAGAGGCCTAGTACAAGATGTTCAAGACGTCGTGATATTGCTGTGCGAAACTGGATGTGTAAACAAAGTAATTTCAGAGAAACTAATCCAACATTGTCGTGCATGCAAATGTGTGCAAAAGTTCACAGCTAAAATGTTTTTTTCTAGGGCAATGTAAGAAATAAGCTGCTTAGCAACATGGGCCTAACTCAGGAATATAACACCCACTCCTCATACTAACGGTCGATATATAAAAACTACCTAAAAAGCCAGCATACCATAAAAGGAATAAAAGATTAAAATATTACTTCTAAAATTGTCTAAAAGCAAGCTTCCCTTTAAAATATCCTAAAAAGCCTTAGATTCATTATACTGTTAAAAAGTCTAAAGTGATTATACTTGTTTGAAATCCTAAGCACTCCGAACGCCATGGTGCCTGCCAAATGAATAAAACAAAAACTGTTTATTGCTAGCAGTAACGTAACGATGCTTTGTCACAGTGAAATGCCTCTACATGGGAAATACATAATAGCATAGCTCCAAGCCCCTGGCATTGTGTTAATAATGTCAGTAATTAATATCTCCAACACAGTTTGATTTCTCTCACTCCAATATCAGCTTAAAATATATTTACAAAATCCAGCCATTCTTCACCACACATCCGCGTACGAGTTCTGAAAATACACACATTTTCTTCTCAAATACATGTTTTTCAAGTTTGATATGCATATATTAACACCACCAAGCACAAGCTTCTAATTTAGTTGTCTTAGGCTGCAAGCAGGAGAGCTACTTACAGGTAGTTGGAGAGCTACTAGTAGCTCAAGAGCTACTCTTAGGAGAAGCCTGCTCTACCCCATGTCTGGAATGTTCTGGGAAGAGGAAACTGTTCCATCAGACTGGAAGGAGGGATATCTCATCAGGACCGACCAAAAAGGTGTTTGGAGCAACTGCGCAAACTACAGAGGGACAACGCTTCTATTAAGCCCAGGTAAAGTGTTGAACAGAGTCATCGTGAACAGAACCTAGGAACAAGTCGACTACCAGTTGGGAGACCAGCAAGCTGGCTTCCGTAAAGATAGATCCTATAAAAACCAGATTGCAAAACTATGCATTATCATTTAGCCAACGATGGAATGGAACTCCCACCTCTATGTCAACTTTGACTACGAGAAGGCATTCAACAGCATGGACAAAGAGATCCCCTAGAAACTCCTCTGACACTACGATGTGCCAGATAAATTTGTAAGGTCATCAGGAACTCCAACGAGTGAATTACCTGCACAATAGTTCGTAGAGAACAACTCAAGGAAGCATTCCAAGTGAGGACCGGAGTACGCCAGGTTATTTGCTCTCACCTTTTCTCTTCCTGCTGCCCACAGACTGGATCATGAAGACATTCACAGCCAGAAGAAATGGGATTCAGGGGACACATTGGACACAGCTTGGCAACCTTGACTTTGCAGAAATGCTCGCCCTACTCTCCCATACCCATCTGCAAATGCAACAGAAGACCGACTGTTAGACCTGGCACCATTGGCGTGGATCACCCTTCCATTTTTGTCTGTGCCTCAATGTGTTTTTGTGTTGTTGTTAGCTGCTCAGGGCACTGTGCCACTGCCATCCAGTGCCACAGTGCAAGTGCACCCTATGGTAAAATGTATTATGTGAATTGACTTCCACGTTTGGCATATTTGGTTTACTGTCAGTCCCTAGTAGAGTGCACCAGGGGTGCCAAGGGCTTGTATATCCAAATGCTGCTAGTGGGCTTGCAGCACTGATTGTGCCACCCACCGAAGCAGCGAGGTAAAATGTGTCTAGGATCTGCCACTGCAGAACCTGCGCGCGGTCTGGTACCGTCGCGCTGACTGAGCAAGTGTCCCCACTTGCCAGTCCCTAAACCTTCCCTTAACTACATGTTAGTCACCCCTCTGGTAGGCCCAAGCGCAGGGTGCATTGTAGGCATAAGGTAGGACATGCCCTGATGTGTGTGGCATGTCTTAATAGTGAATTACAACCATTTTCGTTTTTCACTATTGAAGGCTACCTGCTCTCCATAGGCCAGTATGGGCTGCTGGGATCGCTACACGCTGTGACCCCAGTGGACTCAGAGAGCATGGTAGAAAGTTATGTTTAGTATGCCTGAACTCGGGGTAATAAAATACATCTTTTAGTAAAGGTTATTTTAATATCCTGGGTTTGCAAATGCTACTTTCAGAAAGTTAGCCTTTGCGTGCCTGACCATCTCAGTCCGCCTCTGCTGTGGGTGTGTGTTCTGCCTAGCAACAGTACAAGAGCAGGGCTGGGGGATTCCAGGAGACAGGTTGGCTGCCAGGTGGTGGGTAGAGAGATTACACCAGGATGGGTGGGAGGAGTACACCTTGACTCTTGAATAGACCTGTGCTCTGCCACCACAAAGCCGGCTCCCCCCCCTGTGGAGCGGCTGATGTCTCTGCCCTGCTGCTGAAAGGAACAAGCCGAGTCACCACAACAGAGTGCTCCAAAACTGGACTGAGCCAGGCCCAGGCCCCCTGGCGCTAAAGAACAAAAGAATCACTGTATAAAAGTAGGAGCCTGGCTCCTAAGGAATCAGATCCAGATTGAACCACGAAGGAACTCTGCCCGACTAGAAGGACCTGGAAAAAGCTGAAGGAGGAGTAACTTTCCCTGACCTGGGGGATTGGCCTGCAGTAGGTGCCTTGCTGAGGAAGGAGAGGAAAAAGACTGAAAGAGACTTTTGCACCTTGTTCTTCAACTATCTCCAAGGGCTTGGAAGAAGAGCTTGCCCCCTGAACTGAACCCCAGGACCAGTGGGTTCACCGTGTCTCCGCTCGTCTGAGAACTCGAGCCGTGTGCTTTCTCCCGCCGGAGTGCTCTGTGCACCTTGCCACCCCTCCTAGGGCCGTGACACCCAGAAGCCTGGCCGCCTCCCCTCGCCGAGAGCCCCGCTCTGCCTGAGTCGCTCTGGACCCATCGAGTCTGGCCGCCCCGCTTCCCTGTCACCTGCCTGCCACTGGAGCGTGCCTGGTGCCCTCTCGCCCTCCAGCCGGATTTCTAATTGGGAAGTGAAATCAAGCCTCGGACGGCCGCCCGTACGTCGTAACGTATCCGGCCGCCCCGCTTCACCTCCCAGCCTGAGTCTGACCGTGCCGCCCTCCGCAGTGACCTCCCGCACAGTCCGTGTCGGAGGCCCTGGGCCGCACCTGTCTACCGAGAGCCGCCCGCTGAATTCTTGATCCGGAGACCCGCGAGGTGCAGAACCTGCATCTCCCCCGAAGACTCGTCCAAGCACATCGCACGTTCCCAGGTACAGTGAACTCTCTATCGGACTCGGGGTCCGCAACGTTCTGATTTCCCCGTATCACTGTACCCCGGGTGCACTGCGCATCATCGTGACTGGACCGACTCAACCGAGCCCTGTGAAGCGCTCGTGATCGAATAAGTTACCAAAGAAAAGAACAGTGCCTAATTATCATCTCGTGGCTTCCATTTCGCAACCGTTATTGATGGTCTTGTACATGCCTGCGTAACAAAGAATCTTTTATATAAAGCATCCGTATTTTTGATACAACTTACGCCTGGTGTGAGTTTGCGGGGGATCGTTGTGATTTACTGTGTGTTATTGTAAATGCTTAACCGACAGCGCCCTGAAGTTTAGCTCTGACTGCTCGCGCCACACTACCTATAGGGTGAGCAGGGGTTGTTCTGAAGGGGTAATTCTCTCGCCCTGAATAGAAGAAGGGACCGCTGCTTGTCACAAGTACCTACCTGTGCCAACCAGAGGGTCCCCATTCTAACATTGGTGGCAGCGGTGGGATTTCGAATTTGCATTTATGATTTACATACAGTGAATTATTGATCACCACGTAGAGCAGACCTATAACGCAGCCACAGATTGATTGACAGTTGTTGCTAAAGAAGAATCTCCACTTTAAGAAACCATGCCGAGCTCAGTCAGTGGAGGCGGAGCGTCCTCTGTATTCTCTGGAGTGGATGACATCGATTGGGAGCCAGAGGCACTGAGGAAGTGCACAAATGATGTCCTGAAAGGATATCTCTCCAAGTACAGAATTAAGCAAAGTGGACTTGGCACCAAGGATCAGTACGTGAAAGCGCTGAGAGCCTGGCACGAATCAAAGTTCCCAGAGAATGCACGGGAGGTGATACCCCCGAAGGTGTTTGTGAGCCTAGCAGAGGCCTGTCGCCAGAGGAGATGGCCGACAGGAGTGCTGCACGAGCACATGAGGTGGAGATGGCAAAACTGCAAATGGAGATGGAAAGGCAAAGACTGGCCATGGAGCATGAGGTAAAAATGAGGCCAGGAGTTTAGACAACTCACCCTCTGGTGGCAGCAATTCAACAGAGTCAAGGGTGCACATTCCTAAAGATGTAGTCAAAGAATATTATAAGCAGGATGATATTGGGCAGTGGTTCAGGGCCTATGAAGTAGCCATGTCCTCCCACCGGGTCCCTGAGAAAGATTGGGGAGCGGGGTTGTGGGGAAGGTTCCTGAGTGAAGGGCGGGATACACTGCTGGATCTCCCCTCGGAGGTCAAGACATCCTATCCACACATGAAGGAGGCTCTCATGACAAGGTATGGGTTAACTCCTGAATTGTACAGACAGAGATTTAGGGATTGCACCAAGAAACCTGGTACCACTTATGTAGAGTATGTGACCTTTTTTTGCAGAGCGCTGGATGGTTGGGTGAAGGGTAGCAAAGTGAAGGATTACAAAGGGCTGTTTGATTTAATTGCATGGGAGCACTTGTCGGATAATTGTTTTCCTGAGCTACGCCAGCACCTGATCGATAGCAAGCTGACTAACCCTAGGAAGCTTGCTGAGGAGGTGGACCGCTGGATCAGCACCAGGGTCCACAAGGGTCCTGTGGGAGGCCCCGCCAAAGGTGTTCAGGGTCCCCAGCAGAAGAGTGGGGGGGACAAGGGTAAACAGAGGGAGTTCTACAGAGGGCCCCAAAGTAATTCCCAAGGGAACCAAGGGAAAGGTTCTCAGCCACCCCCACCCCCGAAGCAGACCGGGGCCCGACAGGTAACCCTGTTCAAAGAGGGCCCCTCAGATGTTACAAGTGTAACAACCTGGGGCACATTTCCGTGGATCCCAAGTGCCCCATGTATGGTAAACCAGCACCCTCTGGTGCTCCACCCCCCAAGCAGGTGAATAGTGTAGCCTTGGGGAGGGAGATAGATGTCCAAGGGGCGGGGGATCCCGTACAGATGACCCTAGTCTCATTAGGAGACAGTGAGATGGTCGCTGAGGCCCAACTGCCCCCCAATACTCAAAAGTATGGGCAGTGGGTGACCATAAATGGCCGAAGGGTGGGGGCTCTTAGAGATACAGGAGCCAGTGTGACTGCTGTCAAGCGACACCTGGTGTCTCAAGAGCAGGTTGTCCCACACGCATTCTGCCGTGTTGTCAACGCCGACAACACAGAGAGTCAGTGTCCAATGGCTCAGGTTCCCTTTGAGTGGGGGGGGGGGTCTCTGGTACTCTGCAAGTGGCTGTGAGAGAGGCCATGCCTGTTGATTGTCTCCTAGGTAACGATTTGGAGAGCTCCCCTTGGGAAAAGGTGGAGAAGACAACTCACCTGCGGATGGTGGGTTTACCTGATTGGGCGTGCGTGAGCACCCAGTCAATGGCAGCCAGTAGGGGTGTTGAAGGAACCCTGGAGCCTGAGGGAGAGGCCCAGGAACCGGCCTTAGAGAGAGGGCGAGGGAGGCACGGGAGACCGGCTCCTGAAGTTCCCACGGCCCAGGAGGAAGCAGACCTTGAGGGGGATGCCCTGGAGCCTACCGGGGAACAGATAGCCGAACTGGGGGACCTGCCTGAGCTGACCCATTGGCAGCAAGAAGGAGGCCCCACCAGGGAGGAATTCTGCAGGGAGCAGAAAGAGTGCCCCTCTCTTGAGGGTATGCGGCAGCAGGCTGCAGCCCAGGCCAATGGTGATCAGTCCGGAACTCACTTGATCTACTGGGAGAACAACCTCCTATACTCAGAGCCTAAGGTTGCTGAACCTGGGTCAGCCCGTGCGCTGGTGGTACCCCAGAAGTTCAGAGCCTTCCTACTGGGGCTGGCTCACGACGTACCGTTAGCAGGACATTTGGGGCAGGACAAGACCTTTGAAAGGCTTGTCACCCACTTTTATTGGCCCCAAATGCGCAGGAGTTCTGACACTCACTGCAGGACATGCCAGACTTGCCAGGCAAGTGGCAAGAGTGGAAGGAAGCTGAGAGCTCCACTCCAACCTTTCCCTGTGGTCAGTACCCCATTCCAGCGAGTGGGGATTGACATTGTGGGGCCACTGGACCCCAAGACAGCCATGGGCAACAGGTTTATCCTGGTCTTGGTGGACCATGCCACCCGGTACCCTGAAGCCATCCCTCTGAGGACAGTGACGGCCCCCGTGGTGGGACGGGCACTGATGGGAATTTTCTCACGAGTAGGATTCCCTCTAGAGGTGGTGTCTGACAGGGGGACCAACTTCATATCGAAATATATGAAGTCCCTTTGGCAAGAGTGTGGTGTGACCTACAAGTTCACCACCCCTTACCATCCCCAAGGAAACGGGTTGATTGAGCGCTTCAACCGAACCCTGAAGGGCATGATTAAGGGTCTCGAGGAACCCATGAGGCGTAAGTAGGACGTCCTCTTACCATGCCTTCTCTTTGCGTACCGCGAGGTGCCACAAAAGTCTCTAGGGTTCAGTCCCTTCGAGCTTTTGTACGGCCACCCAGTACGAGGACCTCTTAGTCTGGTCAAGGAAGGCTGGGAGCAATCTCCCAGGAAACCTCCCCAGAATGTATACAGTTACATGCTGGCTTTCCGGAACCAGACTAGGCGTTTCAGGCAACTTGCTGAGGCAAACCTGGAAGCCAGCCAGGAGGAAATGAAGCGGTGGTACGATCAGAATGCCACTCTGGTTGAGCTTCAACCTGGTCAAAAAGTGTGGGTCCTGGCCCCTGTGGAGCCTTGTGCACTCCAGGACAAGTGGACAGGACCCTTTGAGATTGTGGAGCGCAAGAGTTCTGTCACCTACTTGGTGAACTTGCGGTCTCCTAGGAACCCCTTAAGGGTCCTACATGTCAATCGACTGAAGCCCCACTTGGAGAGGTCCGAAGTGGGCATGCTCTTGGCCACCGATGATGGGACGGAAGAGGAGTCCGAGCCTCTTCCTGACCTCTTGGTCGCCTCAGAGCGAGACGGGTCAGTGGATGGAGTTAACCTCTCACCCACCCTGACCCCTGAGCAACAGGGTGACTGCCGCCAGCTGCTGGGGCAGTTTCCTGACCTGTTCTCCCTGGTTCCTGGTATCACAAATTGGTGCGTCCATGATGTGGATACAGGAGACAGCTTACCTGTGAAGCACAAAGCCTACCGGGTAACTGACAGGGTCAGAGCCTGCATCAAAGAGGAGGTCTCGAAGATGCTTGCTCTATGGATGGTTGAGTCCTCCAGCAGTCCTTGGGCCAGCCCAGTGGTCTTGGTCCCAAAGGCTGCAGCGCCGGGTGCCACGCCCGAACTCCGGTTCTGTGTGGACTACCGAGGACTCAACTCAGTCACGAAGACTGACGCGCACCCCATCCCCAGAGCTGATGAGCTCATCGATCGGTTAGGGGCTGCACGGTACCTCAGCACGTTTGATTTAACGTCTGGGTACTGGAAGATCGCCTTAACTGATGGGGCCAAAGAGAGGTCCGCATTCTCTACACCAGATGGGCATTACCAGTTCCGGGTGATGCCCTTTGGGATGAAGAATGCCCCTGCCACCTTCCAGAGGTTGGTCAACCAGGTGTTGGCTGGGCTGACCGAGTTCAGCGCGGCATACCTGGATGACATCGCAGTGTTCAGCGGCACATGGAAAGAACACCTGCAACATCTTTGGGAAGTGTTGATGGCGCTGCGCAAGGCAGGCCTCACGATCAAGGCAAGCAAGTGTCAGATCGGGCAGGGTTCAGTGGTGTACTTGGGACACCAAGTGGGGAGCGGCCAGGTGGCGCCCCTCCAACCCAAAGTTGAAACCATCCTGGCTTGGGAGCCCCCAAAGACCCAGACGGAGGTGAGGGCCTTTTTAGGACTCACCGGGTACTACAGGAGGTTTGTCAAGGGATATGGCAGCATCGTTGCCCCCTTGACAGAGCTGACTTCGAAGAAGCAGCCCAGAAAAGTGATATGGACTGACACCTGTCAGAAAGCCTTCGACACCCTGAAAACTGCCATGTGCACGGCGCCCGTGCTCTTGGCTCCTGACTTCTCCAAAGAGTTCCTGGTGCAGACGGATGCATCAGAGCATGGTGTAGGGGCTGTTCTCTCACAGATCACTGAGGAGGGCTTTGACCAACCAGTAGCCTTTATTAGCAGGAGGCTACTTCCCCGGGAACAAAGGTGGAGTGCGATAGAACGAGAAGCATTTGCTGTGGTCTGGGCGCTGAAGAAGCTAAGACCCTACTTGTTTGGGTCTCACTTCCGGGTTCAGACCGACCACAGGCCCCTCAGATGGTTGATGCAAATGAGGGGTGAGAACCCAAAACTGTTGAGGTGGTCCATCTCCCTACAGGGTATGGACTTTCCGGTGGAGCATCGCCCTGGCACAGATCACGCCAATGCTGACGGTCTGTCCAGGTTTTTCCGCCTTAGTGATGAAGAACTCCCTGGGGTAGGGTAGTTCTCCCCACTTTTCAGCTGGAGGGGACACGTGTTAGACCTGGCACCATTGGCGTGGGTCACCCTTCCATTTTTGTCTGTGCCTCAATGTGTTTTTGTGTTGGTGTTAGCTGCTCAGGGCACTGTGCCACTGCCATCCAGTGCCACAGTGCAAGTGCTCCCTATGGTAAAATGTATTATGTGAATTGACTTCCACGTTTGGCATATTTGGTTTACTGTCAGTCCCTAGTAGAGTGCACCAGGGGTGCCAAGGGCTTGTATATCCAAATGCTGCTAGTGGGCTTGCAGCACTGATTGTGCCACCCACCGAAGCAGCGGGGTAAAATGTGTCTAGGATCTGCCACTGCAGAACCTGCGCGCGGTCTGGTACCGTCGGGCTGACTGAGCAAGTGTCCCCACTTGCCAGTCCCTAAACCTTCCCTTAACTACATGTTAGTCACCCCTCTGGTAGGCCCAAGCGCAGGGTGCATTGTAGGCATAAGGTAGGACATGCCCTGATGTGTGTGGCATGTCTTAATAGTGAATTACAACCATTTTCGTTTTTCACTATTGAAGGCTACCTGCTCTCCATAGGCCAGTATGGGCTGCTGGGATCGCTACACGCTGTGACCCCAGTGTACTCAGAGAGCATGGTAGAAAGTCATGTTTAGTATGCCTGAACTCGGGGTAATAAAATACATCTTTTAGTAAAGGTTATTTTAATATCCTGGGTTTGCAAATGCTACTTTCAGAAAGTTAGCCTTTGCGTGCCTGACCATCTCAGTCCGCCTCTGCTGTGGGTGTGTGTTCTGCCTAGCAACAGTACAAGAGCAGGGCTGGGGGATTCCAGGAGACAGGTTGGCTGCCAGGTGGTGGGTAGAGAGATTACACCAGGATGGGTGGGAGGAGTACACCTTGACTCTTGAATAGACCTGTGCTCTGCCACCACAAAGCCGGCTCCGCCCCCTGTGGAGCGGCTGATGTCTCTGCCCTGCTGCTGAAAGGAACAAGCCGAGTCACCACAACAGAGTGCTCCAAAACTGGACTGAGCCAGGCCCAGGCCCCCTGGCGCTAAAGAACAAGATAATCACTGTATAAAAGTAGGAGCCTGGCTCCTAAGAAATCAGATCCAGATTGAACCACGAAGGAACTCTGCCCGACTAGAAGGACCTGGAAAAAGCTGAAGGAGGAGTAACTTTCCCTGACCTGGGGGATTGGCCTGCAGTAGGTGCCTTGCTGAGGAAGGAGAGGAAAAAGACTGAAAGAGACTTTTGCACCTTGTTCTTCAACTATCTCCAAGGGCTTGGAAGAAGAGCTTGCCCCCTGAACTGACCCCAGGACCAGTGGGTTCACCGTGTCTCCGCTCGTCTGAGAACTCGAGCCGTGTGCTTTCTCCCGCCGGAGTGCTCTGCGCACCTTGCCACCCCTCCTAGGGCCGTGACACCCAGAAGCCTGGCCGCCTCCCCTCGCCGAGAGCCCCGCTCTGCCTGAGTCGCTCTGGACCCATCGAGTCTGGCCGCCCCGCTTCCCTGTCACCTGCCTGCCACTGGAGCGTGCCTGGTGCCCTCTCGCCCTCCCGCCGGATTTCTAATTGGGAAGTGAAATCAAGCCTCGGACGGCCGCCCGTACGTCGTAACGTATCCGGCCGCCCCGCTTCACCTCCCAGCCTGAGTCTGACCGTGCCGCCCTCCGCAGTGACCTCCCGCACAGTCCGTGTCGGAGGCCCTGGGCCGCACCTGTCTACCGAGAGCCGCCCGCTGAATTCTTGATCCGGAGACACGCGAGGTGCAGAACCTGCATCTCCCCCGAAGACTCGTCCAAGCACATCGCACGTTCCCAGGTACAGTGAACTCTCTATCGGACTCGGGGTCCGCAACGTTCTGATTTCCCCGTATCACTGTACCCCGGGTACACTGCGCATCATCGTGACTGGACCGACTCAACCGAGCCCTGTGAAGCGCTCGTGATCGAATAAGTTACCAAAGAAAAGAACAGTGCCTAATTATCATCTCGTGGCTTCCATTTCGCAACCGTTATTGATGGTCTTGTACATGCCTGCGTAAGCATCCGTATTTTTGATACAACTTACGCCTGGTGTCCGTTTGTGGAGGATCGTTGTGATTTACTGTGTGTTATTGTAAATGCTTAACCGACAGCGCCCTGAAGTTTAGCCCTGACTGCTCGCGCCACACTACCTATAGGGTGAGCAGGGGTTGTTCTGAAGGGGTAATTCTCTCGCCCTGAATAGAAGAAGGGACCGCTGCTTGTCACAAGTACCTACCTGTGCCAACCAGAGGGTCCCCATTCTAACACCGACAATGTGGCTTCAACATCCACAGGGTATAAACCAAGAACCTGAAGGCTAACACGGCCAGCACAACTGCAGTCACTCTTGCAGGCGATGCACTAGAAAAAGTGGAGGCCTTCACCTACCTGGGCAGTGCCATAGACAAGAACACACTATAAGGGGTCTGAGGGAATTTTATAGACTCAAACGGACTCAAACAGAATAAGTCCCCCAATTCCATTAATCACAAAACAATAGAAGTAATCCGTGGTCAATGGCTACAACTGTTACTCTAGATACACTTCTAGAATAAAAACACAGAAGATACAAATAATCTGAGTGCAATCAAAGAGGAAAAGATCCAGAAAACAAATTGATAGGAACCCATTTAGGATTATTGGTCTCCCATTATTTCACCAAAGTGACCAGTGTCGTCATTTGGGGTTCCAAACAACTCTTCTTTCTTCCGTCAAATTCGGAGGAATATCGAAAGAGTTCCTCTCATTAGGTTCTCATCAGAGGAAAAGGAAAGATCATAAGAGAAGGTCTAAACTTTATATTTAAACCTTTCAAACTAATTACCAAATGAAAAGAATGCAGTGCAAGAAATAGTGTGAATAAAATAGGATTAGCAAGAGAAAACAGAAAATCTATTCTTTTCAATAATCTCAATTGCGTTCCTACGTAAAAGCAGTGCAGGAGCAAAAAGCAGTTTAAACAATTCACTGCTGATATATGGTCGACATGTTTCAGCCAATGGGATAATTCTCCCCGGCTTTTTGCAGGACCTCGCTACAACAAGTTCTTCGCTACTGCAATTATTTTTCTTGAATGTCAAAAATAAATATACATACTGATGGGATATATTTGACTTTGTTCTGACCCTCATTATTTAGAATATGTATAGGACATCTAGAAAACAATAAGATTGCAAGTTCAGTAAAAAATATATCTGTGTCTCTTTATCATAAAGTACAATTATGTTGTTATAGAAAGATCTTCACAATGGAAAATCCAAATGCTCACCCGTTAAATACGAGGACTAGAGGTGAGGTCTAGTCCTCAGGTTTGAGGCAAGCACCATATCCACAACAAACCTGGAGACAGTCTGGTGGGACAAAAGTGAAGTCCTTTAGCAAACATACAGGGGGATCTACAAGAATCCTGTTCTCTCCCTTTTAATTGTGCCCCAAGTGTTATATGTGGCTGAACAGACTTGTCAAGCAGGATTTGACACTGAGCTGTCAAAAGGAGGACCACAGCCCCCACTCTGAATATTTGGTTGAGCTCATAGGAGTTGTCACTGCCCATTCAGGTGAGCCTACTGTTGGCTCCTGGGAGACATTTCATACCCTTTTCACACTAATTTAAGGCTGATCACAGGCTAAGGGCTGGAAGAGGCTTATGCTAATTAACCTTCTGACAGTCCATGCAGGTAATGGGTAACTTTCTAAAAGCTACTTTTTCTTAATATTTATTAAATGTTAGACTTCACCACTGAATTAGATTATTTAATAACCATTTAATTATTTTCATAAATGGTCCCATTCCCGAGATACAGTATTACTATTTTAATCTGTTCTCTGGTTTTCTACACAGGACAGCTGGGCTGGCCACAGTGAAATCTTTTTTTGAACCTTGTCACTTTAGCGACATGGTAACATTATTTTTCTACATGTCCCACTTTTGCTTTTATTTTTTTATTTTTTAAAACTCTTTTTTATTAACATTGCTCAAAAGACCATACTTTACAGGAATCACTTGCATTGGTACACAGTGAGGTTGATGCAGTACATCAATAATAATACTCTTGAGGGAACAGGAGACTAGAACACATGAAAAGGTTTACCCAGGTAGATCTACATACCATGATAAATTTGTGTAGCAAGTGTCTTGGCCCGGGTCCCCACTACCAACCGCCACTCCGCCCCATTTTGGCTGTTGCATATCATTCTCCCACGCACAACCCTCTGTATCTTCGCCAGGGTGCCTATTTTCTTTCCCATTTTTTAACATACCCCCTACTCTTATAAACTGTTTCTTCAGCCCGCTGGCACCAAGTCAAGTACATGTCCCACTTTTAAATACCCAAACTACAAGGCCTACATAGGAGTGACTAACTAATATAAAACTAGCATTTGCAAAGCCAATAGGTCTCCGCAATGCCTGAGCTATTGGCCTTGTGAATATATAAATATAAGTCTTTTAAAGTGAGAACTTTGTCCAAGGCGTCAAGGCGCTACGGATAGGTCCAGAGGTGAGAGGAGCAGAGAAGTGACCCAATGACTAAAGGGTGAAAAGCCATATTTTTAATGCTTTACGAAACAAAAATTAAGAGTCTTGCCCAGAGATCAATAGGGGGAGGGAATTCCAGAGCTTAGAAGCAGCAACAGAAAAAGCTCTCCACCCCCCACCCCCCCGATCTAGCTCTCTTGAACCTGGAAACTACCAGCCAGTTTTTGCTGACCGACCGCAAATGTTTGGTACGGCATATCGTAGTAAGAGCCGTTTCATGCTTTCGGGCCCGAGTTGTGAAAAGCCTTACGGACAAGGCAAAGGGTCTTGAACAGAATTCTCTTTCCCAAAGGAAGCCAGTGTAATCTATAAATGGATGCCACAAAAGACTGGAATTTGGGAAGATCCATTGCAAGTCTGGCCGCTGCATTCTGTACAGGCTACAGTTTGTAGATGGAACCCTTGTTGATGTCCAGATAGAGCACATTACAATAATCCAATCTGGACAGGACCAAGGCCACCACTGCCTTCTTTCTGGAAGAAAGGGAGAGACAAGGAAAGATCTTCCTAAGTATCCTGATGATGCCAAAACAGGTGGAGACCGTTCTGTTGATCTGGGGATTAAAGGAGAGAAAACCGTAACACCAAGATTCTTTGCAGTTGGAGCTGGACTGGGAACGGAGCGGAGCATTTCAGGCCACCAGGAGTGGGACCAAATGGATTGTTGGCCACCAAATATCAAGACTTCTCTCTTGTCATCATTGAGTCGCAGATGGTCTTCTACCATCCAGGAGGCCATGGCCTGCATGCAGCTCTTAAAGGTTGCAGCAAACGCCTCAACGCTCTTGGTAATTGACACAATAATTTGTGTGTCATCCGCATAGGACAGTGCCTCTAGCCCAAAGTATCTAATAACCTTGGCCAACTGAGCGACATATATATTAAATAGGGTTGGACTCAGTGATGAACCCTGTGGGACTCCGCAGAAGGTATGAGTGGCGTCAGAAAGGAAGTGATCCAATTTTAACTTTTTTGACCGGTCCGTAAGAAATGAGGACAGACGCATCAGAGCGGCCCGAGTGACCCCAATCTCACTAAGATGGCGAACCAGTCTCGTAGGCGAGATGGTGTCAAAAACCGCAGCTAGGTCTAAGAGGATTAGAAGAGAGGTGTACCCAGCATCCACCTGGATGCGTATGTCGTTTATTGCAGACGTTAAAGCGGTCTCTGGGCTATGGCCACTTCTAAACCCATGTTGGGAGCCATCAAGCAAACAATATTGCTCCAAATAGGAGCTAAGATGAAGATTTAGATGCTTTTCCAAAACCTTAGTTGGTACTGGTAGCAAGGAAATAGGCCAGTAGTTTTTTAGTTCAGAGGGATCCAGAGTGGCCTTTCTTTTTAGTAACGGTTTAACCACCGCTGTTTTCCAAGTGTGAAAGTATTGCCCCAATGAGATGGCTGCATTAAGCACAGAGGTAAGGTGAGGGACAATCATCTTCCTTCCTAATTTCATAATCTTCAGGGGGCAAGGTTCCAGGGGACAACCAGAAGTAATGCCCCCAAGAAGACGATCGGTAAGCTCTGAGGACAAGGAGGGGAAGGCGACTAATTTTGCTTCACCCTCATTGGGAAGGGGGGAGTGAATGAGAACAAAGCTGATAGTAGACGCTGTATTAACCAGCTCTGAATTGAGATTGCCCAGTGAAGAGTATATTTCTGAAGTCTTAGAATGAAAATATTTAGCCATCTTGTCCTGTGAACTGTCGATATAAGCAGAGACGGGAGGAGAGGAACGAGAATTAATTACAGTGAATAGTTCTTTAGAAGATCTAAGAGATTCTGTCAATCGAGAGTAGAAAAGGGACTTTTCCTCTTTGATAGCAGATTTGTAATCAGCTCATTTCTTTTTATGGAGGTCTCTTTCAATTGGGTTGTAATGTCGGCGCCAGATCCTTTCTGGATGGCGGCAGGATTATCTAAGCTTCCTTAGCCTATCTGAGAACCAGGGGGCAGTGGGTTTTTTTCTGCCTAAAAAGTATTCTTTAAGGGGAGCGAGGGAGTCAATATGTTCGGTTTTAACAATATTTCCGCAGGAACGTCATGGACATGAAAAAAGATCCGCAACTTCCCTGAATCACCTATTGCACCCAACAAGGTCAAAGTGACAACGGTAACCTGGGCAAGAAGGGAAACAAAACAAGGAGAGAGACAAGGGATCCCACGTCACACCCCAGGCTGCAACATAATCAGTCAAGACAAGGCACAGAATCTGTAGACAAGAGAGAAGAACAGAGAACTAGTAAGTATGTGGAAGGAATCACCTTCTACCACTTATTCTCTCTAATGGTGTTACTCCATACCTTAGGGTTTCCCTTCTTCCAAGTAATTCAGGTAACTGGGGTTGTAAGGCATGGGTCTGGAGGGAAAACAAGGAACTGCTTAGTTGGTGGGAGACTCAAGTAAAAGGAGTGAAACGGTAGAGGATGTCCTATGCTAAGGAACCCACCTAATAACAAAGCTTCTCTTTACGTAATGTAATTCCCAAAACAAAGTAGTTTCCAAACTGGCCAAACAAAAAGTTTCACCTTAGCATTCAGGCATAACTAACTAATGTCTTATTATTCTATGTAATAGGTAACTAAAGCCCAGAACAATTGAATGGATATCCACAGCATCAGAAACACTGAATCAGATAAGTATACACAGCGGCAAGTAATATAGAAATTAAAGTCAGTGCAAAGCGCTGTTACCGACTTCTTTGGCAATGCAGCTATATTTTCTGTCTATTCCTTCAGGTAGCGGGAGATCAGAGAAACTGAGCCCACCACACGGAAGATGAGCTCGGAACAGGCACACCAAGAAGAGGAGACCCGGGCAGGAGCAACAACGCGGCGAAGCAGGACGTAGACGAGGAACCAGATGCCCCGGAAGTGCAGGGTGAGCGACCCGGAAGGAAAGCAACACTCTCCCGAGGCAGGAACGCGAAGCGTTACTGCTCAGGATTAGCTGCGTTTTGATCTGTCTGGCCAACCACGGGGCATGCGTGTCCCCGTGCGTCGGCCATACTTGTAGTTCGCCGGTCCCCCCGGGACCGGCAGTCATGACGGTTCACCCCCCCCCCTCCAGTGGACCCCCATACCGACTTGGGTTTATAAGGATGTCTCCTGTGAAACAAACGCAAGAACCGAGGGGCGTGTACCTGACTAGCCAGCTCCCAAGTGCATTCCTCAACACCAAAACCCTTCCAATGTATCAAATACTGGAGCCTGCGTCTCACTCTACGTGAATCGATGATAGCCCAACCTCATATTCTGGTTCGTTGTTCACCATCACAGGGGCTGGGACGTCAGGGAGGCGCAAGCCAGGTGCTACTGGTTTCAGAAGAGAAAGATGAAACACCAGATGTATCTTTAGTGAGGCCGGACGGTCCAACTTCATCGCGACACGATTTACCACCTTGCTTATCCTGTATGGGCCTATATACCAGGATTTGAATTTGCAAAACCCTCTCAGTGCAAGATTCTTTGTTGATAAACACACTCCGTCCCCTTGACTGTATCCAGGCTCTGTGCGTCTGTGGAAATCCACTCTTTCTTTATAGCTTGCCTTAGCCTTATCCAAGTTTAACTGTGCTGTCTTGTGTATACCTTGTATCTCTTTTACAAAGTCTACGGCTGCAGGGGTAGAACAAGAGGAAGGAAGCGGGGATAGCATGGTTCGTGGGTGAAAACCGTAAGTACAGTAAAAAGGGGAATAAGCAGTGGAAGAGTGGCAACTGTTGTTATATGAAAACTCAGCAATCCACACCATCTCATCCCAATCAGAAAGAGAGTAAGACTTGGTACCTAACATACTGTTCAAAACACTGGTTCATTTTCTCAGTTTGACCGTCTGTCTGAGGGTGATGGCTCGAGGATAACAGTACGTTTATCTGCAACAGAGCTCCTAACCCCCTCCAAAAGCTACAAATGAATTGAGCCCCCTGTCAGACACCAGTACAGAAGGAAGACCATATAAGCGTACGACATGTTGAACAAATACAGAAGCTAACACTCGGGACGTGGGAAGTGCCTTCAATGGAAAAAAACGGGCCATCTTAGTCAATAAGTCTACAACAACAAGGAGAGTAGTGTTCCCTTGGGCAGTTTTTGGTAAGTCCACTATGAAGTCCAAGGATACTGTATGCCAGGGACTAGGCGGAGTGGGTAATGGCTGTAACAACCCCTCAGGGGCTTGGTGAGAGGCTTTCCCTTGTGCACACACATGACATTTCTGGATATATTGCTTTGTGTCCCTACCCATGCTGACCACCAAAAGTGTCTCTTTAGTTAGTCCAGTGTTTTCTTGTACCCTGGGTGTCCAGCGAGAGGACAAGCGTGACTCCACTCTAAAGCCTGTAACCTCAGATTGTGGGTGGGAAGTTCTAAACCCCCTTGGACGTTGAACAGGTCTTGCGTTTTAGTGAATGTTTAGGTACCGACTGGCTCTTTCATAGCTGCGGATGCTTGTACCTCCTTAACTGTCTTTAAGAAGTCGTCTTCAGAATACAGAGCACCAATTATTCGCTCTCTAGCAATTATAGGGGGATGCTCACCTAGTGGTTCTAGGAGTTTGTTTCCTAGGCGGGATAGAGCATCAGCTTTCCCGTTCTTTTTCCCTGCTTGGAACTGTATAATGAAGTCGTAATCACAAAAAAATTGAGTCCAACGTAGTTGTCGCATAGATAGAGCCCTTGCGGATTTCAGAAATTGCAGGTTGCGATGGTCCATGAGGACTGTTATCCTATGATTGGCCCCTAACAGATATTGCCTCCACTCCTCAAAGATCCTTTTTATGGCTAATAGTTCCTTGTCTCCTATAGTGTAATTCATTTCAGCCGAGGCCAATTTACGTGAAAAATAAGCTACATGATGAAGACGTCATGTGCTTGGATCTGACTAAGAAAGAACCCCTCCTACTGCCACTTGAGATGCATCTGCCTCAACCACAAAGGGTCGTGAAGGATCTGGATGCCTTAGTATGGGCGCTTGTGTGAAGGCTTCCTTCAGTTTAATAAAGGACTCATCTGCCTCAGGGGTTCATTGAAACTTAAACCCTTTTTTCAAGAACCTAGTTACTGGGGAGGCTAAATCGGACAAATTGCCAATAAAGCGTCTATAGAAATTGGCGAAGCCAAGGAAACTCTGCATCTCTTTAACAGTTTGTGGTGCTTGCCAACGAGTAATAGCTTCTACCTTCTGTGGGTCCATACTGATTTCCTGTGGGGACACCATGAATCCTTGGAAGCTTACTAATTGAGTATGGAAATGGCACTTATCTAACTTACAGTACAAATGGTTGTCTCGCAAACGTTCGAGGACGCTCCCAACATGAATTTCGTGTTCTTGCATGGATGAGGAGTAAATCAAGAATTCATCAATGTAAGCAATGACAAACAGGTCCAACATGTCCTTTAGGACTTCACTGGTAAAAAAACTGAAAAGCCGAAGGGGCATTACACAGTCCGAATGGCATCACTAAATATTTGTATAGTCCATACTTAGTACAGAAAGCCATTTTCCACTCATCTCCCTCCTTGATTCTCACAAGTTGGTAGGCTCCGCGCAAATCTAACTTGGTGAACACTTGTGCGTCTTATTTGATCAAGGAGGGAGGATATCAGTGGCAGGGGATACCCGTTCTTTATGGTGATGGCATTCAATGCCCTATAGTCTATACAGCATCTAAGTCCCCCCTCTCTTTTCGGTATAAAAAAAAGAGATGAAGATGCCGGTGACCTGGAGTGGCGGATAAACCCAATTCTTAACATTTCGTCCAAATATTCTCGCAAATACAAGTTCTCCTTTTCTGTTAAGGAGTAAACCACTACTACAGGGTATGCGAGCTCCAGGCAGCAGATCTATCACAGGACTTGTGGGGTGGAAGGCTAGTGGCCTTTTCCACATCAAAAACGTCCTTGAGCTCCTGATAAATGGGAGGTAACGCAGAGTCCTCCGTACAGGTGAGTGAAATGACCTTCTCTGGACTGCTTGTATCATGAAGAAGAAGTCCCTCACAATAGTTGTGGTTAAAAGCGAACGTCATTGCCTTCCAATTAATAAGCGGACTGTGCTGACATAGCCAGAGCAACCCTAAAATAGCTGGAAACTGAGGGGATTGTATGAGATTGAATGCAATAAGTTCATGATGTTTCTCCTAAATGATTAATGTTAAATTGATAGTAGCATGTGTAATGAGACCAGACTTCAGATTACTACCATCAATGATTGTGACTTCCTCCCACGAGGTTTTAGACACCCAAGGAATGTTTTTGCCCTGAGCCCATTGTGACTCCATGAAGTTACCCGAAGCACCAGAGTCCACCATTATTTGCACGTCTGCCACCTGGTGCCCCCATATAAGACGTGAGAAGAGAAAGAAATGGCGTGGCGAAGACGCTGGTACCTCCGTTTGCGAGATAATCAATCCTGAATTACCCAAAGTCCTTGTCTCCTGAGACTTCGGGATCACTAGTTTCCCGCACACCTTGCCTGTTTTGGCTTTACAGGACACTCTCTAAGGAAAGGGCCCTGCTTTCCGCAATACAAGCACAATTTCTTGTCACGTCTTCTCTGTCTTTCTTCTTCGCTAAGGGGCCCTCTTATGCTCCCTATTTGCATTGGTTCTGGTTCCTCAGCCTTTTTTTCGGAATCAGACTTTCTCTATAAACAAAGACTCGTCCCTCTGTCCTGCCTTTTTCTCTCTTCCTTTCACTGATCCTATGGTCCAATTTGACCACCAGGTCTATAAGGGCAGTGCAAGACTCAGGAGGGTCGACCACTTGTGCTAACAAGTCTTTTAAGTCATCTCCCAAGCCCCTGTAAAACAAGGCACTACGCTTCTCCTCGGGCCACCTGGCCTCTGCAACCAATCTGTTAAAAGTGGAAATGTATGTGGTTAGATCCTTAGTTCCCTGTTTCACGTTTAAGAGCTCAGTGTCCACTGACTGCATGAAGGAATGCCTGTCGAATAACTTCCTGAGTTCTCCCTTGAAGGCGGTGTAGTCCTGTAACAGTGGATCGTTTCTTTCTATTAGAGGTATGGTCCAGTTGGCAGCAGACCGCCCCCCCATGTAGGATATAACAAACACCATTTTTGCTTGGTACGTTGGAAAGCAAGTGGCTCTGCTCATGAAATGAAGTTGGCATTGGCTAATAAAGGCTGCGAACTTGGTAGGATCCCTAAAAAAATGCTCGGGAGCCAAAGGAATGGACGGTGGTGCAGTGACTTGTATTATCGGGAAGCTAGTACCAGGAGTCCCTACACCAGAGTCGGACCGCATAGCCTGCTGCATGGAATCCACCTGTGCTGACAGGGCTTGGGTTTCTTTCTGAAGATTACCCAACATATGGGCTAAGTCTGTAAGAGTCACCTGACTCATCTCCATGACGTTCGGGCGAAAAAGAAAACTTTTCTTTTTTGGGCTTCGCGTTCTGTCAGGTTTCAACAATATTTCCGCAGGAACGTCATAGACATGAAGAAAGATCCACAACTTCCCTGAATCACCTATTGCATCCAACAAGGTCAAAGTGACAACGGTAACCCGGGAAAGAAGGGAAACAAAACAAGGAGAGAGACAAGGGATCCCATGTCGCACCCCAGGCTGCAACATAATCAGTCAAGACAAGGCACAGAAGCTGTAGACAAGAGAGAAGAACAGAGAACTGGTAAGGATGTGGAAGGATTCACCTTCTACCCCTTATTCTCTCGAATGGTGTTACTCCATACCTTAAGGTTTTCCCTTCTTCCAAGTTATTCAGGTAACTGGGGTTGTAAGGCATGTGTCTGGGTCTCGAGGGAAAACAAGGAACTTCTTAGTTGGTGGGAGACTTAAGTAAAAGGAGTGAAACGGTAGAGGATGTCCTATGCTAAGGAACCCACCTAATAACACAGCTTCTGTGTACGTAATGTAATTCCCAAAACAAAGTATTTTCCAAAATGTCCAAACAAAAGGTTTCACCTTAGCATTCAGGCATAACTAACTAATGTCTTATTATTCTATGTAATAGGTAACTAAAGCCCAGAACAATTGAACGGATATCCACAGCGTCATAAACACTGAATCAGATAAGTATACACATGGGCAAGTAATATAGAAATTAAAGTCAGCGCAAAGCGCTGTTACCGACTTCTTCAGTAATGCAGCTTTATTTTCTGTCTATTCCTTCAGGTAGCGGGAGATCGGAGAAACGGAGTCTACCACACGGAAGATGAGCGCGGAACATGCACACTAAGAAGAGGAGACCCGGGCAGGAGCAACGCCGCGATGAAGAGGGATGCGGACGAGGAGCCCGATGCCCCGGAAGTGGAGGGTGAGCGACCCGGAAGGTAAGCAACACTCTCCCGAAGCAGGAACGCAAAGCATTACTGCTCAGGATTAGCTGCGTTTTGATCTCTCTGGCCAGCCCCAGCGCATGCGTGCCCCCGTGCGTCGGCCATATTTGTAGTTCGTCGGGACCGACAGCCGTGACACAATAGCCGTCAACAGCCAGTTGGAGAACTCTATAGATGCCAGATTGGCATCGGAATAACTAGTCCAATGAAGAGTGTTAAGAGTAGTGAGGAGAGCTTCCTCATTAAGACGGTTATAATTTCTTCTCAGTGTTTTTCTGTTTCCTATGTTTGGGGCCTTGTGTGAAAAAGGAATCACGAATGAGAAAGGAACAGCGTAATGGTCTGACCAGGAGAGCTGAAGTGGCTCCGTTACCCTGACGCAGGAGTCATTAGAGAACACCCCATCCAAAATGTGTCCGGGCTCATGAGAGGTGGTTTTTACCAATTGTGGTAAGCCGCAGCAAGCTAGGGTTTCTATGAGAGTTTGCGAGTCTTTACAGGAGGACTTCTCCAAATGAAAATTAAAATCCTCCAAAATCGTCAAGTTAGGTTTCACAATGTAGGGATCTATACGATTAGTGAGGTCCTGGGTGAGAGATGACATAGGCCCAGGAGGGCGATAGATCAAAATTCCAGAAAAGCTTTCTGCAGAGAGTATTTTTAGAGAGAAGTATATTGCTTGCTAGGGGTCGGAGGAAGTATTGTCAATGTAAATGCCTATTAGCCATGTTGTCTAGCAGCACATCTGCTGTTCAGCATGGCTGAAAGTCACTGAATGTTCAGAATCATAGGATGTTAAGCTGACTCATTGTTGAGTTTGTCCTGCCCCTCCTAACACAAAAAGAGCTTTGACGTGACTTGCACTGGCCGCATAATCTGCACTTTTTTCAGTGACCTTCAGCCATGCTGAACAACAGATGTTCTGCTAGACAACATGGCTAAAAGGCATTCACTCTGACAAGGTAAATAACTTGGGCATTGCCAAGATCTATTGGCTTTGCCAATGCTTGTTCGGTGTTAACAGGGTCTTGCTGAACAAAGGTGGAAGTGATGAACAAGTTACTTACCTTCGGTAACGCTTTTTCTGGTGGATACAGTATCTGCCTGTGGATTCCTCACTTTATGAATATCCCCTGCACCAGCATTCCGTGGAAATGTTTCCTAGCTCTCCACGCCAAGTTCGTCACAATACCATGGCTCCGCATGATGTCACTGGAGCCATAAGAGGACCACGTCGGCGTGATGACGTCAGTTCCACCCATTTTTTCCGTGCCACAGAGGCAAACAGGCGGACCGACCATAGAGACAATGCATACATAGTACACAGTATTCACACAAATACACACAGTGTAAAGTAAAAAAGGAAAAAAGGAAAGCAAACATTTCCTATAAACCTACACAAAGGCAAATAGAGGCAACAAAAAATGACAATATGAAATAACCATATTAACCAATACCTCTTTTAAGGTATAAAAGGGTGGACAACAGGGAGGCGGGTGGGTCAGTGAGGAATCCACAGGCAGATATTGTATCCACCAGAAAAAGCGTTATCAAAGGTAAGTAACTTGCTCTTCTGATGGATACATCTGCCTGTGGATTCCTCACCTTATGAATAGAATCCCACAGCAGTCCCACTCCCGGAGGAGGGTGTCCACCATCCTATACCAAAAAGTCTTGCAAAACAGAGCGCGCAAAATGGCCTTCCCTCCTCACTTCGGAATCTAAGCAGTAATGCTTCTCAAAAGTGTGAAGGGAGGCCCAAGTTGCGGCCTTACAGATCTCCAACACAGGAACACCTCTGGACAAGGCAGAAGTAGACGATTTAGCCCTGGTGGAGTGAGCTCTAATGCCTTCAGGAGGCTCCTTACCAGCCAGACCGTAGCAGATCTTGATGCACAAGATGATCCACCTGGATAAAGTGCGCTTGTGCACCGCCTTGCCCTTCATACGTCCAAAATAGCCCACAAAGAGCTGATCATCCTAACGGAAGTCCTTTGTTCCATCCAGATAGAAACTAATTGCCCTCTTAGGGTCCAACCGCTGAAGCCTCTCCTCCTCCTTGGAAGGGTGAGGGGGAGGATAGAAATTAGGAAGGGTAATAGACTGCCCTAGATGGAAGGGAGTTACCAACTTAGGCAGAAAAGCAGTCCTGGTCCTGAGGACCATCCTTTCACCATGTATGGTCAGAAACGGAGGCTTTGAACTCAAAGCCTGAAGCTCACTCACCCTCCTAGCCGAAGTGATAGCCACAAGAAAGACCGTTTTTAATGTCGGCAGTCTCAAAGGACAACTATGCATCGGTTCAAAAGTGGAACCCAATAAAAAAGTTAACACTGAATTCAAATCCCATTGGGGCATAATAAAAGTAGTTGACGGAAACATGTTAGTAAGCCCCTTAATGAACCTTAAAACTATTGGAGACTTAAAAAGAGACGGCTGATCAGGCAAACAAAGAAATGCCGATAAAGCCCACAAATATCCTTTAACAGTGGCCACAGCACAACCCTGCTGGGCCAAATGAAGCGAAAAACAAAGAACATCAGAAAGATGAGCTTTTAAGGGATCAATAGACTTCTCTCCACACCATTTAACACATTTTTACCACCTGCAGGAGTAGATACTTGGTGGAGTATCACCTGGCCTATAATATAACATCCACCACGTCAGGCGGGAGAGAGAAAGAATTCAGGTTGCCCCGTTCAATCTCCAGGCATGAAGGTGCAGGCTCTGGAGGTGGGGGTGTAGAACCTGCCCCACCGACTGTGAGAGGAGGTCTACCCTCAGAGGGAGACGGAGCGGAGGGTACGACGAAAGGTGAAGAAGGTCTGTGTACCACACCCTCCTTGGCCAATCTGGGGCGATCAATATAACTTTGGCCCGGTCTAGGCGAATCTTCCTCAGAACCCGAGGAATCAAGGGTATGGGAGGAAACGCGTAAAGGAGTTGTGAGCTCCAACTCAACTGAAACGCGTTCCCCAACGCTCCCTGCTTTGGAAACTGGAGACTGCAGAATGACGGGCAGTGCGCGTTCGAGAGTGGCAAACAGGTCCATCCGAGGAGTTCCCCACATCCGGAAGACGTGTTGAACTACCTCTGGATGAAGCCTCCACTCATGGTCGGCGGAGAACTGCCGATAGACTGTCCGCACGTACGTTCAGCACCCCGGCCAGATGATTTGCCATCAAACAAATCCGATGGTCCTGAGCCCAGGACCAGAGCCGCAACTCTTTCTACAGAGACGATACCACATTGCGGCAGTGTCGCGGCAGTGTTGTACGTCAGGACTTGAACTGACTGACCGCGAAGGGAAGGGAAAAAGGCCTTGAGCGCCAAAAGTATTGCCCGCAATTCCAGAAGATTTATATGAAGCAATCTTTCCTCTGGAGACCAAAGACCCTTGATCTCCAGATCCCCCAGATGAGCCCCCCCACCCTAGGGTAGAGGCATCCGTTATCACTGTGGCCACTGATGGAAGAGAGTGGAAGGGCTTTCCTTGAGACAGATTGCCCCCCACGCTCCACCAAGACAGATCCGATGTAGCTTCTCTGGAGATCCTGACTGACTCCCTGAGATCTCCATTGTGCTGATACCAGTGCCTGCGGAGGTACCACTGAAGCGCCCTTATGTGCCAGCGTGCATGGTTGACCAACAGAATGCAGGAAGCGAACAGAAGGAGCAGGCGAAGGACCTTCAGAACCGGAACAACCGCTCCATTGCAAAACAAGGGAATCACTTCCTGAATGTGGAGAATCCTTTCCGAAGTAAGGAAAGCTCGACACACAGTGGTATCCGATACTGCCCCTATGAACAGGTTGTGCTGAGAGGGCACTAGGTGAGACTTGGGTACATTTATCGAAAAACCCAATTTGTACAACAGCTGAGCTGTTACCTGCAGATGATGAAGCACCATCTCTGGCGACTGCCTTCAGAAGCCAGTCGTCCAGGAAGGGGAAAACCGGAATCCCCGACCTCCTGAGATGGGGCAGCCACCACTGCCATCACCTTGGTGAAGACTCGAGGTGCAGTAGTATGACCAAACGGAAGAACCGCAAACTGGTAGTGTTGCGACCCAACCGTAAATCAGAGATACTTCCTGGGCGACTTCAGGATTGGGATGTGAAAATGGGCATCCTGTAAGTCGATGGACACAATCCAGTCCTCTTGCTGCAGCGCCTTAAGAACCTGTGCTAGGGTGAGCATCTTGAATCTCTCCGGCTTGAGATATAGATTCAAAATCCTGAGGTCCAGGATCGGACGTAACCTGCCATCCTTTTTGGGAATCAGAAAATACCGGGAGTAGCATCCCTGACCCCTTTCCTGCTCCGGAACCACCTCTATCGCACCTTTTTGTAACAGGGCAAGAACCTCCTTCTGAAGGAGCAGTAAATGATCCTGAGTGCATAAACCTTGGCAAGGAGGGTAAGGAAGAGGGAATTCCCTGAAGGGAAGGGCGTACCCATTTTCTACCAGATCTAAAACCCAAAGGTCCGAAGTGATCAATTTCCAATCCTGTAGAAAATGGGAAAGCCGACCTCCCACAGGACCTACATGATTCCAGGATGGCAGATCTAGGGCTGCTTTCCTGCATTACCAGGAGGGGTTAGGGAGTTAGAGGAGGAGAAGGAAGGTTGACGCCCGGCTCCATGAAGGCGAACTCTGCCATTACCCCTATAGGGGTTTTGTTGCTGCTGAGGCTGTCTGAAACTTCGAAAGGAAGACTTCCCGAAGCTCTGTTTCTTTTATATCCATAACCTCTCGCCTGTGATTGCAGACCCAAAGACTTTGCTGTGGCCTTACTGTCCTTAAATCTTTGCAAGGCAGAATCCGCTTTTTCTCCAAAATGTCTGGACCCATCAAAAGGCAGATCAAGAAGAGCAGCCTGCACATCGGGAGAGAACCCAGAAGACCTCAACCACAAATGTCTTCTTGTTGCAATGGATGAACCCATCACCCTGGCAACAGAATCTGCAGTGTCCAGGCCAGACTGGATGACCTGGCGAGCTGCAGCATGAGAGTCCGCCAACACCTCACTCAGATTTCCCGTGTCTTCCTCAGACAACTTAGGAAGAAGCAGGTTGGCAGAGTCCATTAGGGAATTAATGTATCTACCCAAGAGACAAGTGGCGTTGGTAGATTTCAGTGCCATGCTAGCTGAAGAAAAGACCTTCTTCGCAGACTGTTCCAGTTTCTTGGAATCCCTGTCAGCCGGAGCCTGCGGAAAAGCCCCTGTAGACTGCTTTGAACAAGAAGCCTGCACCACCAAGCTCTCAGGAGAGGGGTGAGATGAAAGGAACACTGGATCCCCAGGAGCAGGTCTCTATCTTCTGGACACTGACCTTGAAACCGCAGGAGAAGAAAGAGGGATGCGTCACACATCAAGGATTGGCTCAGTCAGTGCATCAGTAAAGGGTACGAGTGGTTCAACCACCGAGGACGGAGAATGAAGCACCTCCGTAAGAAGATTAGGCTTATACTCATCCATAGGGAGCTGCAACTCCAAACGTCCTGCAGCCTTCCTAATCACAGAATGGTACGGAGCAACCTCCTTCGAGGGGGAAGCCGTCTGAGAAGCAAAGTCCCACTCTGGAGAAGTGTCAAGTCCACTTGCCTCACACAAGTCCTCAAACACATCTTCTGTGTGATACACTTCTCCTTCCTCCCTCTCATCAGCCTGGTACTGCTCCTCCAACAACCTCTGCGCCTCTCTCCCCGAGCGCATCTTCGGTTGTGGCGTCGGCAGCGCCACATGCGGCATTGATAACTCCGGGAGCGGCGTCGAAGGAGGATCCACTGTAGGAACCGGCGCCGATCGAATCCGAGAAGCTTCACTGGATGGAGCAGGGGACTGCTCATACGGCGTCGACATCCTCGGAGCCGGGAAATGCCAGGACTGCATCGCCGGCATGAAAGGCACAAAGGGGGCCTGTGGATACTGGTGTGGCACACCCACATTAAATACCAAAGGACCCATGGGACCCGAAGGTGCACCAGAGGGGTACGAGGCCCTGGTGAACACGCCATACATTGCATCAGAAAATGTGATGGATCCGAACCCGGCGCCGGAAACTGTGGATATTGAGCCAGTTCGAAATTCAAACGAGGCACCTCTGGAGTCGGAGCCGCAGGAACCTCAGCATCAGCCGGATTCAACACACCCTCTGGAGTCGGTGAGAATCTCGGCGTCAATGACTGCTCCGGAGTCCCCTTGTATGATGGAGAATGGACCGGAGTCACCTGAGGAGACACTGAAGGAGAGACAAAGTCCTTTTCGCGACGTCGAGGAGCTGGAGAAGACGACCTCAACACCACAGCCTTCGACGACCGGGCCGAGAAGCAGGTCTCTTCTTCTTCTTATGCTTTCTCTTGGAGTTATGGGACGTCGATGACCTGGACTTCGACCTTTTTCGACCCCTTTTTTCTTTTCTTGCCTTGGCCATATACAGCTTGGCCTCCCGTTTCTTCAGAGCCTTCGGGTTCATCTTCCTGCAGGAAGAACAGCCCTCGACGTCGTGGTCAGACGACAAACACCAAAGACAGTCTTCATGCGGGTCAGTAATCGACATATGACCCCCGCATTCTTCACAGGGCTTAAAGACAGACTTCCTCGGGGCAGACATGCCAAAAGAGAGAAAGAAACAATCGAAATAACAAAGTATGGAGTCGAAAATATTGAGAGTCCCAAAAAAAACTTTAGCGTAGACATCGCGGAAAAAAGGGAACTGACGTCATCATGCTGACGTGGTCGTCTTATGGCTCCAGTGACGTGATGTGGAGCCACATGCGGAGCAATTGTATTGTGACTACCTCGTTGGCGTGGAGAGCTAGGAAAAATTTCTTTGGAATGCAGGCGCAGGGGATATTCATAAGGTGAGGAATCCACAGGCAGATGTATCCATCAGAAAGTGAGAAACAGTTGAAGAGCTTTGAAGTGAAGCGAGGATGTGGTGTAACAGCCAAAGCTGAATACAGGGGAACTGAGGAACCAGGTTCAAATCTCGGGGTCAGCTGAACAGTTGGTGATTTTGGGCAAATCACTAGTGCATCCCCCTGCGTACAACAATGAATCTGTCATTGTGTAATGTAACTGGTGAGCACTAATATCGCACCAATACCATCAGCTGGTGATAGCACTATGGCAAGATGGAGGACGAAACGATCGCTCCAATACCATTGGAGCATGCAAAAAAATAAACAGGAGCTGTTTATGTTTTAACAACTTTTTAGGAAATGCATTTCTTTATGTATACGCGCATGCATTTTAGTGATATGTGTATGAGGGAGACCATGGCAAGACGGAGGACGGAACAAACGCTCCAATACCATCGGACTGTACAAAAAAAACAAAACTAAAAGGATCAGCGACAAGGGAGGTAGTGAGGGGATGGGTCAAGCAAGGAAGCAGGAGTGGATGGGGATATGGGCAAGCAAGGACAGGAAACGGCGGGAGGAAGCAACAATGAAGAGGTAAAAAGATTCCTTAATTGAAACAGCATCAGCACCAA
This sequence comes from Triturus cristatus, assembly GCF_964204655.1. NCBI lineage: Eukaryota > Metazoa > Chordata > Amphibia > Caudata > Salamandridae > Triturus > Triturus cristatus. The sequence continues at coordinate 636,756,502 of NC_140595.1, read as the reverse complement.
CAATGGATGTGTCATTGTGCAATGTAACTGTGAGCACTTAAAGCGCTCTAATATCATTGGCTCGTATTCGTGCTAAAGCAAGACAGGGCGAGCACTCCAATACCATCAGAGATTGTGCAAACAATAAAAATAAACAAGTGCTGTTCATATTTTAACAATTTATTAATAATGGCATTTGTTTATGTAAACATGCATACATTTTAGTGGTATCTGTGTATGTGTACAAAGCAGACGGGCTGAAAACACAAGTACTCCTTTGGAGTGCTTGAAAGCCAAGAACAAATTGCTGTGTAAACCAGGAGTAGTGGCAGAAGACAAGTACTTGTCCATGTGCTTTGGGAGGGCCATACCCAAGAAGAGCGCATGACACCCGCATGCCTTGATGAATGGCATCAAAGAAAATGAGAGCAACGCTGAGGTTTACCAATGGTAAGCGATGGGTGGCCTGTAAGCCCACTGATAGAACACAACGCAAGTCTTAGAGGCGGCGCATGCGGTGTGTAGCGGAGACCTAAAAACAATAGATTACGCACAAGCAAAACCTACTGGCTTTGCCAATGCTTGTTGTGTTTAGAAACGGGGAGAATAAGTGATTTGCCTGTAATCAAAAAATGTGGAACTAAAGCTGAGGCTAGGGAGACTATGTGGCATCTCTTGGGAGAGGCTGTGGCTTAAGGGCCACAGCTGCAGACTATGGAGCTGGGAAACTGGGTGTGAGTTTCGGCTTCGGCCTAACATCCTTGATTCTGGGCAAATCATGTAACCTTCCCTAAAAAAAATTAACGTGTCCTTGTGTAAAGGAATGTAAAGAGTTCCAATGCCTTTGAGCGGTGTTGGTCCTATATAGAACTGCACAAAAAGTAACTGGTGGGGCTGTGGCCAGCCAAGATGGCCATTCGGACGTAATTCGGAACGGCTCAGCTGCCACAGACTTGAAAAGCGAGGGGAGAATGCGGTAAATACAACCCCACCCTTGAGGAATAGACCCTAGAAAAGAGATGATGTAATCCCGGGGGGCGACAAGCCCCAGGAGCTCTGAGAGGCACACGGATGGGTTACGGGTTCGCAGTGACGCAGGACCGCCCGGTGGCTGAGCTAAACGACAGAGCCCAGCAAGACGCAGCACAGACTCACCGGGGCAGCGGGAGCCCAGCAGCACGTAACAGACTCACTGTGGCTGCGGGAGACCCTCACCGAAGATGAGGAGAGGAGGCCCTGGTATGAGCGAGTCTGCCGTGAGCGCCGATAACGGGTTGGCCCAAGTACAGGGCCGGCGAACCAGGGCCTTTCGTAGAAGGGCCCTCGAGAAAGCGTCAATCGTGGCAGATATTAGCAGACAGGCCACCGTAAAGCAGCAGTCGGGCGCCCCAGGAGAAGCAAGGCATGACATTGCCCTCCGAGGCGAGACACACGTGGAGGCGTGGGGACCTACCTGACCTTATGATGGTGGTCGGAGGCTTCAGAGGACAGCAGTGAGTGCAGAGGGCCAGAACTAGGTGACCCGCACTCACCCAGAAAGAGCTTAGACCGCGTATGTAGCTAAGCCACACATCAGCATGTGCCTGACCTAAACATGGCTGCCATGGCCAGACATTACAGCAATATCAGAAGCCCCAATCCCCTACATGCCTAAACCTAGAAATAATCAACATCAATGGACCCACACGGTCACTATCAGGCAACGGGGGCGAGACCCTCAGAGGAGACCAGAGCACTTAAAACTACCACACCAGGAGAGCAGCCCACTTTATTCCCTATGTAGGAGAGGCTGCACAGGACAACACCACTGGGATCCCACCTTTTTACTAACGGCGGCTGGGGCAGGGGACTGCCATATGCCGCCAAAGAAACAACAACAAAATAGAGTTTCCAATTACTTTGGCTCTACAGACGTGGGGAGCAGCCACCAAGCAGCAAGATGAAAAGACACAATGGCGCTCACAAAGGAGGATCTCTTAACCTCACTATGCAAATTTAAGAAGAAGCTGTGTGAAGAACTCAAAACAGACATGTCTATGACTCTGGTGGCTCTTAAAGCGGACCTAAAAGAGAAAATGATGGTACTTCGGCAAGATATAGATTCGGCGGGGAGCAGAGTGATGGACTTGGAGACAAAAACAACGGAACTAGAAGAATGCATGGAGAGACTGAAGGACACAACACAAACGCTCCAGCACAACTCCAGACAATCTTGCTAAAAAACAAAGACATGGAAAATAGATTGCGGAGGGAAACATTTGCGTCCGAAATCTGGAGGAAGGCCCAGATCTAGAGACCTTGGTCGTAGGATTCTTCGGTGAAACACTAGGACCCAATGCAGGTAACATCAAAATAGACCGGGTACACAGAGTGGGGAAACCCCCAACAGGGGACAACTAACAGCCACGTGACATACTGGCCAAGCTTCATTCCAAGGACAAAGTAGCCTTCAAGGGTATGAGTGCACTGTTCCAGAATATCGCACCAGCAACACTGGCACGCTGTCAACAGTTCCGACCTGTCACGGATAAGCTTTGCAAGGGTGAGTATCAAATACCGAGGACATACCCCTTTGGGCTAGTATTTGACTACAGTAACAGAGTACACCACCTCACAGAGGTAGAGGAAGCCATGACAATCCTCGGCTTGGAAAGGCCAGAAGGGGACCGGGCACCCGACAGACCTGTAACATCAAGAGTGAGAGTGGGGAGAGGTGGAGAAGGCGCTCCCTGGCTCTCCCAGCACCCACCCAAACAACAAAGGAAACGCTAATGATCGACTACTGCATCTTCTATCACTGGGCCCAGAGAACCGAAGGATGCTTAGACTCAGGATATGAGCAAATCAAAAAAGACATGATAGATGAGCCACAAAGCCAAAGAAGCGCTAGACAAAATGAACATGCAGCAGCCGTAGGGGTGAACACCTATCTGCCCTTATCATGCTGATGTATGGACAGTAGGAAGGAAACGCTTAGCACCAAACGTGAGCGATTTAAGACCCTAAACCTCGCATCCACAGCAATACCGTAGCTAAGGCAGTGACGAGGGACTTATCCGCCATAAAAGACCTTATCGAAGAACTCTACAAGGTTATCGTTGGGAACGGTTGTCCCAAAAAGTTTAGTCTGTTTTTTTTTATTATTACTTTTTCTTTCTATGTACTCATTGAACAAAAGGACACAGGAAAAGGGGGCCGTGTAAAATAATTCCAGAAACTGTGTTCTGGGGGAGAGCTAGGAAGAGGGGCAACGGGGAGTCTGGAGAGGGGTACAACGATCGGATACTAATGAAGCGGGTCCTGGGGGGCTTACCCCGTTAATAGGCATGGTGGTCAAAGCCTTAACATGGAAAGTGAGAGGGCTTAATGCCACAGCCAAGCGTCACAAGGTATGGAAATACCTATTAGACGACCATAATGACATTGTCACACTGCAGGAAACTCATCTTAAAAGATCCGAAGATTACAGACTGAAGCATAAAAGTTACCCTTTAACATCGTCCAGTCTCTCCAAGCAAAAGAGGGTTGCACTGTTCCACACGGCGCTAAAATTCCAACCTCAGGGCTTTAAGGCGGACAAAGGGAGGGTGGTAATGGTAAAGGGATGCATACAGAGTAAATATGCACCACAGCGGCGATTTACACCCCAAATACAAATCAGGCAGCATTTCTCACCAAAACGCAGGAGAGATTCTTCTCATGGGCAATTTCACCTCACTTGGCATTCAGTCAACGATAGCACATACCCTCACAGATCTAAAATGGGTAGTTGATGTCTGGAGAGAGGCTCACCCAACAGATAGAGACTACACCGTTTTTTCACATATACATCGTTCATATTTGAGATTAGAATATGTGTTCATGAGTCGTTTCCTGATGGGGGAGGTCTATAAGGCTGAGATCCGCAAAATAATCATCTCAGCCCATGCACCGGTATTGGTCTAGCTTGAGAGGTGGGACCCCATTCCAAAATACTCCTGATGGTTCTTCCAACATGCACTGCTGCGCTATAGACTAGCGAGAGACGAACTGCGTAAAACCATTGATGAATACTTTCAAGTGAATGACCCCCAAGATACCTTCCGATCTAACACCTGGGACGCATTCAAAGTAGTATTGAGGCGCCTCTGTATGGCGGCAAAAGCAGTGCTTAATAAACAAAGAACCACGGAACGTTTAAAGTTGGAATCAGAGCTTCACACTCTAGAACAAACACACAAACAAACTCCCACTTTAGCCCTTCAGTGCAAAGTAACTGCGATGAAAGTGAAATTAAATTCAATTTATACCAAAAGGGCGGAGCTGATACTTTTGAGATTGAAACAAACCTACACACAAGGCAACAAGGTGGGAGGCCACTTAGTGCGCCAGTTTAGGGTCTGGCGGGAAAAAAGAACACATTAGAAATATTCAAAGCCCCATAGGAGACCTGGTGACATCAAACTCTGGGAAGGCAGATATCTTTGGACAATTTTATAAATCACTTTAAACTGCTGCGCTCACAAACTTCCAAGCTCATTTAGACTACCTTGACAGGGATGAACTACAGAAAATAACAGTACAGAATAAGCGACTAGCAGACCCCATTAGTGAAGAGAAGGTACAACAGGCCATAAACTCCCTAAAGCTTTTTAAAGCCCCCGGGCCGGATGAACTGATGGTAGGCTTTTATAAAACATTCAGTACAGAGTTGGTTCCACACTCAACTTCTCTCTTTAACCACATAGCCGAAGTAGGACTGGTAACGGCATCTATGAGTGAAGCCATAGCCACAGTTATCCCAAAAGCAGAGAAGATACAACCCTTTGTCGTGCTTATCGCCCAATAGCCCTTCTAAATCTAAATGCAAAGCTTTATTAAAAAATCCTGGCTTCCCGAATAGAGAATCTTATGCCCAAATTAATCAACCCAGACCAATCGGGGTATATTAAAGGGAGACAGACTCATGACAATGTCAGAGGAGTCATTCACCTAAAAGAGAAAGTAACAAAAAAGACATCCCAGCAGCCATGCTCGGTCTAGACGCAGAGAGCGTTTCACAGTGTGGACTGGGCATTTCTCTTCGCTACGCTAAGGCGATTTGGCTGCAATGAGACCTTCCTCACCATGGTCAGGGCGAATTATGCCATGCCTAATTCTAGGGTTTTGGTAAACGGAATGAGTGCAGAACCCTTCCGATTGGAAAGAGGTACCAGACACGGGTGTCCGCTCTCGCCTCTCCTCTTTGCCCTAAGCATCGAACCCCTGGCAGCAATCTAATCAAGGTAATTACTTTCGGGGCAGAAGAGCATAAGCTCTCCTTATTTGCATACAACATCCTGCTCCCCTTGACAGACCCACAAAACTCAATGATGCCCTACAACGCGAACTTTGACTATTTGAAGAGGTGGCAGGCTTCCGTATAAATCTGACAAAGTCCTTCCCACTTAACCTAACCCTACTAGACAGAGTAATGGAGGCCCTTATCTCAACAACGCCTTTTCAATGGGCATCAAACTAACACCCAAGATTTCACAGCTGTTTCAGGCTAATTATCCACCACTTCTACACAACCTGAAAGTGGACCTAAAGAGATGGGCCCGATGTATTTATCGTGGCTTGGTAGGATCCATGCAGTTAAGATGGTTATACTGCCTAGATTCCTTCACTTATTCCAGAATCTGTCCATAGAGCTTGAGACTGACTATCAGAGGGTGATCAATCCTATGCTTAACACATTTATCTGGCAAAACAAACAGGCCCGTCTCCCCTTCAGATTAGGGTTCCCAAACTTTAATATCTATCATAAAGTGGCCCAGCTAAGAGTCATCATTGAATGGTCCCAGAGGGAGTCAGACAAGCACTGGCTCCACATGGATAGGACAATTGCAAGTAGAGTCATCTGGGACCTATTGTAGAAACCGAAAAAGAATTGCGGCCCCCCCCAATGCATACCGTAGCACTCCATCAGGGACTACTCTAAGAGTGTGGGACGACGTTCTCTGGAAGACAGCTCTGACTACATTTCCCTCCCCCTTTAGCCCGCTTCATTACAACTAGGCCTGGGCAAAGCACTACGCTACGCTCGCGAAGTTCGCGCTACTTCGCACTACGCGAATTGCACGTAGCACAGTGCGAACACGCGTAGCGTAGTCTTGCGTAGTGCTGCGGTCATGTTTTGCTTGCTCGCGGTCCTCAACGTCAAGTTGGCGACCGCGAGCAAGCAAAATGACATCCCGGCGAGACTTTTTCCTTGTTCGCGATCAGCAACATCAAGTTGGCGATCGCGAACAAGGAAAATAAACCTCCCGGCGAGATTCCCAACGCGAGGAGGTCAGGTTTCTCATTGCGAGGGGTCGCGTATGCTCGCGACCGCTCGCGATGAGAAACTACCAGTTCGCGTTGAGAAAGCTGCCGCTCGAGTAAAAATCTCCTCGAGCAGCAGAAAACTACAGCTCGCACTGTGCAAGATGCCATTTTCAATGATTGCACAGTGCCGGTTGCTTGTCCGCACTCTGCAATCATTGAAAACAACATCTTGCACAGTGCGAACATGTTACTACGCAGTTCGCGAAGTGCTACGCGAAGCTCGCGTAGTGCGAACTGCACTTTGCGTAGCTTCGCGAATTGCTACTTCGCGAACTACGCCCACCCTTAATTACAACCCAGCACTTCCCCCAGAAGCACGCCCGGGAGATTTTGACGCATGGAGAAAGGGGGGTGTTTAACATTATCACACCTCTTTCAAAACACAGACATACTCACTTTGGAACACTGCCAGAGAGATTTTAGTCTCACAGAGGAAAAGCTTTACCGCTACCGACAACTACACCATTGGACACTCCAGCAAGAAACAAGGGCCACAGCCACGAGGGAGCTCACACCATTGGAAAACTTTGTGAAAAAGAGCAAGGGCACTAAGGGTATCACAGCCTTTCTATACGATCTTCTCCTCCGCTCAACACACTCACAACCTCTCCGCCACACCGCTTTTCGGGAATGCACCCTTGGACACGAAATCTCAGAAGGGGAATGGAGGGCTCTGTGGAGGAACATTCACAAGCATAACCATCCCTTAGGCCTCCGGAAGCACATTACAAAATCCAATATGATTGGTACTTATGCCTGACAAAATTGAAGAAATGATTTCCAAATACATCCGACAAGTGCTGGAGGGGATGCGGCCTCCTAGGCGACTTTCGCCACATCTGGTGGGACTATCCGACAATCGCCCCTTCAGATTAAAGAAATCTTGGGATACCCAATACCAGACACACCGACATTTGCACTATTGGGGCTTAGATCTGAATCACTAAAATACCAAACAAACGCAGATAAAGGTATACTGTGGCTATGTCTGGGGGCGGTAGCAGCTGCGTGGAAGAAACCTGACGCCCCAACCCGGACCCAATGGCATGCCTGACTTGGCAAGCAGTAACGATGGAAAGGTTAAGTGACATCTTCAGGAACGAATTTAAAAAAATTGAGCATATGTAGGAATCCTTAATAAATTACCTTTCGAAAGGCCTACCACAATTAAGCTGTCCATCACAGAAATGAGCACTACACCTCTTTCAATTTTAAACGCCCCCTCCTAAGATAGCCGTACGAACCCCGAAGACACAATAGACTTGAGACTCATGATATACCCTGATCAAATCCTGAAGACTCAGCTACACATTCAACTCTTATTTGAGTACCTAGCTTTTCCCTAGTTATTGCGTAAGTTTCCTTTTGGGAAGGAGGGAGGGGAGGGGAAGGGGCTGGTTTCGACAACTGTGAAGGTAGACGCGGAAAGGGACCAACTAAAGAAAACTATTTCTAGAAATAGCAATGGAAAATGCTATGATGGTCCACATGTTATGATTGTATTCCCAGCTTTACTGAAAGAAATTCTACAATAAAAAGAAGTTTGACAAAAAAAAAACAAATTAACTGGTACTGATGCAAAGCACTTCACTATCATTGGGTGGTGTTGGCGCTACATAAAACTGCACAAAAAACCCCAGAAAGAATCACAGTGCTAGGCTGGTTTAAAGTACTGAACAATAGGAAATACATCGCATTGGCAACCACATTAACAGGACTACTTTTGCTGTGGACACTGAGGGGCAGGTAGATCTTTACGACATCAAGACTCAGCCTGGCTCCTTTGAAGAGAATTCATGTTAAGCAACAATGGTGCAGGGAAACGCTTCGCCAGTGAATGCAGAAAAAGAAAGAGAGAAAGTGTCCAGAAGTGAGAAATCTGAAGAAACAGAGTACCACCCTATTAAACGAGAGGCAACAAGGTGAGACATGAACAGTTCAATCATTTTGCACAGGAGAAACGATCCTATGCAATTGCAGCAGAAAACACAAATACTTTAGAAGCTCTGACATGCCCTGTGATAATGTATACCTGATTCATTTGAGGTCTGATTTTCCAGCAATAAACACCATTACTGAACGACCACATACGGTGTAAACACACACACACCTAGTACCAACAAGTGCGGAAAATAAACAGAATACACGTGTGCCAAATAAAAGGAGCTGTGCACACTTACTCCAACACATCAGCTATTCACTAAAAGGACATTAAAAGGCAGAACACCACCACTCACTTGAATGAAATAGCCTACAATGGGGGTTCAAAGCAGGGTCGGGGGGTGATTTGTGGACGGAGAAGCACCGAGAGGAGCGAAGAAGTAAGCAGAGACGGGAGGGTAGGGACAAATGGAAAGCAGGAATGAAGGGAAAAGCAGTTTTGGGGGAGAGGGTCACTTGTGGACGGGGTAAGCAAAGGGAGGTGCGAGGGAGCAAGCAGCAATGGAAGGGAGGAGGAGGGGAAAACTAAGTAGCAATGATAGGAAAAGCATTGACGGGGAGGGAGTGATCTGTGGGCAGTGCATGAGGGAGAAGACAGAGCTGGTAAAAGCATGAGCACTGTGTAGAGTGCTGAAAAAGAATGGAAAATATAGGTCCCAAAATGATTGTAAAAATGGGAGCAATGGATGTTTGCAAGTACTTGGTCCATACTCTTTGGGGGGGTCTAAACACCAGAAGAAAACAAGTTACTTACCTGTAACTACAGTTATACAGTATTGGTATCTTTCATAGATTCACATGCCTGAATCATTCCCCGTCGCCGAGGCGGCAGTCCCACGGTAAATACAAAAGTAGTGCCAAAAATAGTAGTAGTAGTAGGCCCCAAAGAAAAGGCCTAAGGCCTAGATCTTAGCCGCCTATCTACATCATTATACCAAAAGAACCAAAAAATTGGTACCAACCAATCAGCACCCTCTAGAACACTCAGCAGAGCCAGTTCTCCTCAGATTTTCCTTAGCACAAGTGGGAAGTAAGTGTCCCAAAACATAGAGAACTGACTCTACGGGGAGGAGGGTGGGTGCATGTGAATCTATGAAAGATACCAATACTGGATAACTGTAGTTACAGGTAACTTGTTTTCTTATCCAGTATTGGGGTATCTTTCATAGATTCACATGCCTGAATCAGAACAGCAAGCAGTATACCAAGTATACAGTCGTTTGCGGATGGTGGGAGACTAGTGCTGATACACTCCCAATTGCATCCACAACTTGTTAACAAAAGGTATAATAAACCAAACCTTATTATTCAAAAACATGTAACATACGCAGGGAAATTAAACATGCATTGTAACAACATTCTATGTCAGACATGTCATATCTCAGAAATGTCATTGTCATGAAAAAATGCAAGACATATATAGCATTTTAAAGACAGAAAAGGTACCTGAAACTGACCTCAAAGAAAAAGATGGCGTAGGACATCTTGTCCGACTGCTGCGTCGTCTTGATGCGTAGATTGAAGGCAGTAATGTCTCATGAACGTGTGGACATTCTTCCATGTCGCAGCACGACAGATATTTTCAAGAGTCACCCCAGCAAACAACGCTGTAGACGCTGCTACAGTTCTTGTGGAGTGGGCCTTGGCTTTCCTTAGCAATGGCCTGTGAGCTTTGTCATGGCAGAAATGGATTGTAGATGCTATCCATCTGGCAATTATGGTTTTTGTGACTGCAGTTCCCAGAGTAGTTTGGCGGCCGTAAGCCACGAACAACTGGTCAGATTTTCTAATGCTCTTTGTTTTTTGAAGGTAGAATTTTAAACATCTTTTAATATCAAGAGAATGCAAGGCTCTTTCCGCTGGTGTAGATGGATTTGGAAAGAAAGTCCTTAATTTTACAGGTTCATTGAGGTGAAACTGTGACGGTACTTTAGGTATGAATGTAGGATTAGCTCGGAGGGTCACGTAGTCCTAAGTGAAGTGTAGAAATGGTTCCTTTATAGAGAAGGCCTGAATCTCACTCACTCTTCTAGCGGACGTTAGAGCCAGAAGTAAGTCAGCCTTCCAGGTGAGGAAATTGAGTTCAGCCTTGTGGATAGGCTCAAATGGGTGTTTCATTAGTCGCATTAAGACAGTGTTGAGTTCCCACTCCGGTGGAGGAAGACTTATCTGAGGAAACTCTTGGAAAAGTCCTTTCATGAATTGTTTGACTCAAGAGGATGAACATAGAGAAGGAAGTTGATCACCCTTTCTGGAAAGTGCAGCTAAATGGACTTTGACTGATGAGAAGGTGAGCCCAGACCTTGCCAGATGTAACAAATAAGGAAGGATCTGTTCCGTAGGAGCTTCCACCGGGTGAACATTGTTAGCTTCGCACCAACAGCAAAATCGCTTCCATTTTAGACGGTAAGTCTTAATTGCGCTGTGAGCCCGCGATTTTGTCAATATGTCACGACAGTCCTGAGAGATGTTAAGGTCCTTAAATTCTAAGAAATCAGGAGCCATGCGTGTAAATGTAGAGACTAAGGGTTCGGGTGAAGCACCTGACCTTTGTTGCTCGACAGCATTGTGGGTGTCGGAGGAAGACGGATCGGCTGGTCCTGGTATAATAACAGAAGCTCTTGGAACCAGTACTGGCGTGGCCACCTGGGTGCAATCAGGATGAGACGGCAGCCCTCCAATTTCATCTTGCGTATTACTCTTGTGATTAGAGGTATCGGGTGAAAAGCGTAAGCACAAATCCCTGACCATCGCATGGACAGGGCATTCCCCCTTGATCCCTGTTGAGGGTAACTGCTGGCGTAACATCGGCATTTTTTGTTGTCCTTTGTTGCGAACAAATCCAATGCCGGCTTGCCCCAAGCTCGGAACACTCTGAGCACTTGAGTCTGCTCTAGCTCCCATTCGTGGCAGTCCGATTGGGACCTGCTGAGCGTGTCCGCTAGGGTATTGTGGAGACCTCTGACATGTTCTGCTCTGAGGGTTATGTTGTGGAGTGTGACCCATTCTCACAACTCCTGAGCCTCTCTTGACAAAGTTGCCGATCTTGTCCCTCCTTGCTAGTTCACGTAAAACATGCTGGTGGTATTGTCGGTCCGAACCAGTACCGATGAACCTGCAATCCTTGGAAGGAAAGCTTGCAGGGACAGGAAAATTGCTCGCAATTCCAGGCTGTTGATATGTTGTTTCTTGTACTCTGGAGACCACTTTCCCTGTATCTGTAAATCTTGGAGATGACCTCCCCATCCTTCCATGGAGGCATCCGTAGTGAGAACAAAATCTGGAATATCCTGTATGAAAGTGAGTCCTTCTGCTCAGTTTGGCATTTGTGACCACCAATGCAGAGCGTTTTGCATGCGTGGTGTGACTGAGGATGTCGTTGAAGAAACACACGGCCTGCTGCCACTGATGGTGTAGCTCCTCCTGCAGAGGTCGCATTCGGAGTCTTGCCAAAGGGACGAGATTTATTGCGGAAGAGCACATCCCCAGGAGTGACGCAAACATTCGGACCGAAACTGACTTTCTTCTGGAAATCAGAATTGCCAGCTTTTGAAGACGAACCGGCCGTTCGTGAGATAAGAATGCCCTGCACTGGACGGTATCCAGCTGAGCTCCTAGAAATGGAAGGACCTGCATCAGGCGTAACTGAGATTTGCTCCTGTTCACAGTTAGCCCCAGAGAGTTGAAAAGATGAAGAGACGTTGTCACAGCAATCTTGACTGCTCTTTCCGAAGGACCCTTGATTAACCAATCGTCCAAATACGGGAATACTTGGATTTCCTGGAATCTTAACACTGCTGCTACAGGAGTTAGGCACTTTGTGAAGATCCTTGGAGCAGATTTTAGTCCAAACGGGAGCACTTTGAACTGATAATGGGCGCCAGCCACAGTGAAGTGAAGATATTTGCGATGCTTTGGATGCATTGGGATGTGGAAGTAAGCGTCTTCCATATCCAGAGAAGCCATGAAATCTCCCTTCCTTGAGACAACCTAGAATCTCTAAGTGTGACCATGCGAAATCCATGCTTTTTGAGGAATCTGTTCAGGTTGCGAAGGTCTAGAATCAGGCGTCATTCCCCTGATTTCTTTTTGATAATAAAAAAAAAATCGGGAATAGAAATCCGTCCGTTTCTGATGTGATGGAACCTTCTCAATTGCATTCTTGAGGAGCATCGTTAAAGCTTCTTTGAATAATAAGTGAAGACGAGGGGAAGGGGGAGTGGGTCCCTTGGGCGGAGTGGTGGGTGGCTTGGTGACAAATTCTAAGGTATGATCGTTGTTCACCAGGTCTGATGTAATTTCTTACCACTTGTCCACAAATGCTGAACTTTTCGCGCCCACAGGGAGGGGAATAGGAGTGGAAGGCGCCCTGCGGAGATCACTGCTTTCTGTTGGCGTCCCGTCCTTGATTTTGCAATCTTTTTCTTCCGCCCTGACGAGAGAAACCAGACGTGTTGGATTGCCTGTATGAAGATTGATAAGTTTGTCTATATTGGGGCTGGTATTGTCTATTCTGATGGTTTTGGTATCCTCCTCTAGAGGAAAACCCACTCCCTCTTGCACCTCTGAAGGTTCCTCGTTTGTACTGCAATGAACCCAATAATCTTGCCGTATCAGTTTTTATTGCTTGTATTTTCCAAACAACGATTCGCCATCATAGGCCATATCCAATATTTTTGTCTGGACTTCAGGTCTGAAAGTGGTGGCCTTAAGCCAACCCTGGCGTCTGAGTACTGCCGCACCAGCCAGCTGGCGATAATTTGTATTCACAATGTCTAGTGCGCAATCTATGGTTTCAGATGCCGCGCGCTCTCCCTCTAATAGAATTTTTGCTTCCTGTCTCTTGTCTTCCGGAATGAGCTCAATAAGTCCAGCCATCTCTGACCACATTTTGCAGTCATAACACCCTATTATTGCTAGGGCGTTAGCTGCTCTGATGGAGGCAGCTGCCATTGTTGAAAACTTCTTGCCGATCAAATCAAGACGACGCTCTTCCTTGTCCGGCGGTGTAGTAATGGGTGTTGCCGGGTTCTTAGATCTTTGTTGGGCAGCCTAGGAAATGACCGAATCTGGTCGAGGATGGCCAATGAGACAGGATGGACTATTGGCCGGAGCACGGTATTTCTTGTCTATCCGTGGAAGCACTGCTGGCATAGATGCAGGAGTTTTCAGGATTTTGACCCCTTCTTTGCAGATGTAATCAATTATGAGGACAGCTCTTATAATCTTTCTGGATTCCTCGATAAAATCATGTAGGAAGCATTCAGATTGCTCAACCGTAACAGGCAACTGAAATCTAGCAGCAGCTCGCTGCATTAGATTATGAAATCCACCCATATCCTCTGGGGGCGAATCAGATGGTAGAGGAGTCGGTGGCGAAGGCATAGGGATAATATAAGAAGCCCAAGGATCTGCCAGAATGGTCTCTGGAAGTTCACCCTCTTCAAATTCCTCTTCAGAGGACGTGTCCTGACCCTGATGCGGGTCATGAGGAGGGTCTGGAAGCTGAGGCGTTGGAACAGGAGCGTCAGGTGAAGGCAAAGGATCTGGAACCGGCCCAGGTGGTGGTGGAACCTGTGGAATGACTTGCTGTGGGGGGAAAACGCTGTCTGTAATCTGCCAGCATGGCTTGCAGGTCTTGCATCAGAGTTGTAGGCAGATGCGACATCTCACTCTGGCGAGGTTGTCTATGGTAAACTCTTTGATGCGGGACGAAAATGTCCTCTTGATAATATTGTTCCTGATAATTCTCCTGCTCTTCATCATCGTCATCCTGACATTTGACGTGTGGCTCAGAAGGATGATGAGCTATTCCAAATGGTCCTTCTTCCTCTTCGTCCTCGTAATCATCATCCTCATCCTGCACACATGTTTCCAGGAGATGTGAGGGAGTAAGCATTGAAATATCGTTATATTCATGTCTCTGAAACGTTTTGAGCTGAAAACTCCTAGATGAAACAGGAGTTGAATGAGTAGGCGCTATAAGCAATGCAGGTGCTGCAGACGGAACAGGTAAATCCCCAGTCGATGGAATTGTCGTCGACGGGCTCTTATTCATCATAGTCGACGAAATCATCGTCGACTGGCTCGACCTCGACGAAATCATCGTTGACGGGCTCGACGTCGACAGGATCTTCATTGACGGGCTCAATGTCGACGGGCCCTTCGTCGATTTGACCCTCGTCGACAGGCTCGACGCCGACGGGACCTTCGACGATGGGGTAGTAACCAGCTGTATCTTCGTTGACGATACTTCGCTCGTCGACGGTAACATCATCGATATGGATTTCGAAGTTGACTTTGTCGACGAGGTCTTTGTCGACGATCCCTCGACGACGGGTTTCTTTGACAGGATAGTAATCCTCGTCGACAGTATAGGAGAGGTGATAGACGTCGAGACAGTCTCCGCGACGAAGGAGCAGAAGAAGTGACCGAAATCGTCAACGAAGGAGGGAAAGCCAGAGATTTTGAAAGGCTTTTACTCACAGTTTTTGAAGACAGCTTTTCAGAGTCCTTGAGAGGAGAGTCCTGAGGAGAGTGCGCTGACCCAGAGGAAATGAGAGGAGTCCTCTGAGAAGGGCCAGAAGTAGAGTGGGAAGATTTATGGTGTTTTTCCCCTCGCTTGAAGAGCTGTCATGAGACCTAGCTCTCTTGCTGGAAGTTGAGGCTCTATCATCCTCTTCAGCCGAAGGATTTAAGCCATAACAGCACTCTCGCCTCCCTATCCCTAAGAGTCTTAGTAGGGAAGGTCCGGCAAATTTTGCAATCTTTTACCTCATGTTTAGGGTAGAGGCAGTAGATGCAGTCCATATGCTGGTCATCAACATGGACTCTCTTCTTGGTGCAGGTTCTGCAGGACTTGAACAAGGCTTTCTTGTCAGACATCATGGAATAAAGTAGAAAACTGAGTGGCACTCAGGGAGACTCCCTTCCACACGACATGCGGTGAAAATCTGAGGAGAACTGGCTCTACTGAGAGTGCTCTAGAGGGTGCTGATGGCTGATTGGTTGGTACCAATTTTTTGGTTCTTTTGGCATAATGATGTAGATAGGCTGCTAAGATCTAGGCCTTAGGCCTTTTATTTGGGGTCTACTACTACTACTATTTTTGGCACTACTTTTGTATTTACCGTGGGACTTCTGCCTCGGTGACGGGGAATGATTCAGGCATGTGAATCTATGAAAGATACCCCAATACTTTATAAGATACATTACCATCCATGCATGCCAGGGACAAATGGAGGCAACGAATATGAGACAGACGATGGAGCGAGCAAATGAGAAGCCTGTGGGTGGGCTGAAGATCACAGATTAAACACGTCTCTTTTAGACAGCGCATGCGCTGTTGAGCTGAGTCCTAAAAAGAGAGGTTTTTACCTAGCTGTGTTTTCCTAGTCACACTAGTGGATGGCGCAATAAGTGCTCCAGCCCACAGGTGACGACATTTACCTTCTAGGCCCTGAGAGCACTTTTTACATCATATACTTGGGAGGTAGAGGCAAGTTAAATACACCAAGTATGTAAAGGCCAATTAGAGCATGTTTAAAAGGATAGCATTGGCACTTTACTACTGGTTAGCAGTGGTAAAGTACACAGAGTTGTAAAGCCAGTAAACAAAAATAGGATCCAGCAAAGGTGAAAATTCTGGTGTGACCATCCTACAAAGGCAGATTTCCAGCAGATGGAAACTGATTTAATCTTAGGAACAAGTGGTCCAATGATCACCATGACTTTAACAGGCTGAAGAAAGCATCAAAAGGCAGGGGGAGAGAATTGTACACATTTGGGTGGACTCCTCAATGGGAGAAAAAACACAAGTTACTTACCTATACACTGTGGTTCTCCAATATTGATATCTTTCATAGATTAACATGCTTGAATCTTCCCCATCGTTATGGTGAGAGTGTCACAATAACAGCAATAGAAAAGCAATGCTAGTAGATTCGCCTTAGAAAACCTATTGAAAACAATAAAAATTGTTAACCTACTGACCATGTTTAAAAGCATACAAACTTTAGCCAATCAGAGCAGAAACCCAGAAGCACTCTTCCCCTGCAGTACAACCATACCTCACATTTTGAGCATGAGTGTACGCCCGGAGGATAAGAAGTGAAGTAATGGTGAGCCTGAACGGGTAGGAGGGAGGGTCGCATGTGAATCTATGAAAGATATCAATACTGGAGATCCACAGTGTACAGGTAAGTAACTTGTTATTTCTCAAGTATGGTATCTTTCATAGATTCACATTCTTGAATCAGAACGGGGAGCAGTATCAAACGTGTTTAGGTGGTGGGTTAGACAAACCTTTCCACCATGAAACCCATACAACTTTAGATGTGAAATACTGATAAAATTATGTTTTCCCTAAGCATCAAAATTTATCAAATGCATAAAGGCGACCCATAAAATATAACATTTGTTCATTTGCAGAACTTACAATCATATATGATGACCTAGACATTTCAATAAAAGAGACTGAGAGGAAAAAGGAATATGAAACGTGTATCTTGTTATAAAAGACTTAAGCTTGCATACCTTATGAAAACAGGCGACGTAAAGCGGCTTGTCCAACTGCCACATTAGCCAGCCTTGTGCTGCGAGTCTGGGCAATAGCGTTTGTAAAAGTATGGGCATTAACCCATGTGGCTGCCCTGCAGACGTTGGGGAGTGAAACTCCCGCAAACAGGGCCAAAGAAGCTGTAACTTTTCTTGTGGAATGCGCCTTCACTTTCGTGGAAAGTGGTCTTCCTGCTTTTTCATGGTAGAATGTGACGACTGCAGCAAGCCAATGTCCAATACTGAGTTGTAGCAAGGGGGCGGCTTGGGGGGTGATTAGCTGGGATCGCGGCTCAGGCAAGAAGCAAAGTCCAGATTAGTTCATTTTAAACCCGGTTTATTAGAATCTTACACCCGTTTTTGAGTTCGCCAAAGTCTATATAGGAAAAGACGGATAATCTCTTCTTATCTGGTCGTTGTTCTCCTTGTAATCTGCTCCAATCTTCTTCTTTTTCTCTCCGTGGCAGGCAGGAGTACTCGAACAAAAGGAGAGAAGAGGGGCAAGTATCAGGCTGGTTGTTCAGATCACACTAAAGGGAAAAAGGAGTGAGGGACCACCAGTGTGCACACTAGCTGTTATGGCCGTGTGTTTGTGAAAGAAAATAAAGACAAAACTACTGGGAGGTTTAAGGAGGAGGCAGGTTACCCACCACTCAGCTTTCTCCCTCTTTCCAACCCAGACCGCAAACCGTTCCCACACCTGGGAAAGCCACGCTCCTCCGGGAGCGTGGCTGGGCGTTGTGCAGAGATGTTCGCCTCCTGGCATCGTAGACTTCCAGGGTTCTTCGGGATACTGTGGTCGTCGCAGGGATCTTCTCCTGGCGTCTCCGTCAGCTACTCCGTCGACCAACAACGTGCATCCTTGTCTTCTCTTCCAGATCTTTGACGCTCTCCCCTTGGTCCTTGGGAGTCCCGTGATAGGCCCTTGGGGAATGACAGCAGCCTCTTGGGCGGGTTTGACGTCAGAGGGATTCCCCTTAAAGGAGCCACCCTCACAAAAGGAAATATCGATGTCCCGTGTAGCAGGTGACGTGTGTGACCAATCTTATTCAGAGGGTGGTGCCCACCATTATGGGTGAGGTATATTCCCCGCGTCCCCCTCCTGGCCTTCCCGTGGGATTGCGGGTTTGCGACATGGCCCTAGAGGGCATTTGTCCTTTTCTGGGTGAGACATAGGAGACCAAGAGTTGATCAGATTTTCTGAACAATTAAGTTCTGTTCCAGAAGAACTTGAGACATCTTTTAATGTCTAGGAAATAAAGAGCTTTTTCCGCAGCTGAGGATGGATTAGGGACAAACATTGGCAAGACAATAGGCTCATTGATATCAAAAGTAGTTGGTACTCTTGAAATAAACTTTGGGTTAGTTCTCAGGTTTACTCTGTTCTCTCGAAATTAAAGATATGGTTCACGGATTGTCAGAGCCTGAATTTCACTTATTTTCCTTGCGGCGGTAATAGCCAGGAGAAAGGCCACCTTCCAGGAAAGAAAGTTTAAATCAACCTTGTTAACTGGCATGAAGGGAGGCTTGATTAATTGTGATAAGACTGTGTTGGGTTGCCATTCGTCTGAATCTGGAAATTGCTGACAGGTGAACCTTCACAGAAGCATGAGACAAGCTTGACTTTGCTAGTTGCAATAAGTAAGGAAAAACTTGTTCTGGTATTGAAGAGAAGATGCACTGGGTGGGAAGTGAACCAAAGACAAAACCTTTTCCACTTTGCAGTGTAGCATTCATTTGTAGATTACGCTCAAGCTTGTTGCAGAATCATTTTGCAATCTTCAGACAGAATTATTGACTTGAACTCAATGTTGTGAGGAGCCAGGCGGTCAAATTTAGGGATCAGAGCTGCGTATGCAGAACTTGACCCTTGTTCAATGAAAGGAGATCCTCCTCTGGCGGGAATGTGAGAGGAGAGCAGTCTGATAGGCAAATAAGCTCAGTGTACCAGTACTGTCTAGCAGAAGCTATTCGAATTAGACAGCACAGTTCTAGCTTCATCTTCCTGATGATCCTGGGGATTAGACGAAAAGGCAGGGAGGCATAAGCAAACATCACTGTCCAAGCCAGATTGAATGCATTTCCTTGGGATCCTGGTTGAGGATATCTGCTGGCAAACAGATTGCATTTCTTATTTAGCAGGGTAGCAAAAAAATCTAAGTTGGGTCTTCCCCATCACCCGAACACATTGGTCAGGGTATACCGATTTCGCTCCCACTCGTGATATTGTCTGTCTGGCTTAGGGCATCTGCCCATTCGTTGTGTTCTCCTGGGACATACTCCAGCTTTAAGGTGATGATGTTGTTGTTGTTGTATACCCATTCCTAGAATTGTTGAGCTTGAGAAGAGAGAACCTTGGGTCTCGTGCCCCCTTGCTTGGGCAGGTGGCGGTGTTGTTCATCTGAACTAACACTGAGGAATTGTGAAACCTGGGTACGAAAGTCTGAAGACCCAGAAAGACTGCTTTCAGCCCCAAGAGATTGATGGGGGAGGCGGCTTCCTGCACGGTCCACATGCCCTGGATCACCAGATCTTGCAGATGATTCCCCACCCCATGAGAAAAGCATCTGTCGTCATTACTATGTGGGGCCTGACCAGGATAAATGAGAGCCATTGGGAAATATGCTGTATGTCCACCCACCAGGACATTGCTGACTTCATCTGATTAGTTACTGAGATGGATGAAATCCTCGAAAGACCATTGAGTTTGCACCCACTACTTGCCCAGCTCTTCCTGCAGCAGACACATTAGTAAACGGAAGGTAGGTATTAACGGGATGCAGGATGACATCATCCCCAACATTGACTTGTACTTGCATACTGAAGTGTACTTTCATGTTGACAGTAATTGTGTTGTTGTCTTCAGCCGTTGGATTCTCTCTGAATTCGGAAACGCCTCAACAGTCATGTCTATGACTGCTCCTAGAAAGACTGCTGTCGTTGAATGAGTTAGAGGACTTCTCTTTGTTCAATTGGACTGGAACAGTTTTAGAGAGGTACAAGTTAAGTTTGTGCCTGAGGGAAAGGTGTATTTTAAATAACAAGAGCAACCCATACGTCCTTGTGAACTGGGTAAGTACAAAAGTACACAAAAATGTTCACAAGGAACTCATTTCAACTAAACAATGTACAGTCTGTAACTAAAGTTGTCGCTCTGAATTAATCACATTCATATAATTCAAATATGACCTTATAATGAATCACAGTATTAATCATATACATTGATATTCCTTAATAAGCCCACAAACAACCTTTTCCTTTAGGAATATACCTAACTTCAACCAAAGTAGGTATTTTTATTTTGCATTTGTCGTCTGTATCACAGACATAATATCAAAAATGTTTATACAAAAAAAAGATTCATATATTCTTTACATTTGTAGTGATATTGTGACCCCAAGTGAAGTGACCATAACCTATTTTAGTGAAATTATGTGACAAAGTGAAAAGAAACTAAGACGGTTATTGGAAAATTATACAAGGACAGGCTTAATACAATATATGATAATTCAATCAAAGCTGTCTCTTTTATATGTTGACGGCGTTTCAACCCTCTCTAGATACGGGGTCTCTTCAGGACTGTATTTCTGGGGACTGAACAGGAGAAAGAGGTATAACCATAAGATAATGAACCTTAATAATGCAATTTGATAAAAAGGAATTAGGGCTTAAGGGGCATACGGTCGTAGCTTACCAGTATAGCACATACATGTGTCCATGTAGGATCCAGTATGTTAGTTGATAGTCAGAGTGGGAAGGATATCCGGACCTGCAAACAGGGAGTAGAGTAATATAATTCTTAAACTCAATCAGAGTGGCCACCCAGGTGATATAGAAAGCTCAGACTTACTGTAATCTTTAGAGCCAGGGTGTGTCTGATAATTATAAATTGTGATTCCTTGTTACAATAAGGATTTTCCAAGGTATAGGTTCCTTATGAGATTAATCACTCAACGGCACTGACCCAACTGTAATGAATTAAACAGGGGTTAACGCATCTCCTCCATCTCTCATTATTGTAAAACACATGATTCAGGCGTATGCGTTAAGCGCTGCACTAGATCTCAGTCGCCTGTCTCACGATCAAGCTGCTTCCATATTTGATCCGGCTGGCAAAATTTTGCTATGTCAACCGGAAGTAGGAAGTGCCTATATGCACATAATCTACGTTGCTAGGAGACCACTTGGATAGCGGTATGGGCGGCCATCTTGTAGTGGTTACGGGATTTGCACCAATCTGACCTCATCTTGAATAAACAATGTACTAGCTGCAGCTACAATTGGCAAACGAATGAAAAGTTAAAATAAGATATATTTTACATATGGCTGATCCTAATATCAAGTACATCTCGTACTTGAGTTATTTTATATGATACACTAGGTGTTTTGTCAGTAATACGCAGTGTGAGCACTTGATAAAACATATGTTACAAGGGGTCTTGCCATATATACAGTATTTTTACAGTCTCAATACAGTGTGAAGCTTGACTTTACACATCATGTAATTCGAATCCTCTCATGATTTTACCTACAAGGCACACAAGTACTTTGATAATATACATAGTAGGCATTTTTAATTAAAACATAGGGCAAAACAATGTTAGAATGGGTATAATAGGGACAAAACAACTGGATCGTTATTCTTATGTTGACTTGTACTTGCATACTGAAGCGTACTTTCAGGTTGACAGTAATTTTGTTGTTGTCTTCAGCCGTTGGATTCTCTCTGAATTCGGAAACGCCTCTGCAGTCATGTCTATGACTGCTCCTAGAAAGACTGCTGTCGTTGAAGACTCTTGAGACGGAGCGAAGGCCAAAAGGAAGTACCTTGAATTGATAGTGCCACCCTATCATATTGAAGTGAAGGAATGTTCGTTGTTTTGGGGTGCATAGGAATGTGGAAATACTCATCCAGCAGATGTCATGAAATCTCCTGGATCTAATAGTTGGTAAAACTGGAATAGAAACCTTTGCTGCAGTGATCTGGCCGTACTTCAATTGCCCCCATGGAGAGAAGCGCACTGATCTGCTTCAACGAAACTAGGTG
Source organism: Triturus cristatus (assembly GCF_964204655.1). Lineage (NCBI taxonomy): Eukaryota > Metazoa > Chordata > Amphibia > Caudata > Salamandridae > Triturus > Triturus cristatus. The sequence continues at coordinate 636,734,631 of NC_140595.1, read as the reverse complement.
CGGGTGAGATGTTTTGTATGATGGATAATTTGGAGGCTTTTGAACAAATTCCAGGGTGTGACCGTGCTGGATTAGGTCTAACACCCATTTGTCAGAAGAGATGTTTTTCCAATGACTGAAGAAGTTGGAATGAAAATAGCTGTATTTGTGAGCTGGGACGGAGCACTGACTGTTGCCAGGGACATATCATTGTCTAAGAGAGGTATCTTGACATTTCCCTCCAGCTGGAGGGTGCCTTTGGGCTGGTTGTCGAGGATAGTTGGAACATGCAGCAGCCCTATAGGTTGTCTGACAGATAGGTGACATGAAATACCTGTTGATTATAAGGCTGATATCTGGCCTGTTGGTATAGTGGTCGTGGAATGAACTAAACACTGCACCTTCCTCCTCGTCCTCAAAAGGAAGAAAAACATTGATGTTGGAGTGAACCCAGAAAGCGGGTTGTATCAGTATCCGATTTAATGGACTGGAATGCCTTGTCCACATGCATGACAAACAGATTTTCACCACCAAATGGCATGTTCAAGATCTTAGACTGCACCTTGGGGGAGAAAGATGTAGCCTTTCGCCAGCCCTGGCGCCTTAACACTGCTGCCTCTGCCATCTGATGGAAAGCAGTGGAGGAGATATCTACTGCTGCGTTGATAATCTCCTTCCGCAAGTATCTCTCTTACCCCTTTTTATCATCAGGGAGATACTCGACAAATGGTGACTGTTTGGACCACATTTAGCTATCATATGTTCTTAAAATCGCTGGGGCATTAGAGGCTTTTATCGCAGTCACTGTTATGGACTCAAACCTTTTCACGATGTTATAGAGTCTACGGCCTTCTTTATCGGGTGGAGCCAAGCATGGAGAAGATGGATTCCTAGCCCTTCTCTGGGCTGCCTACATGATGACAGAATCAGGTCTGGGATGACTAACAAGAAAAGTGGGTGCATTCTCTGGTGCCCTATATTTTATATCAAGTTTTGGCACCACTGCTCCTACAGATGTTGGAGTCTTCATTGACTTAAGTCCCTCAAGCCAAATGTAATCCACAATTGGTATGGACCTCACTGAGCCACAACTTTGAAGCTATGCAAGAAACATTCCCTATGCTTAGTTTGAAGTGGTAGGTCAAAACGCTTCGATGTGTCCTCTAGCAAATCATGGAAAGCAAGACTATCCCTTGTTGTGATAGGTGGGGGAATAGGTCTGTCTTTATAAAGTGATGCTGCAGGACCTCTCTAAAGATGCGCAGTCAGTAGCATTCTTATGTCTCGGAGTTTGCAGAGCCGATGAATTAGAATCTGGAAATCTTTTGTAGTAATCACTGATCATCAAATGTAGATCTGTAACCAGAGACACAGGAACTGTAATCGAGGATTCTTGTAGACTGTGTTCTTCCTCTTGCTCCTCTTAGGGAACGTGATCTTCAAAAGTATCATACCTGCGAACAACCTCTCTTATTCTATCCTCGTAAGAACATTCCCCTTGCACAAGAAAGCAGTTTGACCCTGTTCCACCTCTTTGCCTTCCGTTTCCTGGCACTTCACATTCAGTTGTTAAGGACTACCAATAGGGCCAAACATACCTTCATCTCCAGAGTCCTGAAACTCTAAGAGCTTTACAGTCCTGAAACTCTAACAGCTTTGAAGAAGGTAATGGCAAGATTTGTGACCTATCCGCTTGAAGAGAAACTGGAATCCCTTTTGTGGAGATAAAAACAGTCTCTTTTGTTGTCAGTGACGGGACGGTCGACGACGGGGTCGAAGCCAATGAGGTCTTCATCGATGGGATGTTGGGTGGTGACGACGAAGGTGGCGCTATGCAGGCTGCATTCAACGGTTTTGTTAACAATGCCGTTATCGTCAAAGCCTTCGCCGATGACGAGGAAGTGGTCGTCGACGTTTTTGTTGTCGATGACGCAGTGGTAACTTGTGTCAGGGCTGACTGTATCGTCGACGCCCTCGATGACGACAAAGTCGCCATCGACGGTGTTGTCATAGTCGATGAATCCGTTGATGGACACGTTTTTAGAGTCACTGGCTCCTTGAAGGGTGTGACAGGAACGTAAGGAGGGGCAGTTGGAGATCATTTTTGAGGGAAAGCGATGTTCTAGGATGATCTTTGTCACCTTACCTCCCTGCACTTGGTTCCCTGGAATGGGATGTTGCCCTCTTTGGATCACTGGCAGATGAGGCAGTCCTCATTTTTACGCCTTTTAGAAGATATATGTCATTTTTCATCACTGTTAGAATCAGAGTCTGACTGAGCCTCCTTTCTCTGGAGCCAGAGCAATAGTCTGGCCTCCCTGTCTTTTAGAGTCGCAGAAAAAGTATGGCAGTACTTACATTCTTTAGGCTGTGTTGGGGGTACAAGCAGTATAAGCATTCTTTACAGGGATCTTCTGAATAGAGCCTAGATTTGCCACAAGATTTGCAAGGCCTAAAAAGCCTTTTTCTGGACATGTCCTAAAATTTGAGATGAAGTCTCTTACTTTGTACCTCAGGAGTAGCTGGGGGTTCAACAGTCACCAAACAGACAGCTTGACTCCCTATCACACGACATGTGGTATGAAATTGAGGTATGCTGGCTCCGCAGGGGAAGAGTACTTCTTGGTCGCTGCTCTAATTGGCTGAAGTTTGGATGCTTTAAAACAAGGTCAATTTCTATTTTTTTCAATGGGTTTTCTAAGGCCCATCTATTAGCATTGCTTTTCTATTGCTGTTACCATGGGACTCCCACCATGACGACGAGGTAGATTCAAGCATGTGAATTTATCAAAGATATAATACTGGAGAAGTGAACAACCTGCAAGACCAATGGCTACTTAACAGCCTGCCACAACCTGAAAAATGCAGATTTGCATGTGCATCATGTAGCTCTTCATAATATACAGCACTAGATGCAGGTCTGACTGGCTGAATAATGAAGGAGGAAGAGGGCATATTGACTTCCTGTAGTACACCTTGCCAAATAAGATCACAAACACTCAAAAGGTACTACAGGTGAGGTCTAGAGAGTCCCAGGCCGTTGAGTGCCAGAAGAAGTCTTAATAGGCAAAACATATGATGTTGCTCAAACTGCAACATAAAAGAATGTGAATACCGCAATGTACCATGCTTCATCACTTGGCCTGTTCCTCATCCCTGCCAACAATATTGACTTGGGATGTGTTTTTTTTTTTTAGCAGTTAGAGTCTCCTCCTGGAGCCACAAAATACTGAGTAAAATCAGTGTTTGGTGGTCAACAGCCACCTATATTAACTGAAAGAAAAAGGGCACTTTCTTCAAACCTCCATGTCATTAAGAGGATCAAAGGTACTGACTTAATGTTAAACATTACCACACAATGGACAGATGTACTTTGTCTCTTCCTGGAGGTAAGATTAAAATAAACAAGTGGAAGGGAATTCAACCCTTCACGTTCTCAGTCAACATTTTTTTGCTGACACTTAAGGCTACTGGTAGTCTGTAGCATTTATCAAATGTAAACTCTCTGTAAAAACACTGTCAAGCGACTACCTAGAAATGAGATTGTGTCATATTTAACTGTAGTGAAAATGAGTGTAAAATAAGTTTAAAAATTAAGTTTCACAAAAGTATCTGGTATTGTTTAACTATGGTTCATGTATTCTCAAAGTTCAATCAGTGGCCTATCCTAAACACAGGTATTGACCACACTGGGGACAGCAACCAAAAACAGTGAGATGTACTAAGAATAAAATTAGTTTGGAGTTTGTTTTAAACCAGCTCGGCAGAGAAAAGGGCATAGAAGAGATAAAGCAGAGCAGATGTGTATAGAGAAAAAGGGTGGAAAGTAAGTGCAGCACCAGAGAAGAAAGCAAAGCCCCACATGCAAAAATTCTATGTTTTTCTTCTGTCAGAGCTACAAGTTTCCATCCATACTACAACTATTGTTTTTTACAACTTAAGAAAATATATGCAGATTGGAAAATATTTTTTAAACAGACCAAGAAACAGATTCTTACCTTGCTGATTGAAATCCATTGTTGGCTGCTTACAATCCTGTGCTCTGTGACCACTGGACCCACAGTTATAACATGAAAGATTGCCATTTTTTTTAAGGCCTGTACTGTTAGGACTTGCCATTATTCCCTGTGGCTGGTACACTCCTGCTGTCCCAGTCAAAAAATTCTGAAAGGGGGGTACTGCAAAGTTGGACTGCCCGCTTAACACAGAGTCTGTACTGTTCAAGCTACTGTTGTAAGCAGAATGCACCATGGGAAATGTCGGGTTGCTATTGTACTGGTGAGCATTAATGTAGCCGTTGCTGCATAAAGGGCTGAAGGGCAAAAATGGGAATGAAAACATGGAAGGTGCAGAAAATTGATGCTGAAAATAATTTGCATAATTTACAGCCATCCCAGGAGTGCCACAATTACCACTACAACCACACGAACTACACACCGTACATCCTGTTTGCTGTTGCTGATGATGATGATGGTTATGAGTCGTCTGATTTGGCACTGCAACACTCACAGAAGCTCCACTACCGTTATATAAACTGTTCTCTCCAACAGAGGACAATGTGGGACTAGAACTAGGAGAAGGACAGCTTTGTGAATTTGCCACATTTGCAAAGGATGTTGCTGGATGACTGCTAGAAGCAGTAGTATTGCTGTTTGAGCAAAAACTTCCAGGAATTGGGGCCACAGGCATACTGCTTACCCCTGAAAAGGCAACTTTGGTGTTGGCTGCATACAATGTAGTCCGGGGTTTTATTACTGCTGGGGAGACACTTTGCATGTTGCTGGAGCATGATGTTTGTCTAACAGTTGAAGAATCAGAAGAAGCTGAAGAAACAAGCAATTTTACTGATGGACGTGCAACATGGAAGACTGTACTAGACGGCATGGTATTAGCAGTACTGCTTTCAACAATTTGTTGTTGACCTGGTTTATTTATTCGGTCAAGTGTGGAAGATCGAATTACTTTGGTCCGCATTGCATGGTTAACACATGTTGTCCCAGAGGCATTTTCAGGGACCCCAGAAAGAACTGGTACGGAAGATTGTGCAGGCATATCCATGATAATATTTCCTAAGCTCTTTTCAACCTTAATGCTGCTTCTCGGCCCCGGAGAAGCCTTTCCCCTTTCTTCCAACGGCAAGAATGAGTGCATAGAGGAAGAATGGAGCTTCACGTCCGTGTTTACTCTATCAGACTTGTGCACTGAATTCAATACATGAACGGGGGCAATGTGTGAGGACAAAACTTTCATCATTTGCAGCGGGTGTTGATTGGAAGAAGTTGAGCCAGTGTCATTTTGTACTGGTAGAACCTGAGCCGTGGGGCGAATGGAGTTGGAGGTGAAGTGATTCATCAGAATGATTGGCTTTTCCCTTTCAGGTCCCTCCAAGGGAACGTCTATGGGAACAGAAATCAAAAATATTAATATTTTGGTAATATTTGTACTTGTGGCTTAACAGAACTACACACACACCCACACACTTCTTTTGTTTCCTTACATCTTTCTGTCTCCTCAGTGCTGTCAAAGCTCTCTTCTCTGGCCTGAATTACTCTGGGACTTGAAGGAGAGCTGGAATATTCTGAAGAGGAACTACCCTCTCGATGCGTCTGGTGGGTCAACTGTTCTATATCCACATGTAGCTCTAGATAAAAATGGTAAACCAGATGAAACAATAGCATACGGACATGCACATTCAAGAACATGGTACATGCAACATTTTCGGAATAAAAGTTTGAGATCTGAGTAACATGTCCTGGTGGAAAATGGTGAAGGATTTGATAAAACAAGAATAAATGTTAGAGCTATATTTTCTAATACAGAGTTCAAAAGAGAATAATGTTTTAAATGGCGAATGCATGAGATATAACCATAACAAAATGACGGTCTACTGATAAGGTGGTCTCTCAATGGGTAAGCATGAAACATGCAATCAAAAGGTTTAGCATGAATGAGAAAGACATGCAGAACCAACAGCTGCATAAGTAGTCATTTTGGTGGGAAACTGACTAGGTGTCTTGACTATTCTTGTTGTACAACACATTATATGGGCTAAGGAAAAGGTAAGGAAATATGTTGCTATAGAAATTATATTGTGATACAAGCTGCACAGGTAGCTTTAGGAAGGTGGCTGCCAATGGCCACCGGATATGACAGAAATATTAGCAGGTTTTTATAGAAGCAGAGAAAGAGGCATTTTCAGGAATATATATATATTTTTTTAAAGTGCTCTGGGGTCCTGCGCATGGGCAGGCCAAATCGGTGCTTATGACTAAATGAAGATTCCATGGCTGAGGAGTGATTTCCAGGAATATAAGTAAGGCAAAGTGGTTTTCGATGAGCAGCAATTCCCAATAAAATAACACGAATTACTCAAAACGAGTGCTCAGAAGCGTTGGATACTACAGTGAGAAGTGACTGGGAGACCTTAAATTTACCCTCACACATATTTGGTGATCTTGCTCTGTAAGTAGTCAGGTACCTGCCTCCAAAAGGCAGTACTGACAAAAGACAAGATTGAATTTATCCTCTCTTGAGCTAAATCTAGTTCAATTCAGCCAGACCAGTCTCTACCTTGTGCTTTGGATTTGAGTTCAGGATTCATTACTAGCATTATGATCTAAAATAAGATAATCTATTGTCATACGTTCTTCATCATTTTGATTTCAGTCAAACACTGACTATCTAAGCCTATGTGTGTGGTGCCCAAAAACATTATTTTGTGAACCAAGGAAAAAATTCCTATGTGTAACAGAAAAACACTTCAGATTTTTAACACATACAAACACATTTATGCCAATTAAAATAAAAGTGTCTCAATAAAACATGATGTTGGAAGCAGCATTACTAATAAAGTAGCAATCCAATCATACATGTATTGCTACAGTGCAAAAGTCAAACTGCACGTTATTGCATTAGTTCAGCAAAACCAACTAACTGGGTACACTTCTGCATACTGCCTAGGCAATTGCATGTTAAAGTCACTTATCAGAAATGAACACGTGGCATCAATTTGGGCTATACAATGAAATGTTCACACTGCACAGATTTAAACTCTTATATTCAGGTGTTGCTTAAATTCTTTTGTTATTAACTTCTACACATGCTATCATTCAGAAAAACAAGTCACTTACCTTCAGTTACACCATATCTGGTAGAGACTATATCTAGCTGCTGATTCCTTACCTTTAGAATTTCCCCAGGTGTCAGACTGGACACCTCTCCAGATACTGGCTTGGTCTATCCTACCACCGTGAATACGGAGAAGGATGTCACATTTGCTATTGTGGTTAGGAGGGCAGCTGAGGTCCTCAACCGTCAGTTGCCCTCTGTGGAGGTCATGACTAATGTCTTGACGGAGGTGCTTCAACTCGTAGTCACCCCTTTGGAACCACTCTCCCATTTATTGAAGCCCTTTCAGACATCCTGCTTGGGGCCTGGTGCAAGCCCTGCACAGGGGCTCCTGTGGTCAAGACAATTGCCTGCCGCCATCGCACCGCCTTTGGAGACCCTTCTTTCCTCACCCAACACCCTACCCCAAAGACCTTGGTGGTCCAAGCATCTACTTCCTGCGTAAATCCTAGTGCATTCATTACAGGGAATCCAAAAGGACTGGACACACTGAGTAAGAATTCTTTTTTTTTCCAGCAGCCTGGCAATGCGGTCTGTGAACATCGCATGCCTTTTGGGCTGTGATTCTCATTCCTTGTGGGATTCGGTTGTGCAGGTGCTGCCTACTGTCCTGGAGGAGGCCCGGCCATACTCTCTCAACCTATGGCTAATGGGAGAGATGCAGCTATGTTCACAATTATAGGTGAGTCGGACACAACCGACATGCTAGGCAGAGCGATTTCTTTGTCGGTGGCCTTACGTCGACATGCCTGTTTGAGAAAAACTGGCTTTTCTGGGGATGTCCTTACTTTGCTTATTGACATGCCCTTTGATAGCTCCCATCTCTTCGGAGACAAGAGGGACTCTGCACTGGAGCACTTCAAGGACAGGTCCTTGGGCCTTTCCATGGCACCTCGTCAGCCTCAGACCTGCTTTGGCGGCCATGGAAGGGGCTTCCAGCTACATCTCTTTCCATCCCGCCACCATGGCCCACAAGCTTCACAGCCTCTGCGTGACAGAGCGCAATACCCTGAGACCCCCTTGGGTCGGATAGCGAGAGTTTGGTCCAGTATACCCCCTGCCCCCACCCCTACTCAGCAGCCACAGCCTTCAAGCCTCTTTAGTTTGCCGTCTGAACATTATGAGAACCCAGTGGAGGTCAATAACATCTGACCACTGGGTTCTCCAGATGGTCTGATGGGGATACTCCCTCCAATTCACGACTACCCCACCACCCATGTCACTCACTTACAACAGGCTGACGGAGGACCATCTGTCTTTGCTCTGCCAGGAAGTAGACCCCACGATCACGCAAGGTTATGAAAAATCTCTTAATTGATGTGAACTTGGTAGACCTTTGGAGGGCTAAGAAGGGAGATGCCCAGGGATTTACTTTCTGTAGTAAAAAATATCATCATTTTTCTAGAATAGATTATGTCCTAGCCAATAGGGAAATTTTAGATAACCTTTGCGACATTTCTGTTTTACCTAGCCATTTATCTGATCATGCCCCTCTTATGTTTTCGTATTCCAAGACGGCAGCAGTCCACAAATGAGATGGACACTGAATAGATCAATGTTGTCGGATCCTGGAATTGTTCAGACTATTAGATCCTTATCTTTGGAATTTTTTACATATAATCTAGGCTCCACGTCGATAGACTATGTTTGGGATGCTTATAAAGCTAGTTTGAGAGGTATGTTGCATGGTCTAATAAGCTCTAAGAATCGAGCTAAGGCCTTGGAATTACATTCTATCAAGAGTAGGATAACTGAACTAGAAACGGAAAGGGGTAATCTTATTCAGTAGAATTTAGGAAAATTGACACACAAACAATCTGGAGGAGGCCAGGCAGGAGCTTAGGAGCATGTTGGGTCAGAAATCTAGGACACAATGGCTAGCGAAGAACATGGAAAATTTCGAATATGGGGAAAGAGCAGGGGCCTTACTTGCTTGGAAGGCCAGGATTGATCGGCCGAAAAACAACATTAATGAACTTATTATTGATAGTAGTGGAGAAAAATCTAGTAAGGCTGAAGATTTGCAAAAATGTCTTCTTTCTCTCTTTTCAGATCTGTATAGGAAGAACCTGGATGCTTCCCAGGATACAATAGCTTCCTGGTTAAGGGACAAATCGCTACTTGTTTTATCCAAATTTAGCCGAGACGCCCTTGACGCACCCATAACCATCGAAGAGATTAGGGATCAAATAAAGATTTCTAAAAATAATAAAGCTGCTGGTTTGGATGCTCTTCCGAACGAAGTATATAAACTTCTTCTGGATGAATTGTCCCCGGTATTTCAGACCTTATTTAATTCAGTTTATAGCCTAACAGGAGCAGCACCCAGGTCCTGGAAGGAAGCTACAATCGTCCTAATTTTGAAGCCAGGGAAAGACCCTCTTTAGGCCGTGTCCTACTGCCCGATCTCCCTGCTGAATGCCGATTATAAGATCTTTATGGGCATTCTGGCAGGGAGAATGGCGAAATTGGTTCCGAGTTTGATTAATATTGATCAGAAAGGTTTTATGGTCGGGAGATACATTCAGGAGCAGTCTCAACTCTTGATAGGGAACATCGACTTGGCCAAGGTGAGGGCGGATCCTTTAGCAGTAGTGGCCTTGGACGCTGCTAAGGCCTTTGTTCGGGTCTGTTGGAGGTATCACTGAGGGGGTCCTCGAGGGTATGGCCCCTGTTTTTGTACAGATCCTAAGGAATTGTTACCAGGGTGCTTCCGCGAAGATCCTGCTGAATAGCACCCTGACTCCCAGCTTTGACATCCAGAGGGGGACCAGACAGGGGTGTCCCTTGTCCCTTCTCTTATTTAATAATTACATCGAGACCCTGGCACAAACTATTAGGCTAGATGATTCAATCAGCCCTTTTAAATCACAAAACTATCAGTGTAAAATAGCATTGTATGCCGACGATGTTGTAATTTACACTAGCGATCCAGAGGCATCTATCCCACGGCTTGAAAATTTGTTGGAGGAGTTTGGCTCAATCTCAGGGTACCTAGCAAACTCGGCAAAAACTGAAGTTATGTGCTGGAATATCAATTACAGGGGAAGCCCCATTAGTAATGAGTTTAAGTATCTGGGCATAAAAATTGTTAAGGACCTGAATAAAATACACTTGATTAATCTGCTGAAAATCGAAAAGGAAATGGATTACCTCTTCGCCAGATGGAGGAATATCCCCTTGATGATCTATGGGAGGGTCAACCTGGTGAAGATGAGTATTCTACCTAAGCTGACGTATCTATTTAATGCAGTTCCCTTAACCTTCCCCAATAAGAGCATTAGTAAGGTCCAGGGGAAAATTGGGAGTTTCATTTGGGGACATAAAAGTGCCAGGATGTCCTGGAAAAAACGGAGAAGAAAAATCATAAAAGGTGGGTTGGCTCTTCCGGACATCAGGTGGTATTTAACGGCCTTTCAATTTAAGGGTATTAGGATGTTGCTTACATTATCAGACGTGGGGCAGGCTTTTGGGTGAGATGGCAATGGGCGAGAGAGGAAGTGGAGGAGGTGGGTTTCTATAGAGGTTTGGGGCCCCAAGATTCTTTAAACGTGTCCGTCTCAAGGTTAAGGCCGCCTTGACGACATGGTATAAAGTGAGACGTAGTTGGGGTATAGGATACTTTTCCGATTTTGCTCCCATTTGGGACTCCCCCGGGACTCCACTCTGCCTGGGGAATAGTCTGGCGGTCCCGATTAAGAGAGCTGGTCTGGTTAAATGGTCGGATTTGGTGGACATAGATGGTACTCTTCATTGGGAGGTCTTACGAGCTAAGATAGGCCCCACATTCTCAAAGTTTAAATATCTCCAACTCAAATCATGGCATGAGGCAGAAGTGGAGAAAATCTCTGGGAACTTGAGCGCTTATTGCAAAACGTCCAGCAAAAAAGAAAGAAATATCTATGTGGTATATAAGGTTTCTCGAAGCAGATGATTTGGATACGCCCCCTCAAACATCGGTCTGGAATCAATCACCCTTCGGCCATGATATTAAAGACTTCTTTGAGCCATTCCTCGAATTGCTTTATAAATATATCAAACCAGCCAGTTTAAAAAAAAATAATTTCTTTGTGCTCAACAGACTTTACTACACCCTGGCCAAGATAACTAAGTTTGCTCCGTTGCCTCCCTCAAAATGCCCTAGATGTAAATTACCCAGTGCGGATGATATTTACATCTTTTTTGAATGTCCGGAGTTAAGATCTTATTGGAAGGATGTGGGGGACTCTTTATAGCTCATTTTTTAAATTAATTTTGAGGTCAATCTCCATTTGGTGTTCTTTGGGGGCAACGATTTTATCAACGGGGCGTTATCACAGATTCTCAGGGGGCTACTGTTATATCTTCTACTGCTAGCTAGGTGGGAGATCTGTATGAAGTGGAAAGACTCGCTCCTCCCGAACAGAGAGGGATGGCTCAAAACTGCGTTTGCCATGGCACGACTAGAACAAGAAGGTAGTAAGGACACCTTGCATAATATCTGGCATCCGCTATTAAGCTGGGGACGGCGCCTGCGATTGGTAACTTTTTAAGTGAGGGTCTTCTTTTTGGGTCCTATGATTACACCAAGCCTCTATTACGCGAGGCAGGTCGGGATGACCAAGGCAAAGGCAGTTTAGCCGAGAGGTGCCCAGGTGTAAAGTAAGATGGCTTGTCAAAATCTGATGTCTTTTGGTGAGATGAGGATAAAAAAATAAAAATAAAAAAAAATAGGAAGTAGCAGCTCTCCTGGCCATGGGAGCCAAACAGAAGGTGACAGCATCAGAAGTAGGCTGGGGTTGCTAATCCTGCTACTTTCTGTGCCAAAGAAGGACGGAGGCCTTCACCCTACCTCTAGACTTGAGCCCTCTCTATTTCTTCCTGAAAAAGGAGGAATTAAAAATGCTCACACTTGTACAAGTCTCGTATGCCCTGCACCGGGAGACTGGATTGTAGCGCAAGAGTTACACGACTCTTATTTCAATATCCCTGCCCTGCCTGCCCACAGTTTTCACCTGTGGCTCACGGTAGCCAACAAGCACTTTTAGTTTGCTGTGCTAGCATTTCGCCTTGCCAGCACCCCTCGGGTTTTCACCAAGGTGATGGCGGTGGATGCAGTTCATCAGCAGAGATCAGGGGTCCCGGTCTTCCCCTATCTCAATCGCAAGCTGTTGAAGGCAGTTGTCTCCCACATCCAGACAACAGCAGACCTCTGGCACTCACAGGGGTTTGCTATCAACATGCCAAAGTCACCGGGGGTGGGGTGTTGGGGGGTAGCGGGTGCGACACAAGAGGGCATGTATAAGTTCACTGTAAGTGTTCCAGGTGTAGGTTGCTAGGTTTTATGTTATGTTGTTGACCAAGCGTTAAGTAAGTTGAAAACAGTATACTATGATGTCAAACCGATTGCTGGACAAAGAACCCTATAACATTCAATATCGGCCGGCGTGTATGAAGATAATGAGTAAGCTATTTCTGTAAAGCCATGATCTGTCTTGTATTAACAATGTTGATCAAAGCAAAGCAACAACAATAATGCACTGTAAACTGCAAATTTGTTGTAAAATCAATAAAAACAAACAAAAAAAACAAACCAAAGTCACACCTGCCCCCTTCTCAGACACTCCCTTTCATCAGAGCTGTTCTGCACTGTAGGAAAGTACGATCGGCTTTCATGGTTACCGCCACTTTTTGCTTGGTGTCTGTATGTTTTTGACTAGTCTGCCTGGAATCCGGTTAATCAGGACCCCAGTCCCCTTGCTTTCTCCCTATCTTGAACATTGTAAGTAGTTCTGTACATTCACAATTGGCTACTGGTGTATCCTTGTAAGTCCCTAGTATATGGTACTAAGGTACCCAGGGCATAGGTACTCCAGGGGTCTCCCATGGGTTGCAGCAACTATTGTGCCAACCATGGGAGTTCATGACTACAGGCCTGCCATTGCAGCCTGTGTGAGTTGGCGCTTGCACCTCTCACAGCAGACAGAAGTTTCCTTATGAATGGGGTCACTACACTTAAAACCTATAAGTCACCCCTATGGCAGGGTCTTCAGTCCTGAGGGCAGGGTGCTTAGTTAGAAGTGTGAGGGTGCCCCTGCATGAGCAGGACCCCCCTACAGACCCTGGAGTCAATTATCCAGGCTTTGAAAAGTGTGGTCAGCCATTTTAATACATATAGTGGACATCAGTCAATACGAGATGCCTAACTATATAGTGGCGGCACCGAACCCAGTCATGTTGCGTATTGAACATGTTGGAATCATACCCCAACACCGATTCTAGTGTTGGAAGTATGATCCCATGTACTTGAGGGGTGGGGGGGGGGGGCTTTCATGGGGTACCCCCCTGTAGTACTGGTTGCAGCCTTTCAGGGTCAGACAGGAAAGCTAGTGCTGCTTCCAAACACAGACACAATTCTGCCCTCTTGCTGCTAAGCCACGTTTGAGTAGGGGAAGGTAGAACAATAGGTATCCTGTCATACAGGACTTAGTGTATTGGGCTTGGGTCAGGGCACTTGCCAGCGCCACCAGACTGCTTTGAAGGGCACATTTGGTGCCTTCCTTGCATACTCCAGTTGGAACCAATTCTGGGAGCCATTGGCTCCCGTTCTGGCGGGCGCGAAACTGGATAAAGAACATGACATTATCTTCCCCTCTGTCCAGCCCCTCATCTGGGAGGGATCCTTGAGTCGTTCCAATCATTGCCCTAAGGTACTTAAGGGTTTACCTGTGGGTGGGTCTTCAGATTCATCGTGGGACAATACTCAAGCCTGAAACCACATCACTCTTTGACCATCTGGATACTTTGACTTCGCTGGACTTTGACCTGGAACTGAGACTGCACCAAGGAACAATTCTGTTGCTCCTGGTCTGGCTGTTCTGCAAGTCTTTTTCGTCCTCTGTGTTTCTTCCAAAACCTTTAACAGACCTGTGGGCATCATGGACACCCAAAGTAATCTCCCTTGGAGTGAAGGAGTCACTCCCCTGCAAGGGCAGCAACGAAGCTGACCGGTCTGCTGCTCCTGGCGTTCCCACGGACTTCGAAAGGCTCAGCAAAGCAGGTCATGTGCCTGCGAGTCCCTCGAGGACTGACCTGTCCTCTCCCTCAATTTTACAGCCAGTATTCCTCGTCAGAACCGCTGGGACAAAACGCATGTGCACAGTGTCAACTTGCTGTTGCCAAGGCTTGTTGGCTCTGCACACCAGATATCTTCAGGCTACAAGAAGCTACTGCCTCCCACATCTCTTCCTGCCAAGTACAGCGTCCTCACCGCATCCCCTGCACCGTGGGCCCTTCTTCTTGGTGAGCTGCTCGAGGTCCTCTTGCGACTTCTGTGCCTTCGGCCTGTGGGTTCTCTTTAGGGTCGTCTGCTGCTCCGGTGGGCTCCCCTGCTTGCTCAGGACTAGCTCTGACTCTCCTGCTTGTGGCTAGTCCCTTCGACCTTGTTGGTCCCAACGTTGCTCCTTATTCGTTACCCATGCCAGTTGCAGCTACCAAGGCGTGTTGGTGCTCCCGCCAGACACCGACCCCTTGGTTCTCGACTCCCGACGTGGGACAGCTTATGAACGGCTCCTGGTCTTCCACAGCGTCTCCTGGTCCGCAGAGCTGCAGCAACAAGGTCACCGTCAACTCGCCTGCATCTTCTGTCATCGGTGGTACTTGGTCTTCCTTGCCTCCTGGTCACTCCTGAGTGGCATAGACTCTGTCCCCTCTGCTTGCAGGTACTCCTCTTCAAGAATCCACCTTGAGATTCCACTGGGCTCCTTCACCTTCTTCGCCAGCGGCATCTTCACTGATTGTGGTCTACTGGGGTTTCCGATGTCACTTCGCACCTATGCAACCGGCTTCCCTGATGTAGGTATCCTGGTTCCTGGGGTATCCACGAGTGAGGTGACTCTCCAACCTTCCATCTTCCACGGGGTTTCTTCAGGGTCCTCTGGGAAGGGTCCTCCTCCTTCAAAACTACAACAGCGACTTCCCCATTGACTTGCATTGAGTACGTGGCTGTGTTTCTACTCTGCACATGTCCTCCATGGGGTTCCTGGGTACTTACCTTGGGTGGTTCCGGCTCTTCTAAGTCTTCTGGATCCAGTCTCGACTTTGGTCGCAGTTCGCATTCCACTATATTAGTATATGATTTGGCCTCCCCCTGGAGACCACGGTGTATTTGTGCTACTTACCTGTTTTCCTTTAGAAATATTGTGTTTATATCTCCAGGTAGGAGATATACCAATGTGTTATTGAGTGTTTATAATAAATAACTATTTTTATAACTACACTGTGTGGTTCTTTTTCGTTTAACCTACACTATATGATTAGCACTGGTAAAACAAGCTGCTTTACACTCCTTCGGACTAAACCTGAAGGCTGCTCTCCACAGCTACCACCTACCTTTTGGGTGAGATAGGTTGTTGACCTATAATTTTTGTTTTAGGTCTAGATAGTTTCAAACAGGAGTAATGAGGCCAGATTCATGGACCACTGTTTGACAAAGAAAGAGGGAGTTTAAAGGAGGATATAGACTCTTATGGCACATTGTGCTCTCTGATTGGGTTAAGTTTTCTGTTTCCTTTCCCAGTGATTCATGGGAAAGGCAGTCTAATTAAAATGTAAAGTTGCTTAGAGTTAATAAAGTGGAGAAAATTCAGCATATTCATTGCCTCCGTGTCCTTAACAGAATTGAAACTTTCTGGTACAAAAGCTAGGAAATTTTACAATCTCCATCATAACACAAACAAATACAGCTGCACATTTACTATAACTTGCTTGCACTCACACATCCTCCTTAAACCAAACTCTTATTTTCTCAAACCACACCCACCCAAATGCAGACCGTTCCTCACATACAAATACGGTCATGTTCTTTGTCCAGTTTCGCGCCAGAGCGGGAGCCAAGGGCTCCCTGAATTGGTTACAACTGGAGTATGCAGTTCTGTTCACACAGCATGCACGCTCACTATCAAAAAATGGCCGCAAATTAAGTGCGACAACTTTAGCCATTTTTTGGCTTTTTATCATCTGCATGCTGATATTTTTAGCACATATTAAGAATGCTGAACAAACATTGGCAAACGTTCTAGGTCTGGTTTTAATTTGTCTTTTTGTGTTTTTAAATTATATCTTCAGTTTAAAATAATTTTAAGCCAAAAGCACATTTTCTTTGAGTCAACAGGAATCATATATTCCTGTCATGTGCACCAAAACAAAAATGCTTTTATAACTGTAAGTACACCAGCCTGTTCGGAAAGCACCCGTCTTATTCTATTGTAAGTGTAGGCTACTCTTTTCTTTATTTTAATTTTACATTTTTATTTCAAGCATATGGCTATTATGTTTTGGCATTGGCATGTTTCCTTTCCTTTCTTCCTTTTATTTTTCTGGAATATGCTTCTAATAAAAATAAATTAAAAAAAATCAGCTCTGCCATTGATTGTTTTGTTTCAAGAGGGAGAAAATGAAAAAGGAGAGGGGATTTAGACAGAAAAACGATGTGGTTTTAACGCCCATTTCAGGTCTGTCTTAGAGAAAGCTTGAGCGGTTTCACCCGCGGCAAGTTTAAATAAAATGCTAAAAAATTACCACTTCTTATTTATTGATCTGATCAAGTGTCACTGACATTTTGCTTCCACACAGTGCGGCATACAGCATGGGGTAATGAGTCACTTAATTTAATCAACTGGGTGTCGCACACTGTGGGTGACAGCATCTTGCCTCAGCAACTATACACAGTCCTCTGATGAGGACTACACTTTATTGTCCGGGTTGGTGTGCTTCAGCTGCTAGGCCCTTTACTTAATTTTTAGCTTTTTTTATTTTTATAATTTAGCTTTTTTAATACGTTTGCGAAACATTGTTTGCATACATTTGAAAGAAATAAAAGAAAATACTGCAAGCTCACTGAGGCCAGACCCGTTGCATTTGCCAACTGCTAAGTTTTTTTTTCTATTGTATTACAATTATTGCCTTATAAGGACAACCTACAACACATTGCCTATAAATGAGAATTATTTTTTACGTTTTAATGGAACACTGTTTTCCCTATTTTAAAACTGTTCTGGTGATGCACACTAACATAAGTATACAGTGTTTATGAAATTCATGAAGATCCCATGATAGAGATTACCTAATAGGCTACATGGCTTCCTGATGACTCACTTTTTCTGACCAGCAAAAACAGAATTTTTATTGATTGAAAAGGACATCATAGCGATCCTAGTCAATCACTGCACTTTGTCTTTAAGTAAACCAGAAAGCCTACATTTTAGCAATTTTGCAAGGTGTCTTGTTTGACATAGAAAATGAAACTTAGCATTTCATATACAAAAACACTGAACAGCAGCCTTTCGAGCTCTCAGAGGTATACCTAGCTCTTGTGCTCAATGGTTGAGCCTACAACCATTTTATTCTACATTCGCCTTTAAAGACTGGTATTCAACTTTGCAAGCAGTACTCCGTCAATGCCTGATCTATAGACCGTGTTTTCCCATCATATTATGAACAGTAGTGGCTTTCAAACACTTAATTTCAGATGCAAGAACTGTCATCAGATAACCCGCACCACTTCCCCCACTTAGGCAAATGGGCTTCCTGTCCATCTAGGGGGCAAAATTCTTGAATTATATTTTCAGGCCGAATGCAAAAATATCTCATTCAGACTGGCTCCAGGCCTCGAAGATTATGATAAGGAGTGGCTGATGGGAGTGCTTCTCAGTGTTTGCGTTTCTGTATGTGGTTAGTGCTGTGTAGGATGGTGTGGGCCTGTGTGTATGGATAGCAGCCCTGCCAAGTGTCACGCATCAGTGGTTTGGCTAACGCATTTTAGTGCTGGTGTCTGCATCACCACACTAAATTACATCAGTCATGCATCTTATAGCGCCCTAGGACCACCCTACAGCATGCTCAAAGGCGAGCTGCAGCAAGCTTGCTCGCAGTGAGCACGCTGTGCTGTCAGTGGAGAATGTGCTGGCGTGTCTTTTTAGGTCTCACCTAGGCAGCGCGCATGCGCCTATTGCCTTTTTATTGGCTTGGTCGCTTGTCAGATTAAATCTTTTGCTTTTGACCAGTTAATCTGTCTTTTAGTTCCTCCTTTATTTGTTTGGGAACGCTTATGCAGCACCGCCTAACTACGGTAAACCTGCCACTAGTGTGCTGAAGTATTTGTCTTGGAACTATTTTTCATTTTTGTTGTCGTTCCTAATTTGTTCATGCATGGTATTTTTTTGGGGGGTGAATGGCGAGTTTGAATGTTTGCATTTATGTTGCGATGATTTTACCACTGATTAGCATTAAGCCTCCACATGCTCTCCACAATCAGTTTAAGGGAAACAGGCCCCCGGTACCGCAAATCCATTCCGTGCAGGTACGGGTTGCTGTTGTCACCAGGAGAGGGGGGACCCGTTAGTGATCACGCTGCACAGGAGTAGCGAGGAAGCTCCTTCGTATTGGTGACCTGTGAGCTTTTAGTGTTGAATTTGTAATAAATAAGGTTCCATGAATCTTATTAGGCATCAGCTTTAGGGAGCACATTTTGTTTTAATCGTACCACTAGTGTGGTGAAGTATTTGGCTTTGAATTTTTTTTCGTTTTTGGGGTTGGTGTCTTTTCTAATTTGCTCGTGCATGGAATTTCTTTTGGGGTGACCGGTGAGTTTTAATGTTTGCATTTGTGTTGCGATGATTTTAGCACTGATTAGCATTATGCCCCCACATGCTCTCCACAAACAGATTAAGGGAAACATGCCACCGGTATCGCAAATCGAGGCACTCCTTCGTGTTGGTGACTTATGAGCTTTTAGTGTTGAATTTGTAACAAATAATGTTCCGGGAATCTTATCAGGCGGCAGCTTTAGGGATTCGTGTTTGCTTTCATGTCACTGGGCATACGGAAAAAAAAACGTACAATTCACAGCACTCTACCCTTCGAAACAAAGCAGTGTGCCAGCAAGAATGCTGTAATAAAAGTAAAGCAAGCATGTGAACAGTTTCTGTGCTTCATGCTTACATTTTTCTCTGCCAATCAGCATGCAGTAATAACAGAACAATGCCTAGGCACACACGTCTACAATGTACGTCTGTGATGTTGATGTACTACTAAACCTGCAGTAACCAGTCAATGCGCGCCATTCTGCTCTTCACACAGCCGCTTGTACCGGTCACTATGCAGTAATCTTGGTAGACTGCACACGTGATTTACCCACGTTTTGCATGCCATATGTTTGTTTTGTGTATAAGTCAGCATGCAGTCACTGCGAAAGGGATGTGGCCTAGTGGTAAGCGCTACTGACTTTAAACCGGGACAACATCCTGGCTTCTGCTTAAAGTCGCGTGATTCTGTACCACCTTGGAACTCTCGTTCCAGTTTTAAAATTTGCTCTACAAAGTCTGATTTTGGGCACATAATTTAAATTTTTAAGATGCACTAAAAATACATGTGCTCGAGACTGGAGTAGAAGCTGTTATTTTGATTATAAGGTGCTAGTGCTAAGCACCCGAAAATATTAGCTTATATTTACCAGTGCTCTCTTCCTATATGTAAAATACCACTACATAATATGAATGCCTGGAATCTGGATTCAATCCTGGTTTTCTATAAACATACTGGAACCCTTTTATAAATTTAGTCCCATGTACTTTAGGGCCTGTGGGGCACCCATAAAATCAATTGTAAATTTTAAAATCCTTTTACATGTGTGTCGTGTTTCTTGTTTTTTGTACCTTTTAGCTGTGACCTACAGTTGTTTTTAAGTTACTGATCTGCATCTCACAGACGCTGCAGGCGCAAAGATTAGGATCTTTACAACAACGCTTATTTACACTCAATTAGCTCGTCTTGGTTTCCTTTTCCAGCTGGAGGGAACATGCTAATGTATCACACTGCAGCAGACTTTCAGGCTCCTTTTTATCTCCAAAACAAATGCTAATACAGTGGGATTTATTCACACAGCTACACGAACCAGCGTAAAAACGTTTTTGCTTTAAAAAAACAAAGTTCAAATCGTATTGCTACAAAAAAGTGTATTTTTTCTTTGATGATACTAATTTAGTTTTTAGGTAGCTTCAAACATACTGGGATAACACAGCCCCTTGTACCAGTCACTATACAGTAATCTTGGTAGACTGCACACGCGATATACCCAAATTTTGTATGCCACATGTTCGTTTTGTGTATCAGTCAGCATGCAGTCACTGCGAAAGGGATGCATCATAGTGGTAAGCGTTGCGGACTTTGAACCGGGACAACATCCTGCCTTCTGCTCAAAGTTGTGTGATTCTGTACCACTTAGCACCACCTAAACACCAGCACAACACCAAAGTATCACACAGAACAACATCAGCATCACTCTCACACATCAGCATCAATAAACAGCACCACAGCATCACTAAACACCCCCTCAACATCACTATGCAACACATTGGTACCAGCACAGCAGCAAATAAGCACCACATAAGCACCAACACAGCACAACATCATCAATGCACCACTAACAGTGCAGCACCAAAACGGCAAAAGCACAGCGCCACCTCAGCTCTAGTGCACCAACACCTCAACACAGCACAGCACAACACAGCACCATCTCAGCATCAGCGCAGCTCCACCCAGCATCAATGCACCGACACCAATGCAAAATTCAAAAGCAAATCAGGACCAACACAACACCACTTCAGCAACAGTGCTGCACCACCTCAGCAACAGTGCTGCACCACCTCAGCATCAGCGCTGCTGCACATCAGCATCACTACAACACCAGCAGTGCAGATCCACATCAGCACCAGCACAGCCATACCACAGCAGCAATTCAACACCAACAAAACACAACTTCAACATAAGTGATGCACAACTTCAACATAAGTGATGCACTACATCAGCATAAACTAAAACAACATCAGCACAAAGCCAGATCAACATTACAAAGCAACACAGCTGCACAGCAGCCACACTGCTCTACAACATAGCTTAAAACAAAGGCCACACCAAAATATATGGCTAATCACTTATAAGGTCCCGAAGGCGAGACCTATTGGCTATGTCAATGCTTGTTTACTTTTATTTAACACATCATCAGATCACTCTGTGTTAAGTGCACGCTGTGGGGGAAGGGGGTGGGGTTAATAGTAATCACCCATAATAAAACTGACCCCTGCCCAACTGTGTCCGCCTACGACCCACAAAGTCGTCTGTCAGCCCAGCTGCTAAACTTGTCGAATGCTCATGTGTGACATTTCTGTGTCTGCAGGGTTTTACATGTGACATTTACAACCCTCATGCATAAAACTTCCAGTGACACTTTATTGCAACAAGTTGAAAAACAAAATGTGCTAGATACAAAAGATTTGTTTCTTCTATTTTTCGCATTGTAGTACTTGAATTGCGGTATTTATTCAGGCAATGGTAAAACTAGATCAGGCTTCTCCAATGAGTAGCTAGTGAGCTACTGGTAGCTCTCTCGTTACCTGTAAGTAGCTCTCCTGTGTACAGTCCAGCCTCCTAAATTAGAAGCTTTTGCTTGGTTGAATTAATATATGTGTACCAAAATTGGGAGTGTATATTGAAGATAAAAATATGGCTATTTCCATAACTCATAGGCTTATATTTAAAGAAAAATTGATGAATTTCCAAAATATATTTAAGGCTGATATTTGAAGGAGAAATCATGTGGTATTAGGGAGATTTTTTACAAATCTTATTACCTTGGTGCCTAGGGCATTGCAGCTTTGACTGTTATGCAGGGCTTTAAGTGGGATGAAAAATGGGTGGGGGGGTTCTCATAAAGGGGCATGGCCAATGCAATTAAGGGTGTGGCTTAAAACATGTAAGTTAAAAATCTGTGCTTAGTGTGCAGCCCGACTTTTATTTTGATGATTCTGTCATTGCATCCAGATATATGATACAACAAGTAACATCATACCTACAACAAGTCAGGACTATTGGCTTTGTCAATGGTTGTTAGTTGCATAACATAAATAAGCAGCAACTATGGCTCGTATATAATATTGATAAAGCTCCCAGTTAAAGACCTGGTGACACCATGACAATGTTGCTGCTCCTGAGATTCAAAGAGAGAAGGGAAATCCAGAGAGAAAATTACCCTTTAACGGATTTCCCTTCCCCTACAACGCTCACCTGGGATGACGTCATGCCGTAACTTCTTCGCTAGTGAGAAGTGAGCAGTGTGAGCACGCGCACATCGATGTGCCTGCTGACACTGCAGTCCGGAAAAAACGGACCGCCTGTGCCAGGGCACAAAACCGAGCCCGATAGAGACCCGTTTTGAGGCCCCCTTTAAACAAGCATTTGCAATGCATTAGGTCTCGCATTTACGCGAGTTTGAGCTATTGACATTGCAAATAACAATGCCTATTGGCATTGTCATATACAATGCCAATAGCTTTAACTCGTGTAACTGCGAGACCTATTGCATTGCAAATGCTTGTTGTTAACGGCTTCCCTCACAATGCTTTGTAGGTGACTCGTGCTTCCCGCACTCGGTAGATAATTACTGTGCAAGTTCCGGGCTCTGCAGGAGGCACAGTGATTAGAGCTGCCTTGAAAGTTTCCAGAGGCGTCAGAAGCAGACCTGCTGACTGAGACACTCTTGGTTACTTAGCGAGTCTGTTTCATTTTTGCAACATTTTGTCTTTCAGCCTGTTAATTCGTAAATGCATGAAGACAAGGGGGGAGGTAAGATTCTTCTTGTTTCGAATACCGTGGCCGGCTCTAACCCCCCCCCTCCTCCAATGTCCGGCCCATGGCTTACAAGAGAAAAAAAAGAATCTTACCTTCCCCCTGTCTTCATGCATTTACAAATTAACAGGCTGGTGGAAGAAATGTTTCAAAAATGAAACAGACTTGCTGAGTAACCAAGAGGGTCTCAGCCAGCAGGTCTGCTTCTGACACCTAGAAAAAATGTACAGGACGGGGCTGCTTTCAGCTGCATGAAATCTCACAGAACAAGAGCCGCAAAGAACATTAAATACTATCCTCACTCCTGTTTTCCATTTCTTCGCGGCTCTGGCAGTTCACATGCTAAAGTCTACGCACTCAAATATTTATTTACCAGTAGTGACTGAGCATTTACAAACTGAAGATTGATTGGAACCACAGGGCCTCGAACCAGTGACCTTAGGGTAGTACATTGGGCCGCCAATTTGGTCCATGCTCCCCAAAAACATCCACATAAGCCCAAACTAGTATGAGTAGGACAGCGGTCTCCATAAATGATAAATGTCTTAGCAGAACTTGCTCTCACCAATCACCTTTCACTTCTCAGGGCCTAAGGACATTTGAGGGTACAAATAGCATATGCGAAGTGCCTTAGCGGAACATTTAGGTCTTAAAAATTGTATGAAAATTATTATTGGTGCATACTTAAGAGCCGCGCGAACATACATTTTTGATTATTTTTTCCCTTCTCCACAGGCACACGCAAGCACCATCTTTCCCAGATTAAACAGTGGGCGGGCCAATAGTTAAGTAGTCCGGAATTGGAGTTTACCATTCCAGCATGGCCCCTTACTTGCCAACTGATGGAGAATTGTTGGATGGTCTTACTTACTACACCTACTATTTTAACAGATTTGGCATTATTTCACAAACACTTAACAAACGGGCACTCATTAAACCACAAAAGCGCATGGCAGCAGACAGGGCATGTCTTACTGTTATTGAAGCATGCAGAGGCAGTGGGGGAGGGGGGGGGGCGGGAAGGGGTAGTGGAGCGCTCAGTATTGTTGAGATCTGGATTCGCAAAATACAAGCGCTTTTCTTTATAGGTGCTCCGTTTAAGTGCTCGAACAAACAAAGTAGTCCTGAAATCCCATGTTCTTGTAAAAGCGGGCCTGAAACCTAAATAACGCATGGCGCCCGGGACCAGAGTGGGCTGCGGGCAGCAGGCGCCATTGTTGGCACAAAAGCACTGACTGAGCAGTGGGACGGCCCAAGGGAGTTACAACAAATAAATAGTGTCCATATGCCCGACCTCTCCCTGTAGCACTGCTCAAACAGCAGGTGCATGAAATGAAAAAGGCGTGCCTGATGTTTAACGAATATATTAAAATATATTTAAAAAACTAAGTTTGTTGAGGCGCTCATACCACAATCAAAGTACGCGGCACCAGATCTTGACACGACAAACAATTCTGCACATGTCTCTCCACTGGAGGTAAACGCACAGGGAGCCTGCGAC
Organism: Triturus cristatus; assembly: GCF_964204655.1. Classification (NCBI taxonomy): domain Eukaryota; kingdom Metazoa; phylum Chordata; class Amphibia; order Caudata; family Salamandridae; genus Triturus; species Triturus cristatus. Next base: position 636,710,363 of record NC_140595.1, on the reverse strand, counting down.
GGGGGATCGGGTGTTGTGCTCCCAGGGAAGGGTTATCTTTAAAGAAGCGTGCTTTCTCTATAAAGATTTAACAGGCAGCAAAAGCATGCGGCTGCCAAAGATAAAGCCTGGCCCTAGTCGGGCTGATTAAAAGTTTTAAAAAATGCATGTGCAGTCCCCATTTTTGTATGCAGCTGAAGCTGCCCCAAAAAACTAGCCTGGGAAGTGACATGCAAGGAGCCCCTGTAATTTGAACAAAGAGGAACTCCAAGTTTGCTGAGGAGATAGGGAGGGGTGATTTGTAAACAAGAAGGGACGTGCCGCGCTGATCACAATGGACCGAATATCCACTGGGAAGCAAACAGGAAAGCGCTGACAGCTCTGATGGAAAGAAAAATGTAACTCACTGTGAAAGAGTTCGCCCGAGTGATTTCATTTTAGTGTGCTGGAATTAAGGCAAAACTATGTGTGAAAAAATCAGTAGGGGGGGTCAGATGAGCAATGCGCTCGCTGGGGAAAAGGAAGGCTCAGTTTGGAATAGCGCTCTACCGTGATAGGCTGTTTGGAAAGTTGAATGTAAACAAAAGTACGTCGTGCCTGCAGTAGAAACAAGCAATACTGTGATCCTGACAAGCGATAACATTTCTGATAAAGAAGCGAAATCAGCCTGCAAGATCCAGCCGGTCTGAGGAGCAAAGGGGGGGGTGGAAGCAGTCGCGGCCGAATAACAACAAGAGCGCACTGAAGCGGACGAGGAGGGAGTGGGAGGGGGGAGTGGGGGCGGGCATGCTTTACGACGCGTGGATTCTGCTTTAACAGTGCATTAAAGTAGGAAGGGAAGCGGCCGTACGGCCGCGAATGTGAAAGTGATCGCGATCACGATAAAACATCAAAGCGGCCGAGAAAGTGAAAGACAACGAGTGCTTTCAGGCTGCCAAATGGTGCGCGCGCCCGGCACACATGCACAGTAGTTGGCGGCCTGAAAGCACTCGTTTGCACTTCCAAAAGTGCTTACTATAAGTCTCGCCAGAGCAGCGCTAAAGCGCTGTCTCAGGCGAGACCTAAAAACTGCCGGTGCTCAGCACTCAAAGCCCTGCGGTTATGCATTACTCATGTAGAAGCATTCCATATTGACAATTTTGCTGGCAACCAATTCGGATGCACTGAGGTGATTGTTGGTAGTGATCCTGCAAATGGTGGCAGCTAATGTAATCTTGTTTGGTGTGGCCACTATTAGAACACTAATAATAGTAGCTCTCAGTGAGTTTCATTATACATAAGTAGCTCTTATTACAGAACGGGTTGGAGACCCCTGAACTAGATGTATCTGGATTTGGAAGGGGAAATCTGATTACATTAATTACTACACATGATGAGGGATACACGGAGGTGTATTGAAGCGGTTTTGTGACCGGTCTCCCTATACCATTCCTACCTTTATATGATTTTGTGGTTTATGGAATTACATTTTTTTGTGACAGTAAAAAAAACCAAAAAAACAGGGTTATGTTTCTTTGCAAAAAACATGGTGATACAGTTCACAAAGCACATTTATGTGCATTTTCTGAGGCAGTCTGTCTTGGATTCGCAAAGCCTCAAATGTTTTTAAATCACAAGCATCTCCAACTCTAACCCTCTGTCTGCCTGTACCCATTTATGTGTGTTTTATAAATTCATCTTGTGAGCTATTTGTATGTTCTTCCTCGCGTAGGTGTGTAATTGTGATCCTAATAAGGCCCAAATAGTTCGCCTAGTCCTAATTTTCCATTCCTTTCTGGTACTTGTCGTTTTGCCTTAGATGTACAGAATTACAAGTAGCAGATCGCCAAGAAAAAACACTTTACTTTGGACAAAAGGAGCTCCAAGGCAACACGTTCCAGTTTCCTCATTCTTTTGTTAAACTTTCTTGAAACTATCAACACTGCAGGTTATATAATATGGTAGTTGACAATTCGAGCCATCCCACATCTTTGTCGTTTTTGAGTGATTCAAATAATTGATGCTGCTATTACCTCACGAATGATCATCAGGAGATGGAACGAGAGCAAATCTAGTCCATGAATTTTCTTTCATTCTGAGACGTGTAGGCCTTGTATAACTACAAGTCCTAGAATGCAAAGGAAAACAAGGGCGGACTAAGCCATGTATAGAACTGGAAATCATAAGGGTCGATTCCAATGTAGAAAAAGTGTGATATGTAGAAAAAAGATAATAGAAAGTTCTTTAGTAGAGAAGCACCCCAGCCGTTCCACTTAATTGAGGGGGGTGGGGGCGTGTCAAAGAATACAGGCACTGTGATTGAAATGAAGCTCAGTGAAGCTTTCTTCATTTAACTTCATTTCGCTTCATTTCGCTCTGCTTTGCATTCATGCATATGTCTAAAGTACATGTTCGGAAGCATCTGTGTGCACTATCGTAGTACGGCTCAGCAGGCCCTTGAGGAGAAGGGTCTTTTATCACCAAATAGCACACTGGTGACGGTCTGGGTCTGCATCACGGAGAGGGGGTCCAGACAGGTTCAGTCTAGGGCCAATTATATCTTTTGTGGAGAACATGCCCCACTCCGATAGTGCAGTCCTCCACCTGCAACGCGTGTCTCGGACGCTAGTCGATTATGGGAAAGGTGTGCCACCATAACAAAGCAGCAATCACCCCCATAAGCAGCAGTCATCCCATTCACTCAGCCACCCACTGGGAAAGTTTACTTGAAAATAACGTTTTGACGGCCTTTCTCTGATGGGCTCACTCAGGGCTGCGCACAGCAAATCGAAGACTGGCATCCTGGCAGAGTGCTGGCCTGAGTAGGTGTCACAGATTTGCCGGGACAGTCCAGATTTTTCACCTGCTGTCCTGGCAGATTTCAGCTAATTTATCCCCGTTTTCAGAGCAGATCAGCATAAAACAGTGGGAGACAACTTTTGTGTGTTCCAAAGCAACACTAGTTAGAAACTTATCAGATAGCAATTTAATGTGGAGATAGGTTACGGAGATTGAAAAATGCATTCTAGTTACTCGGAACCCCATGTCTGTGTTACTATGCGAATGAGGGCTGTCATTCTGTGCCCCTCGGAGGTGTGGTCCTTCTTCTATTTTTGCGAAATGTCCCTTTTTTTTGTTTGTTTGGTCTCGTCTAGGCAGCACTTACGCTGTCTCTTCGATAAATGCTGTTTTCAGGTATGGACTTTAAGGTCTGCCCATTTTCCTCCCATCTTTTTAATTGACTCCTTTAACTGTCCTTTGTAAATGATGGCTTTTGATTCAGGAATAGGCTTAGTAGACCCTCCTCCTCCCTCTCTTCTGTTGTTACCTCCCACGAGGACAGCTCCTCTTACGTGTGTCCTTACTCTCTTGGTTTCATTAACAGTTAGTGAGTACTATTTAGTTAATGTCTTGCTTAAGCAGGCATATTTTCCATTTATTTAGTTCTGTAGCAATTGAGGCTCGCCGCGCTTTAGCTATAAACATCTGAAGCTATAGCGCGGCATGCCGCCATTGCTACAAAAGTCAATAAATAGAATGGAAAAAAAGGCGGACGGTAGTAGCATTTGTTTTCCATTTATTTACTTCTGTAGCCGCATCGCTTTAGTTTTAAACATCTTAAGCTAATGTGCGGCGTTCTGTGAATGGCTTTCTGTAGTCTTTTTTTGCATCTTCTTCCGTGTCGGAATTTCAGTGTGTGCATCATGGATTTCAGCGATTTTGCGCAAGACAACAGCCACAGCAGCAGGTTAAGCCCTACCGTGCTTCCTGTGTGTATCAACGAGCTCTGTTGGTTGGGAATAATTAAGGCAGGCCTTGACCCAGTCCAGGGGGTTAGTTGTATTCTTCATTATTGCAGGGTGGAGTACCTTTTAGAGCTAATAGGGGTCCACAAGGACACCTAGTAACAGGCAAAGGTACTTTCACTCTTTCCTTGCTTCATGGATTTGCTATTATTTGTTAGGATACTGCTTGGATATTTTTTAAGAAAAAAAATGCTAACAAACATTTTTATTTGCAATGCCAACAACTCTAAATTCAACTAATGTGAGACCTATTTCATTGCAAATGCTTGTTTTTAAAATCTGGTCACCCTAGGCATAAGGTGCTCTAAACTGCGGCCTGACTGGCAGTGAGGTGTGCTGGTGGTATTGTACCGACTCTACAGCAGACAGACGCTCTCTCAGGGCTCAGTATACTGCTGCAAGTCTGTCGACATGGAGCATAAATGAGAGTCCGTTACGATGTGCGCCATGTGGTTCCTGGTCTCTTCTGTCCTTTCAAAGGTCAGCACGGCTGCCTTTCAAAGACCCGGACACAATGGTGTCAGTGCCCCGCCTGTTACCTGAGAAGCCGCAGCAGTCAGTCCCGCCAAGACATCGAGAAAGGTGCATCCCAGCAGCAGAGTCGATGTTGGCTAACTGGGGGAGGACGTTATGGGGGTAGTTCTGCTGAAGCGCTGGAGCTCGCCTCACAGGTCATGACTTGAAAAGACATCCTTTCTGCCAGTGAGCTTAACCTCCTCCAAGTGGTGTGTAGGATAGGTAATTAGGTGTGCATGTGTATCCCCATTGTGTTCTGCCTGGGATTGAGCACCTTTGGAATGTGCTACTTTCCAGAACAAGTTACTAACGTCTAGTAATGCTCTTTCTCGTGGATACTTAAGACTCACCTTTTGAATCCTTGCAAGCGTCAGACTGTATCAGAACCCTACTATAGCTCTGGCATGCCAGTAGGTGGCCCCATCAGCTCCTCACTTCTTGAGTTCCGCAAGAAGCCGAAGACCTGGCTCTTTGTATAAGCACCTTGGGGAGCAGAAACCTCCACACCTGCCCAAGTGCCTGGATACCCCCCGGGGTGATTAGTGCGCTATACAAATTAATCCAACATAACAGTGGTTTCCAACATTTTTTGATTTTGACCCACCGCTCCCCTGACCTATTTGCCATTAGCCGCAGCTCCCTATTATGTTACTTTTTTTTGGCGGGTAGAGAGATGTAAGCCCAGCCTCGGGATGACTTCCATTTTTCATCCTGAAAATAACTGGGATGAAGCCGATTAAGGAATTCTAATCATAGGTGTAACAAAATAAAAATATAATAGTTGTTTAATATAAAAACTTTAATTAGTTAAGTCAGACAATACTCTTCAGCATTAGGTTCTGCATATGAATTTTTTAAACTATTTTTTGTTTTAAAAAATTGCCTCTCCTTAGGGAGTTATGTCCATACATCATGATGGTGCATGTAACCGACAAGGTATACATTTGGAACCTTATTACTTGTTTCCTCAATCTTTTGTTATTTTATGGTTGCTATAAAAAAAAGGGTTACTTTGGGTAGTAATGAACACTCATTAGTAAGTGCTACTTTATGGTTATTAGTGCCATAACTATTGGACAAATACTTCCAAAAGTTTTCCCAGCATGCAGATGTCTTGCATACAAAGCTTGGAAATGTCAAAAACTTAGCCCTTCCCCTTGCACCGCCCTTAGCACCACCCTTATGCCCACCCCACACTCCACACACAGTCCACTGGTCCTTTTGGTGAGTACATGCACTTATTTTTTTTTTTCCATTTAAAGCACTGGAAGTAGGTAAATTAACCCCTTCAGCGCTGCGCGGATTCCCCCGCGGTGCTGAAGGGTTCTAGCGCGGGCGGGGCCATGACGGAACGGTTCCGTCATGAGCACAGCTCAACCGATGCTCATGACGGAACCGTTCCGTCATGAGCATCGAAGGGGTTAATAAATACTCTGGGTGGACCCATGCCTTCACAATTTATGGGACCAAAGAAAAAACACCACTTGCGTCATTGTACTTGCTACCGCCACATGCAGCCTTAGCACGGCACTAGCATGGCTATCTTAATTTCTTATAAACCTCTAATTTCAGGTCTTCTCCAGCAGTATTAGATTAAAGGTACACGCACTTGAACAGGGTGTTCCACAGGTCTCGGCGATGAGTCCGTAGCGGTTTAACATCTACGAGCGCCCTCTTGCAGAGTTGGTGGAGAGCTGTTGTTTGACTTTGTTCTCGTATACGGAAGACAACCCGATCATCCTTGCCCTGGACGTCTGCATAGGGCAACAGCTCCAGCACCCTGAATTTAGACCCGAGCAGGATCTCCGCTTGGGTGGGCACAAATTCTCTCAAGTTTAACATGGAGAAAACTGAGGTTTTGGAAGAATCCCCAGTAATGGGGCCTTCAGCACTGGCCAGAAGCTTTGGGCAACCTTCCAGACCTCTCAGTGCAGGTAAAAAACCTTGGCTTCTGTTTTTAAATGGAGTTTTATATAGGGCAAACTTGACCCGAACATATCAGGTAACAGTGCGCTTTACACGAACACCAGTTGCGTTTTACATGAAGACATTCATTTTTTTTGTTAGGCACGGGGAGATTAAGTGATTTGCCCAGAATCACAGGATGTTGGCGTCCTTGCCGAGACATGAACCCGGTTCCCCAGATTTGAGGTCGATCACCATATCCGTTAGGCCAACTCCTCACACGATGAAGCCCCATGTAGGCAAGGTAGCTTCCACCTGCTTTGCAGTTCAGAGGGGGGTTAAAAGAAAGAAAAAAAACCCCCATCACTGGCATTTTACCTCTCTGTTCAGAAAACAGTGATCCAAGCCATGACCCAGTCTAGAGTCAATTATGAGAGCATTTATATTTGGGGGCAAAGAAGGCTGTCATCCGTCGCTTGCAAATAGTGAAAAATACAGCAACCAGGTTACTTTTTCACCTTCCGAAATATGCGTTGGTGTCTCATTTGGTCCGCGAACTTCACTGGCTACCCACAGATAAGCGCATTCACTTCAAAGCCATTTGCTACATGCACAGTGCTTGATCTGACTCTGCCCCGTGGTACAATCAGGATCTGGTGGCACCTTATGAGCCCTCACGCATTCTTCCATTATCCTCCCAGTTCCTGTGCAAAGTGGCAAGAATTCACCGAGCACACATGGGGGTGGGGGTGGGGGTGACTCAATCTCGTATCTTGGTCCGAAGCTTTGGAATGATATTCCAGAGTGCTAGCGAAATTGTCCTTCTCTAAATGCATTTCACAAGGGTTTGAAGACCTGGCTGTTTTAATTTCGGTTGCACACTATCTGGGTCTAGCGCCGGGAAACCCTTTGGGGGAACTGCACGCTTTGTATCACAACAATAATAATAATCATGCTCTCCAATATATTAAGGACAAGGGTTTTCCTACTTACAAAACTGCCCCTTTCATGTCACCTATGATGCAAACTACCCCATTCCATTGGTGTCACTTCAGGTGCTGACCCTCCACTTCAACTTTGCCACATCCAATCCTTGCACCTTACCTTCGTTTAGTTAGTGCCACCTTTAATGCTCACCCACCCCTGTGCCAACTATTTCATCACATTGATGCAACCTCAAGTGCTGACCCCGCTCCCCATGGACATATTCTTGAGCATGCACATTGACACTTGGATAGGGTGTCCCCTTCCCCAGTGCTAGCATACAGTTCTAGTGTGGGTCAGACCCCGTGCTAATGCTTGCACTCTCAGTAGCGGTCACCTTTAGTGCTACACAGACACTTTCACTGAATGTCATCTCGTCAAGAGGTTGACAGCTGTCAAGAGGTCCATGACACAAGTGGACCTAAAGCCAGATTTGGCTTTTTAGGCTACACCACTCTGCACATTAAGGTTATAGAGCCCTGCTCTGTACTAAAAACTGAGACAAAAGTTCCAGAATGTAACATTCTGTTGACAAAAACAAAAAACAGGTTCAGCTAATGGTTTCACATAATACAAAGGGACAATTGGTAATATAGTTAAGTCAATACATCTATTCACCGCTGCCTGCCACCCCATTTTTATTTTCAGGATAACAACCAGATGACTTGCACCCTGCTATGATTCTCTCGCCCTAGGACTCTACTACTTCCCCATGCCACCTAAGACACGCACCACAACAGATTAAATTGCTTTCAGGGTGTGCCCTTGATATTTGGCGTTATATTCTCGCACGTCTGTCCCGAGTCCTTTTTCCCCTCTTCTTCCACCTACACCCTAAAGCTGCCATGCCAATGTCTCCCCAGAGTCCTCTGGCTACATGTCTGGTGTCATTTTAATGGGTTATGCAACTGGTCTCATTAACGTCCAGTTTAAAAACACCATGCATGTCCAGAGTGCTCCTATCTCACCCTGGCAGACGTTCACCCTCACCTCCTGGTAGGTCTAGTTTTAAGATGTCCCGCAAATGATGCTGCCCCCGAATGGCCCATTACTCCCGCATGCTTGGCTTCTCCTGGCGCTGCAGCCGGAGATCCACCGCTTCCGGTGAAACTGCCAGTAACCCTCCCCCTTGGGAAAAACATCCAGTGCAACTACAAGAAAGTGCCCGGGAAATACTGACAAAACACAAGTGTTCTGACTCGATAGCTTAAAGTGGTTCCCAAACTGTGTTCTTGGTGCGCATCTGTTTGCAGTGCCCCTGGCTAGTTTTGACGATGCACTGGGATGCCGCGGCGCACCGATTGGGAACCGCTGACATGACATCTGTGGTTAGAGTGTCCCCCAGAAACAGCAATCCAGAGAGTTGATACAACAGTGCCTGGTGACTCTGTGGACAGATGACCATGTAGCAGCCTAGCAGATGACCAACAATGGAACACCTTTAAGTGAGTCTACTCTAGAACCTTAAAGAGGAAACGAACAAGTTACTTACCTTCGGTAACGCTTTTTCTGGTGGATACAGTATCTGCCTGTGGATTCCTCACCTTGTGAATATCCCCTGCGCCAGCATTCCACGGAACTTTTCTTCCCCAGCATTCCACGTCGACGTGGGCGACGTCACAATACACCGGCTCCGCACGCGACTCCGATCGACGTCACCGGAGCCATAAGAAGCCCACGTCGGCGTGATGACGTCAGTTCCACCCATTTTTTCCCCGTGCCTTCGAGGCGAACAGGTGGACTAACGACAGACTCAAAGTATACACAGTATACAATACACCAACACATATGCATAGCATACAAAGGAAAAGAATGCTAAATAAACAAGCATTTCCTACAATTGCACAACAAAGCATAAAAACATTACCACAAGACCTATTTCATGGTATACAAAGGTGGACAACGGGGAGGCGGGTGGGTAGGTGAGGAATCCACAGGCAGATACTGTATCCACCAGAAAAAGCGTTACCGAAGGTAAGTAACTTGTTTTTCTGATCGATACATCTGCCAGTGGATTCCTCACCTTGTGAATAGATTCCCACAGCAGTCCCATTCCCGGAGGAGGGTGTCCACCTTCTTATACCAGAAAATCTTGCAAAACAGAGTGCGCGAAATGGCCCTCCCTCCTCATCTCAGAGTCCAAGCAATAATGCTTTGCGAAAGTATGGAGGGAGGCCCAAGTCGCGGCCTTACAAATATCTGCCACAGGAACACCCCGGGCCAAAGCAGATGTCGAAGACTTAGCTCTAGTAGAGTGAGCACGAATACCCTCAGGAGGAGTCTTACCAGCCAGGGCGTAGCAGATCTTGATGGTCAGTATTATCCATCTTGACAGCGTGCGCTTGTGCACCGCTTTACCTTTAGAACGACCAATAAAAAGCTGGTCATCAATACGAAAGTCCTTGGTCCTGTCCAGATAAAAACTCATAGCCCTCTTCGGGTCAAGGCGATGAAGTCTTTCCTCTTCTTTGGAAGGATGAGGGGGTGGATAGAAAACAGGGAGGGTAATAGACTGCCCCAAATGGAAAGGAGTAACAACTTTTGGCAGGAAAGCAGCCCTGGTCCTGAGAACCATCCTTTCAGCATGTAAGGTAAGAAAAGGAGGTTTGGAACTAAGAGCTTGAAGCTCACTCACCCTCCTTGCCGAGGTTATGGCTACAAGAAAAAACACCTTAAAGGACAACAGCCTCATAGGACAGCTATGTAGAGGCTCAAAAGGGGACCCCATTAAAAAGGTTAAAACAAGATTAAGGTCCCACTGAGGCATTACAAATGGAGTAGGAGGAAACATGTTTGTAAGGCCCTTGATGAACCTCAGAACAACCGGAGATTTAAATAGCGAAGGTTGATCTGGGAGGCACAGAAATGCCGATAAGGCCGAAAGGTAGCCCTTGACCGTGGCCACAGCAAAACCCTGCCGAGCCAAGGAAAGAGCAAACTGGAGCACATTGGACAGACGGGCCTTTAAAGGATCAATGGATCTCTCTCCACACCACTTTACAAATTTAGACCACCTGTAGGAGTAAATGGACTTGGTGGAGTGTCGCCTGGCCGATAAAATAACGTCCACCACATCAGGCGGGAGAGAGAAAGAACTCAGGTTGCCCCGTTCAATCTCCAGGCATGAAGGTGTAAGCTCTGGAGGTGGGGGTGTAGAACCTGCCCCTCCGACTGCGAGAGGAGGTCTGCCCTCAGAGGGAGATGGAGCGGAGGGCACGAGGAGAGGTGGAGAAGATCTGTGTACCACACCCTTCTTGGCCAATCCGGGGCGACCAATATGACTTGGGCCCGGTCTTGGCGAATCTTCCTCAGAACCCGAGGAATCAAGGGTATAGGAGGAAACGCGTAAAGGAGTCGCGAGCTCCAACTCAACTGAAACGCGTCCCCCAACGCCCCCTGCATCGGATACTGGAGACTGCAGAATGACGGGCAGTGCGCATTCTCGAAAGTGGCAAACAAATCCACCCGAGGTGTCCCCCACGTCCGAAAGACGTGACGAACCACCTCCGGATGGAGCCTCCACTCGTGGCCGGCGGAGAACTGCCGACTGAGACTGTCCGCACGCACGTTCAGAACCCCGGCCAGATGATTTGCCATCAGACAAATCTGATGGTCCTGAGCCCAGGACCACAGACGCAGGGCCTCTCTGCAGAGACAAAGAGACCCTACTCCTCCCTGTTTGTTTATATACCACATCGCTGTCGTGTTGTCCGTCAGGACTTGAACAGACCGACCGCGAAGGGAAGGGAGGAAGGCCTTGAGTGCCAAACGAATCGCCCGCAATTCCAGAAGGTTGATATGAAGCAACCTTTCCTCTGGAGACCAAAGTCCTTTGATCTCCAGATCCCCCAGATGCGCACCAATCCCTAAAGTGGATGCATCCGTTATCACCGTGGCCACCGATGGAGGTAGATGGAAGGGCTTTCCTTGAGACAGATTGCCCTCCACGCTCCACCAAGACAGATCCGCCGCAGCTTCACCGGAGATCTTGATCGACTCCCCGAGATCCCCGTTGTGCTGATACCACTGCCTGCGGAGGCACCACTGGAGCGCCCTCATGTGCCAGCGTGCATGGTTGACCAACAGAATGCAGGAGGCGAACAGACCGAGCAGGCGAAGGACCTTCAGAACTGGAACAACCGCTCCATTGTGGAAGAAAGGGACCATCTCCTGAATGTCGAGAATCCTTTGAGGAGGAGGGAATGCCCGACACACAGTAGTGTCCAGTACTGCCCCTATAAACAGGTTGCGTTGTGAGGGCGCCAGGTGAGATTTGGGCACATTGATCGAAAAACCCAAGTCGACCAACAGCTGAGTTGTCACCTGCAGATGGCACTGCACCATCTCTGGGGACTCTGCCTTCAGAAGCCAGTCGTCCAGGTAAGGGAAAACCGGGACACCTGACCTCCTGAGATGAGCAGCCACCACCGCCATCACCTTGGTGAAGACTCGAGGTGCGGTAGTAAGACCAAACGGGAGGACCGCAAATTGGTAGTGTTGCGACCCAACCGTAAACCGGAGATACTTCCCATGCGACTTCAGGATTGGGACATGGAAGTACGCGTCCTGCAAGTCGAGCGACACCATCCAGTCTCCTTGCTGCAACGCTTGAAGAACCTGCGCAAGGGTCAGCATCTTGAACTTCTCCTGTTTCAGGTAAAAGTTCAAGATCCTGAGGACCAGAATTGGACGCAATCTGCCGTCCTTTTTGGGAATCAGAAAATACCGGGAGTAGCATCCCTGACCCCTTTCCTGCTCCGGAACCACCTCTATAGCACCCTTCTGAAACAAGGCTAGAACTTCTTTCTGCAGGAGAAGCAGGTGGTCCTCCGAGCAATAACCCTGGCAAGGAGGGTAAGGGGGAGGAAACTCCCGAAAGGGAAGGGCGTACCCAGTCTCTACGAGGTTCAAAACCCAAAGGTCGGTTGTAACAGATTTCCAACCCCGTAGAAAGTAGGACACCCGACCCCCTACAGGTCTTACATGATCCGGGATGGGGGATCTAGGGCTGCTTCCCAGAGGCCTCATTGGGAGCAGAGGAGGAGGAAGAAGAGGGGTTGCGTCCAGAACCTCTCCGACCCCTTTGTCTCCCTCTATAGGACTTATAGAGGGGATTCTGCTGCTGCTGCTGCTGCTGAGGCTGAGGCTGCCGGTAAGAGCGAAAAGACGATCGCCCAAAGCCCCTAAATTTCCGAAAGGACGAACCCTTTGGTGGCACTTGCAGACCCAAAGATTTTGCAGTCAATCGGCTGTCCTTAAAACGCTGAAGGGCAGAGTCCGCCTTCTCCCCAAACAGCTTCTGACCATCAAATGGAAGATCGACCAGAGTAGCCTGAACATCCGCCGAGAAACCAGAGTTACGGAGCCAAGCCTGCCTTCTTACTGCAACAGACGACCCCATGATCCTTGCCACGGAGTCCGCAGTATCCAATCCTGACTGGATAACTTGCCTGGCAGCCGCCTGAGTGTCAGCTACAACCTCCATGAAGGATGACTTATCCCCTTCAGGCAACTTTGGGGCCAAGGACTTAATGGAATCCATAAGAGCATGCACGTAACGCCCCAGCAGGCAAGTAGCATTAGTGGACTTCAACGCCATGCTTCCTGTTGAAAAGGTCTTTTTGGCCGCCTGATCAGCTTTTTTGGATTCCCTGTCAGCTGGAGACTGAGGGAAAGCACCGGAAGCATGCTTGGAGCAAGAAGCCTGCACAACCAAACTGTCCGGGGACGGATGAGAAGATAAAAAGTCAGGGTCCCCTGGAGCAACCTTGTACCTCCTTGCCACCTGCCTACACACTGCAGGAGAAGAAAGGGGCTTCTTCCATACCTCTAAAACCGGCTCCAATATGGCCTCATTGAAAGGTAGCAACGGCTCCGATGTCGCAGTTGGAGAATGTAACACCTCTGTGAGTAGGTTGGACTTATACTCCACAGAAGGCAGCTGCAAATCCAGAAGCTCTGCTGCTTTCTTAATCACCACGTGATAGGGAGCCAACTCATGAGGAGGAGAAGACCTGGCAGATGCGTGTTCCCACTCTGGGGTCGTATCCAGCCCACTGGCATCCTCAATGCCCTCGAACTCGTCCGAAGAAGAATCAACCTCGCCTTCTTCCACCTCACGAAATCTTCTTTCCTCCAACACCCTCTGGGCTTCCCTCCTCGACCGGATTCGGGGAACCGACGTCGGCGACGCCGTACGCGGTGTCGGAGGAACCGGCGTCGACGGCGCCAGACACGGCGCAGATGGAGTCAGCCTCGACGTCGATGGAGTCTGCTTCGGCGTCGATGGAGTCGGCTTCGGCGTCGATGGAACCAGTCTCGGCGTCGAAGGAGGCCCCGAAGCCTGCCGAACCTTCCGAGGTCGACTCGAATCCACAGGCGGCGCCGGTAACTGCCAAGAAGGCGCCATCGGCATAAAGGGCATAAAGGGGGCCTGAGCATACTGCTGTGGCACCCCCATTGTAAAGGCCATCAGACCCACGGGACCAGCTGGTGCTCCGGATGGGTAGGCCGCCCTATTAAAAATGCCATACATAGCATTCAAGAAATTAGCCGAATCCATACCTGGGGCCGGGAACTGAGGCAAAGGAACCTCTTGTGGGGCCTCCGGCTCCGCAATATCCTCCACTGGAGCCTCTGAACCTTCAGGTACTGGAACCGACTCTTCCTGCTCCTCATGCATAGAAGCATCCGACTCCACACGAACCGGAGTCGACGTCTTAGACGGAGCCGAAGACCTCGTCGGAGACTGAGTCGGAGTCTGCTTTCCCGAAGGAGAACCTTCCGGCGACTTCGAAGGAGAAGGAGAAGGAGACAAACCTCCGCTCCGACGTCGATGAGACGACGCCGACCTCGACCTCGACTTCTTGGACTTCGAGGATCGACGTCGAGAGTGTTTACTCTTCTTATGGTGTTTCTTCGACCTCGACGACTTCGAAGTCAATGACTCCCTCTTCAATCTCTCCTTCTTCCTCCCTCTTTTCTCTTCACCAACCTTCTTCATAAAGAGTTTGGTCTTCCTTTCCTTAAGTGCCTTCGGGTTCATGCTCCTACAGCATCCGCACTCCTCCATATCATGCTCCGAGGAAAGGCACCATAAACAATTCTGGTGTGGATCCGTCATCGACATCAGGCCTCCACACTCCCTACAGGGCTTAAAGCCCGACTTCCTAGTCGAAGACATTGTCGAAGAAAAGAGAGATACACGACCAAACTACAAAGTAGCACTGGAGAAAAACCGTTGCGCGTCGAAGGCGCGGAAAAAAGGGAACTGACGTCATCACGCCGACGTGGGCTTCTTATGGCTCCGGTGACGTCGATCGGAGTCGCGTGCGGAGCCGGTGTATTGTGACGTCGCCCACGTCGACGTGGAATGCTGGGGAAGAAAAGTTCCGTGGAATGCTGGCGCAGGGGATATTCACAAGGTGAGGAATCCACTGGCAGATGTATCCATCAGAAATGCACATTCTCAGCTGTAACAAACAAATCTACCAGGAATATGCCCCACTGGGTAAAGATGTCCCTAACACCTGCAGATGCCAATGCCACTTGCGGCCAGCAAGGTAAAGCTTGCTGGTTTAGTCTGCCATGATGTTGAAAGAGCAAAGCAGGAGACTGATCATACAAGAAATCCCAGGATGGACTAGCCACAGATACAGACGGAGAGTCTGTATACAAAGAGCATATGACCTCACACCACTAACTGGCGCTGTACACATGGCAGTCAAGTTGTCCATCATAACCTGGAACCAACTTTCTCTTGACGGACGGCAGAAAAGCCTTGAGGGTTAGGCAAATGGTATGCAGCTGCAGAAGACTGATGTGGTTCTGCTGCTCCACCAGAGACCTCTGATCTCCACGTCGTTCAGGTGGCCTCTCAAGCCCAGCGGAGGTGCATCTGTCACTACTGCAAGCTCTGGAAGGGTGTGGCAAATTGTCTGTCACATCAGGTTGGGTTCCACTCATCAGTAAAGGTTTAGGGCCATCCTGTCAGATTCCAGATGCAATCCAACAGGCAAGGTGAGTCCCCTGCTGCCAAAGGTTCCATCGCAGAGGCCAAATGTGTCAACAAGTATGAGGCACTAGGAGGACGCACAAGGCCATTCGACCAAGACGCCTCAGAACCATCTTGCCCAGAGCAAGGGCTTGTGCCCAAAACACTGTGATCATATCCCGAATGTCCCAGACCTGCTATGGGGGTGGAAAAGCTCTTTGCAACCCCACGTCCTGGTTGCCCCCTACGAAGGGCATTCACTACATGAGTTGAAGGTGAGGCTTTAGAAAAGACCAGAGCAGACTGCAACAAAACTGCAGTCTGAAGGTGGTCTGAGACTAGCCATGGAATTGTCGCTTTCAGGAGCCAGTCATCGAGATACCGGTATATGTTTTCCCTGACTTGCCGCACCCTAAAACATTACCTTTGTGTATATCCGGGAGGCCCGAGGTAAGGCAAAATAGCAAGACAATGTATAGATTGTGCTCAGCCTCAACTTTCTACAGGATCAGAAAACAAAAGACTGTGTCTTACAAGTTCAGGCACACCATCCTAGGCGAACAGGATCTGGGTCAAAATAAATATTTGAGACTGCTCTTTCCTCAGGAAGGTGTTCAGAAGCTGAGGTCTATGGCAGTACTCAATCACCTGTTCAGTTCCGGATTACCAAATAGGCAAAGTAACAACAGCCTATGGGCCCCACTCTTTTTAGGAGCCCCATGACAACGGATCAAAATAATATTGATTTGATCTTGAAAGAAAATTACAATCATAATTTATTAGATTGTTTCCAAAAGATAGGAAAAATGAAACAACTCAAAGACACGAAAAATGTACATTAAAAACTCTATGGAGAAAATACTGTATTAATGTAATGTACTCAATGAATATTTAAAGATTTGTTGGTTTATTAAATTTTTTTAAAATGTAATATTTGTTTAATAAAATTAATAATTGTTAAGGTTTAGTTTTGTGTAATAAAACTGGTATAATAAAATTGTTGGTTGGTAAAATTAAAAACGTATTAGGAGATAATTTGCGAGGAGGGCCCTGAAATTTCGACTGCCGAGTGGTCTCCACAGGGTTTAATCCGGCACTGCCCCTGTTGTTGTTAGGGCCAAGAGGTAACGGATGGAAGAGCCTGTGCCCCACCTCAATGCATCTGTGGCAAAAAACTTCCACTGTAAGGATCATGGAGTGAGTCACTGGTACCTGAGAAACAACCAGTGGGAAGGGCAGGGAGTTGACAACAGAGGAAAGGCAGAGTCAACGTGAAAAAATTGAAAGACCCACTGGCCCTGAGAGATGTCATGCCAGGTGGGCAAAAATGAACCCTGCCCCTCAATTCCCTCGAATGAGCTAATAAGTGGGAACTAAAAGTGTGCTGAGGCACTTGCAGCAGCCGGAGGAAGAAGAATGCTGCCATTGATGCCAGAAATAATTTATGCCGCAGCCCCCACCCTTGGATCTGCAAAAGGGCTGTGCAGGCTGCTGTAAAGCCAAGGCACCTTGAAATGCTCCAGAAGTTCATACACTGGTGGGTAAACTGGCAAACAGGGGAAAGCAGTCCCAGAAAGTGAGCAATTGCCCTATTGTCTTTGAAGTGCCCTGCAGAGAATGCACCCTATTTCCAAAAGGTCTGGTTCTGTCAAACAGTATGTCCCTAAGAGAAGCCTGGACATCAGCAGAAAATCAGACTGTCTGCGCACTGGTTCCCATGGCCTGCATAACTCCGTCCATAGTGATCTTCAAACAATGAGTACGTCAAGAGTGCGCAAAATTCGGGAGCTGGTGGCCCCGGAACCGGGGCTGAAGCCAGTAAAGGAAACTCTGGCAGGACCTGCGGCAAGGGAGTCAAAACACAGCCGGCCCAGGTCAGAGGGTGGCCAGACAGGGTCAAAAGGTGCTAGAGAAAAACCGACCAGGTGAACCCCATCTGGAGCCCCCATTGCCTCTGTGAGACCTGAAAGCACAACAGATGGAACCAGAACCATTCTTAAAAGCAGCAGCCTGGTGTCCCTAAAGTCTTCAATTTGCTGCAGCATTGCCAATGGCTTTGGAAACTTGGGGCACATTGACACCATAATTGAATCTGATCAGACTGCAAAGAAGTCAATCAAGTCAGAAATTTGGAATTTCCACTGCAGCAGCAGAAAGAGGATGCACAACATTTGCAACAACTAGCGCATCCCCAGGACAGACAATGACACCGGGATCGCGAAGTACTGCAGGACTTTGAGAGGAATTGACCTCCCTTCTTGTGATTTGTGCTATAAAGTTTGTCTTTGCACTCCCGGATCAGGTACCATTTGTTGCATGACTTTGAAGTGTGCTTGGTTCTACAGCACCAAAGACTGGTGTTGTACAGCAGTTAGAGTACAGCTTGAAGTCTTCGGAGAAGACGTTTCCTAGCACACTGGACTTAGAAATGTTTGGAAATTGGTAAACTTTATTTAAAAAAAAAAGGTGGGGACAGAGCTATGGATACACACTGGAGGATGCAGAAAACAAAGAAACTGACGTTAACATGAAGCATGGCACTTATATGTGACTCCATGTCGTTACATCTGGAGGTGGTGGAACAGAGTGGATACTGAGTCCTATAGCGGCAAGTGCTGGCACACTAGCACTATTACAGGTTTCTGGATCCAGTCTGGTACCTGGGAGAATTTAAAAGGTGAGCAATCTGCATTCTGAAGTAGCCACAAGGTGTTTTTATAAGTGTTCAACTCACATATCTGAATTGCTAGCCAGAGTGTAGGGAAGTGTGAGCAGCCTGCTTTCTGATCTGAAATAGGCATATCATATTGTCTGCATGAACGACAGCACCTTGACTTGATCACCTGTAATAAGGTTTTCATGAACAGGAAAGGCATTCTCAACTCCATCTTCTTTATGATGAGCAACTCACTACAGTAATAAAGTAATCCAGTGCCATTGATTAATGGGTTGTCCTAACTTAGGCTTCACTGGGTGCTGGCAAGTTAAAACACCACTTCTTCTAGGGTTTGAACTAACCATGTGATCTCCACACAGACAAGTACCAGACAGGAATGTTCCCCTTTGTCCAATGCATTCTGCACTTGCTATTGCTCTTGTATTGTGAGCGCTGGATGCTAAAATTAGATTTGGGTCATGTGGCCTGGAGTACAAAGGGTAGGAGAGAAAGAGGGGGAAAAGGGACATAAATCATGTAATATACAAATATGATGATGAGTTACTAAATGTTTCAGATCCATGTTCCTCTTAATACTGGAGTTGTTGGAAGAATTCAGGTTGTCAGGAATGGTGGTGAACTCATCAAAAGCAATCTTCCTGGAAGTGACTTACATGACTAAGCTGGGTTATCAATAAAGGTCTCAAGTGACCATATCATTGAAGATCATGGGCACTGTGAACCCTCAAAACTTTATGCAGAAATGCAGACTACTGGTGTGCATTCTATGGAACTCCCATTGCCACTGATAGAAGAATCATCCTTGTGAAGATGGCACTATTGGTTCTTTATCTGTTTCAGGTCACCAGGCATCATTAGAAAGTTTAGTTAAGTAGTTTAAAACTACTTAACTAAACTTTCTAATGGACTAGTGGGCTAATAAGCAAATGCAGCACGGAAAATAAAACAGCAGTTTAAAGTAGGTGGTCTTGTGGTACCAAGTTTTCAGGCTGTACTTCAAATCCAAATAGCCTCTTTAAAATAAGTAATTTAGATGTCCAGGGCAGCCATTGGTAAAAGAGCCTTTTTGACCATACTGGTTTTTCATTATACTGAACATCTAC
This sequence comes from Triturus cristatus, assembly GCF_964204655.1. Classification (NCBI taxonomy): domain Eukaryota; kingdom Metazoa; phylum Chordata; class Amphibia; order Caudata; family Salamandridae; genus Triturus; species Triturus cristatus. The sequence continues at coordinate 636,691,421 of NC_140595.1, read as the reverse complement.
AAAAACTGACGTGCAATATATAGGCACCTAGGAATTGAGTAGTTTTGAGAAAAGGCAAAACATTATGTAACAACTTCTCGTTTTAGGTAACAAAATCTTCCTTTATAGAGGTCTGACAGGTTTACCTAGCTCTGAAGTTCAGATCGGTCCTGTTAGCATGGGACAACTGTACGTAATTGAGAAATGTATATCCTACGACTGATACTTGAACAAGTTTGAAAGTACTGGCTTTGGGTTCTTGTTGATCACTAGATTGACTTCAGGTGCAAGAGGTAAAAGGGAATATTTCTTGGTTACTGAGGAAACCCACATGGTATACCATGGAGTCGGAAGGCTCACATTAGGAGGGAGGTGCCCACCTCAAAGTTATATCTGACTTAGAGACCCAAACAGTTCTAGCTGCTCTCAAGGTTTATGACAAAAAGAAGGCCTGTTGGGGAGTGACCATCTTAGAGTCAAGCTTGTACTTCTACACAGCTGGCCTCAAGTAATAATAAACTGAAATTATCACACTATAAGTGTCAGATAAGAACTACTCACATGTACCAATACGTTCTACACTGTAAAGTTTCAACAAATAAACCAGGTGTACTTTTTGGAGCTACCGGTTTCAGCTATTTGCTGTCAGAATGCAATTGGTACTGCTCCTCTGTAAGGAGGTGTATGCCCTATTGGCCAGACTACAGAACTGGCCCCTTCAGGCACCTCAAATTGCTCTTACCAGATTTTATTTTCATAAGAAATAAAGCTAAAAGAGCAAATATGCTGCTTGGAGCGGGGGCTAGTATAAGACAGAAATGAAAATAACTCAACAATCTTTTGTTTACTTCTTGACTAGGTTATTTAAAGAGATGCGTGCTAGATCAAAGAATGACTGAGACAGAAGGTCCCTTCATGCAACCTCTTGTCAGGGCAATTGGGATACACTTCGGAAAAACCAGCATGAGTGTCTTGACCAAACTGTATAATTACTTCAGTGCTTACACTTTGTTGTACTCATTATTCAGAATTGACTGACTGTCGTGCACAGTTCTATTTGCTCATTTTTAGGGAGTCGTTAGACCTGGTATCTTTCGGCATGGTTTCCTGTCTTTTTGCTTCTGACCTTCGTGTTTCCTGGTTTTAGGACTCTGTGCACTTTACTAATGCTGACCAGTGCTAAAGTACATGTGTTCTGTGTCTAAAATGTAATGGCATTTGGTTTCTCCATGATTAGCATATCGGATTTACTAATAAGTCCCTAGTGCACTGTGTGCCAAGGGCCTGCAAATCAAATGCTACTCGTGGGCCTGCAGCACGGACTGTGCGATCAACATGAGTAGCCCTTCAAATCTGTCTCAGGCCTGCCATTGCAGAGCCTGTGTGAGCAGTTTTAAACTGTTATTTTGATCTGGCAAGTTCACCTACTTGCCATGCCTAAACCTTCCCTTTTATTACATGTAAGGCACCCCTAAGGGATGCCCTAGGTAGGTCCATGGGCAGGGCGCAGTGTATTTAAAAGGTAGGACTTGAACTTGTGAGTTTTACATGTCCTGGTAGTGAAAAGCTGGGAAATTCATTTTTCACTACAGCAAGGACTACCTCTCCCATATGTTGGCACTGGTGCTGCCTTGTAACATCTTACAAGTGTATCTTTCAATTAGGAGCATAGAGAACACTGGAGTCTGGTGTCTCTGGACTCAATTTAAAAATGAATCTTTTAGTGAAGTTGGTTTTTAAATTGAAAGTCTGAAAATGTCACTTTTAGAAAGTTAAAGATGCAAATTTCCAGGTCAAAACAGTCCCAGACAAAGTATGCACCATCAGATGCACTCAAGTGTCAACAGGTAACTAATCACCTCTAATGAAAATTGAAAAACAGTTTTACAATACTCTCAATGTGTACAAAAAAATACTTTCATTACATTCACATGAAAGAAGAAACAGTGATTCCATCCATTGTTTCTGCAGTGCTTCTTTTTATTCCTGAAGCGAAGATCAATCTTGTGTGCAACTTCAACAAAAATGCACAAATTCCTGATAACATGGACTATGTCATTCCCAATGCATTTCGGGTGTGTCAGACACCCTTCATCAGGGGAAATCTACAAGCAAATAATATACATAATGAAGAACTTCTGTTCCAATATAGACATCTAAATAAGACTGAAAATGGCCTTTACGTACCAGGATAGGTTTGAATAATGATATACATAAAAAGGGAAAAAAGTACAACAGCCAACCAAATTGTGCAACAAATGTAAAAATGGTGAAAGAATGGTGAAAAGAAAATGTGAAAAATAAGGTGAAAAGAAGTTCCACGCCACCAACCATAAGAAATAGTGCTGGATAGTGCTAATAATAAAGCACCAAAATCGTGAATTAATGATAGCTGTTGCTCGCTCTGATATTAGACTAGCCCCTTACATACTCCTGTGTGAGTGGCAACTAAATCACCAAACAACAACTGTACCTCCACGTATCCAACGAAGACCAAAGTACAAGTTACTTACCTTCGGTAATGACGTATCTGATAGAGACGATTCTAGCCACAGATTCATTAACGTAGAATTATCCCCAGGCGTGAGACTGGACCTGGAAAACTCTTTGCCCCAGCATCTCTGCGCGCCAGGGGGGCGGTACCACGAGACTCCGCCCTGACGTCGTCCCCGGGCCTGACGTCAGCAAGGTCACATAAGCCCCACCCCGGCAGGCTGACATCAGTTTTCTTCGGAGAACTTTTCCGTGCCACAACGCGGAGCCATCACAAACAAAACTGTGGCGAGTATTGGAACAGTGTGCGAAAAACTAGTGAAACAGAAAAGAGAGAAACGAAAGGTGAGGAACGGCACCAGTTGGAAAAGTGCCAAGCACTAAGGCACAAAAGACCAAAGCGGTGAAAGCCATAGCAGCGATAAAGCAGAGCACCGCTCTGAGGAACACCATTGCAAGCTAAGGCGACATCCTCCCAGGAGTTAGAAGCATGTGAAAAAAGAGAGGGAGACTGCAAACACCATCCACAACAGTGAAGGGCAACAAGCCCAGAACAAAGGAGGAACAGCAATTCACCCCCAGACGACACCACCAAGAAGAGACTTATCCCCTGAAAGGAGTGAAGAGGCAGAGGTACAGGCAAAAAAAAAAAAAAACTCAGAGGACTGCAAAGGAAGCAGAAACCCCAAGCAAGGAAAACGTAGAAGAGTAAAAACAGGCCCCTACACCGGAGAAAAGGCAGGGTGGAGGGATGCAGAAGCACACATGAACCAACCAACCATGTATCATAAGGGAAGGGGTGGAGCAATCAAGCAGAACCAAGTAGCCTGTCCGAGCAGAAGCGAAGCGGACACCCACAGGAGACTAGCCACCCGGAGGGAGGCGAGCCCAGAAAACCACAGGAAAGGTCCTCGCAGAACGGGGAGGAAGGGCAGGCCGTGAAGGAATCTGCGGCTAGAATCGTCTCTATCAGATACATCGTTACCGAAGGTAAGTAACTTGTACATCTGATAGAGACTACTAGCCGCAGATTCCTTAACGTAGAATAGATACCCAAGCCATACCCAAAGGGGAGGAGGGCCTGCGAGAGAATCTCCCCAGCAGGAAGTAACACAGGGCCCTAGCAAGGCGAAGGGAAGCCAGGAGACCCCAAGCCCATTCAAGGTACAACGGCCACAAACCCCTGTAGGGACAGACAACCGCATAGGAGCGCCCAGGAGGAAAGAATTACCCCAACTCCAGGGAGAGGAGGTAGAACCGGAGGCAGAGCCTGCCGTAGAAAAACACACACAGCAATAGAGGACAGCCGACCAGGCATCAGCCGCAAGAAAGTAGGCAAGGCAGGAACGGTTCCACAGCCAAGGAACGCAGGCATAAGAAGAAAGGCTAAGGTGCGCAAAGCCCCAGCAGAACAAGAGGCAGGGGCAAAAGGGAGCACAACCAGGCGTGCACAGCCGGCAGCGCACAGCACCATGGAGCAGCGCACCCAGAACAAGCCAGGCGCAGGCCGAGGCCCGGAAAATGCAGGACCAGACCCAAAGGAGGAGCGTTCAATAGACACACACCGACCCACAAAGAGAAATGGGACCAGTCATAAGAGCAAAAGAGAGACACGGAGGACGGACCAAGCAGTCAACCAGAACACAGAAAGCCAGGAGAAACCCAGCCCCCTTGGAACACCAAACAGAGGACCAGGCTGAAATTCCAGACAGGAAGGCGGAAAAACCACAACACCGCAGACAGCATGCCAAACTGTCAAGCGATGAAGGGAACACAGAGAACGACAGAAGTCAGAGCAGTGCAAGCTACGCCCAGACAAGATATAAGAGACCGCACCAGCGGCAGACAATGATGCCAAGAAAGGCAGGGAACCAAAAAAGGGGTGACCATACCTTCCCAGCACAGGACAGAGCTATGCAATAGCTACAAGTACCCCACATAGGGCATGACACGTCCCGCTAAAACATAGGAAAACCTCTTAGGGGAAAAACACCCCGCAGCAGAGGACCGGAACATAAAGGCAGGGTATGATACGTCCCAAGAAAACATGGAAACACCTCTTAGGGAAAAAATCCCGCAGCAGAGGACAGAACAAAAAGGACCGGCAGATAGAACCACAGCCGGCTTGACAATCAGCCAATCAAAAAACACACCGAAGGCCCAACCTGAGGACACATATGGGTGGACCACAACCAAAGAACCACAAAATTCCAAAGGGGCTGTACCAGCAGCCAAGAGCACAAAGGGGTCAATTTAAGGACTCGAAGCCAAGTTACGGAGGGGGAGGACAGAGCCCCGCAAGGAGCCGCTGAATGGTAGCATCCCATGGGTGCTAAACAAAAGCACCCCATTAAAGGGTAGGTCAACGAGATGCTCCCTCACATTCTCAGGAAAAACGCTATCCCTCAGCCAAGCATGGCGACGGAGAGCAACTGAACTTACCATGGTGCGTCCGAGAGCATCAGAAACATCCAGGGCCGAATGAAGAATAAACGCGGCCAGCTCCCGGCCATCCATCACATGGCGTCGCAGATCAGCACGAACATCTTCCGGAGAGGTAGAAGAGAGAAGGGACTCCACGGAATACCACAAGCTGGAAGTAGCCCTGGCCAACACACAAAGCATGTTGAGCGCTCGCAAAGCAGCAGTAGAAGAAGAGAAGAGGTTCCGCCCCCAGGAATCTAACCATCGGGCCTGCCGTGACGGAGGAAACAACACCAAAGGTAAAGAAGGAAAAGCGGTCTGCAGAAGAGGGCCCTGAGTAGAAGGGTGGAAAGAAAGGCAGACTGGGTCGTGCGGAGCAGGACGGTGGCGGTGGAGGAGCGACTAGGGCACCAGCTCCCCAGTGGCAGGACGCCACCAGGCCTCCAGAAGAGAATTAAGGAGTGAAGCTTCTAAGGGAAGAAGCAGCTCCCGTCCACCAGAGCGCTGATGGAGAACTTCCAGCAAATGGTCCGTAGGAAATAGGGGAGGCAGGGTCGCACATGTGCCAAATGCTAGCGGCCGTGTAAACTAAGCCAGCCATCCCTGAATCCAGCTGGAGGAAGAAATGGCCAGCCCCGGAATGGTGGAGATTTACAGACGAGTGGGGGACCGGAGGTGCCTCTGGGGAGGGCTGTGGCCGCGAGGACGGCGAAGAGCCCTCCCTGGAAGACGCCAGGAAAAAGCCACGACGCGGCGGCCCGTCACAGGGGAAGAAGAGACAACAGTTGACGAACCTCCGGAGAGGACCTCTGGACCTCTGGAAACGAGTCGATGACCCCACGTCGGCACGGTGCCGTGGAGTCGGCCACAGGCGCCGGCGTGAGGTCGACCGGCGCCGGAGAGGACGCCAGGATGTCCTCGGCCACCACTTGCACCCTAGGAGAATGGAGCAGGGCCGGCTCCGGGTCGGCGAAAGAACGGCGCCGAAAAGGCACCGGCTCCACTTCCGACGAAGCAGCCGCCTGCGTGGAGAGACGAGAGGGACCTGGGGACACGCCCTGCCCCTAGCCAGCACCCGCGGCGCCGCCAGGGTCGAAAGCCGTCGGCGCCTGAGCGGCGTCAGCTCGGTTCCTGGCAAGGCCGCCGCCTGCCCAGAAGGCAGAGGACGACTCTGGGGCGAGCCGTGAGTCCCGGCGACCTCCCGCAACACCACAGGGACCCCCTTGAGGGTTTGCGGCGAGGCAGAGGCGCCGTGGGCCGAAGCGGGGAACCCCGTAGGGCCACACCCCGACGACACCACACCTCCAGAGCCTGAAGCTGAACTCGTCGGCGACTCCGCGGAAGGCCCAGTGGACGTCCCAGGAAGAGGAGGAGGAGTGGCCAAGGAAGCCTGCAGAGCCGCAGCTTAGGCCTCCATTTGGGCCCTAGTCGCCCCGGCACCAGGAAACGGCAGGTAGGGTGGCGACGAATGAGGCCGCATGTCCCGCGGAGAACCAGCGCCCTCCGCAGAGCGGGGACCAGGCCTTGGAGACAAGCTAAGAGACTTACCAATGGGTGAGCGACGCCCTAGGGGCCTCGGTGACTGGCGATGCCGGAATCGGAAGCGCCGATTCTTGGACCTTTACGGACGCGGAGACGACCCAGATCTGGACAACCAGTCTGAGAGGAGCTTCATCCGGCGCTCCCGCCGGGACTTAGGCTTCAGATCCTGGCAAGCTTCGCAGTCCGTGGAATCATGGTGCTCGCCCAAACACCACATACAAATCAGATGAGGGTCCGTCACCGACATGTGACGCACGCAAGACGAGCACGCTTTAAAGCCCGAAGGCATTCGCACACTGCCCCCCCCCACGCAAAAGCATGAAAAGAAGGCCTGAAAACAGGACAGGGACACAATCCGGATCTGCGTTGCACGCGGAAAAGAAGGAAATGGATGTCAGCGCGACGGGGTGGGGCTTATGTGACCTTGCTGACGTCACGCCAGAGGATGAAGTCAGGGTGGAGTCACGTGGTACCGCCCCCCCCCCCCCCCCCCCCCCCCCCCGGCGTGCAGAGATGCTGGGGCAAAGAGTTTTCCGGGTCCAGTCTCAAGCCTGGGGATAATTCTACGTTAAGGAACCTGCGGCTAGTAGTCTCTATCAGATATGGGTTTAAACAAGGTGCGTGTAAACACTCCCAAGTCAGCTATCCTCGACTTCCTCTGCCTCTTAAGGTCATAATGCAACAAAACCTTCAAAAACTATAACATGCTCTTTCTATAAGGAAAAAAGATTTGAGTGAGCCATGAAACGACTTGAACTGTGAGACTTAACACGTGGAATGTAAAACTCCCTCCCACTGCTCCCACCTGCACCGTTATATTCCAAACGAAGAGGAGAATCTACTGTGGCAAAACGATTATCGCTATGCAAACTCCAGATTGCAATCTGCAGGAAATATACAAAATGTACGTGGGACCAGTTAAACATTCGTATCGCACGCCGTCTCCATTCAAAACCCTCCTATCTCGTACTTACAAGGCTGAGGTGAATCAGGGACGCTGGATGTACTCGCACAATCTGAGGCTCTCACTCTGAGGTTACCCGCTTCCACTCTCAAGTAACGACTCTCCCTTCTCACATGATAAGCGTACGTACGGAGACATAGAAAAGGGACTATAATACTTCACTACCCTAAATGAGTAAGTTGCCATGTTGAAACGTCAAGAGTGGAGAGAATGTGAAAAGAAAAAAGGATAAAGACCATTTTGGTCTTCGTTGGATACGTGGAGGTACAATTGTTATCTGGTGTTTTTAGTTGCCACACACACAGGTGTATGTAAGGGGCTAGTCTAATATCAGAGTGAGCGACAGCTTTCAGTAATTCACGATTTTGGTGCTTTATCATTAGCACTATCCAGCACTATTTCTTATGGTTCGTGGCGTGGAAATTCTTTTCACCTTTTTTTCACTATTCTTTTCACTAGTCTTTCACCATTTTTACACTTGTGGCACAATTTGGTTGGCTGTTATACTATCTGCCCTTTTTATGTATATCATTATTCAAACCTATCCCGGTATGTAAAGGCCATTTTCAGTCATATTTAGATGTCTATATTGGAACGGAAGTTCTTCATTATGTATATTATTTGCTTGCAGATTTCCCCTGATGATGGGTGTCTGACACACCCGAAATGCATTGGGAATGACATAGTCCAAGTCCATGTTATTAGGAATTTGTGCATTTTTGTTGAAGTTGCGTACAAGATTGATCTTCGCTTCAGGAATAAAAAGAAGCTCTGCAGAAACAATGGATGGAATCACTGTTTCTTCTTTCATATGAATGTAATGAAAGTATTTTTTGTACACATTGAGAGTATTGTAAAACTGTTTTTTAATTTTCATGAGAGGTGATTAGTTACCGGTTGACATACTCCCTTTGAGTGTATCTGGTAGTGCATACTTTGTCTAGGAATGTTTTGACCTGGAAATTTGCTTCTTTTTCGAATAGGTGGCGGGATGGAACCACCTCAGAGCGTGCACACCAATATTGATTAATTTGAAACCTGATGTTCATTTTGATAAAGGTTTGAAATAGAGTGCATCACAGCTGTTTTTTTCACACATTTACTTAGCCATCCACTCGACACAGCAACCAGTTGCACCACAATCATGTCTTTTGAGGACATTCTACACCTTACGGAGAATAAAGCTGAAACGAAAAGTTTATAGTGCAGCAGAAGCACAAGAGATTTATGGCCTCATCCGGGAAGTTCGGACTTTTGACATAACTCAAGTACCAGTCTCGCAACAGCTGAGACAACTAGAATATCTGATGCGACTTGAAATCAATCAACGTCTGCATGCTACCACCCTTGTTCAGTATCACAAGGCAAGCAGGATACTAAGGGGACTTAGATTACCTCTGAAACCAATGATGTTCAAAATGAATAAAAAGTTCAAGGACAAGTGGTAATCTATCTTAAATAAGTGCTCACTTGACCTTATTCTTTTGATAGTAGAAGAACTATCAAATGTTCTAGTGGGACTAGAACAGGAGATACAGGAGCTACAAGATTCTCTCAAATCACGTATGGAGGGTGAAAATTGGTCATCGTCACTAGAAGAGATAAACAAGAAGTTAGACGTTTACGCTAAGGAGATCCATGAATGCAAGGTGCATAAGATTAGGCGTGATACCATAGATTATAAATTAGATGAGGAATACTCTTGGGCAGAGGTATACGCACAGAAACGCTCATATCAGAAAACTGGTTCTACCTCATCTGAGGAGAGTCTAGTGTCAATCAGTGAGACCCGAGTGACACAACCCCGGTTTCACTATTGTCTGACACAACACAATCAGAGGAACCATCTACATCAACTTCAAAAGTTTATTTTTTAGAGATCAGCCCAGCGGCAAACAATCCACCAACAGGTCAAGCAGTCACACAGTTAGACACCACAAAACACAGAGGGCGCAGAGGTCGCAAAGCAGACCAGCACAGGCTGCAGGACTAATAAACATTAGTTGTGAACATTTCAGCAGTCTCTCTTATTAAAGCCCATACAGCAGTATTAAACAAGGGTATATCTTTTTTGTGCCCACATTTAAGCTAAATCTTTTGAGACAGAACTTGAATTTGGTAAGTTCATGAGAAAACTAAGGCTTCGATATTTTTTTGCTAAACAAGAACGGGTTCATTTTGAGCAGGGTGACTTAGAGTACCAAGAGTTTAAACCCAAGAGCACATTCACAGCCCCCATTTCACACAAGGTCATATATTCATTTGAGACATTGGTGAAAAGAGATTTGGCCCACTTACCAGCCCCTTCCAGGAAGCGACAAAATCTTACACCTTCCGACAGGAAAGCACTCAAATCTTTGAGAACTAATGAGTCCATAGTATTTTCTCCAGCTGATAAGGGGGGTGCACTAGTAGTTATGGACCGCAGCTTCTATGAAACCAAAGTTGAACTGATGCTATCTGACGAATCTACTTATTTACATCTGGGTCAGGATCCCACGGTTGAGTTTCAGGAGACCTTATTGAAAATGTTGTCACATGCAAGGGAAATGGGGTGAATCTCTGGAAAAACACTTAAATTTTTATATTCCAGGTTTCACCGTAGACCTGTGATCTACATGCTACCAAAAATTCACAAAAGCTCAAAGAACCTCCCTTTCGCCCAATTGTATCTGGCTCGATACACGAACCACTAGAACAGTATCTTGACACTTTTTTCCAACCTTTTGTACAATCAGGACCCACGTACGTTCAGGATACTACACACTTCCTGAAACTGTTAAGTGAACTCACGTTACCAGCAGGGGAAGAAATCTGGCTAGGTAAAGTGGATGTAGTATCACTCTACAAGTCGATACCTCATGCCGAGGGCATTGAAGCGATTGAGTGGGCCCTGCTGCAGCAAGGGAGATACAGGCCAACACATTTTTCCTCTTAGAACGATTACAGTTCTGCCTATTTAACAGCTATTTTAAATGACTGGATAGATTTTTCTTACAAACCAATGGAACTTCCATGGGTTTTGCAGGAGCCTCCAGCTACGCGAACATCTTTATGATGAAATTTGAACATGAAAATGGTTTAAATGATTTATCTTGGACTGACCATTTGGTTGTATACCGTAGATACATTGATGACATATTCATCCTATGGAGAGGTATGAAACATGAGCTGGAAAAGAAACTGAATCTTTTAAATGGCATAAACCCAAGAATTCAGTTTACATACACATTGGATAGATGGAAAATCTCATATCTGGATGTTAGCGTAGAAGTACATGACTCATACATCGCCACAAAGGTGTTTTAAAAAACCCACGGATAGGAATAACACACTACTTTTTAGCAGTTTCCATCCGGAGTCTTTGAAAAAACACCTTCCTTTTTCACATTTCTTGAGTATTGGTTGTTATCTGGTGTTTTTAGTTGCCACACACACAGGAGTATGTAAGGGGCTAGTCTAATATCAGAGCGAGCACCAGCTTTCAGTAATTCACGATTTTGGTGATTTATTATTAGCACTATCCAGCACTATTTCTTATGGTTGGTGGCGTGGAACTTCTTTTCACCTTTTTTTCACCATGTTTTCACCATTTTTACACTAGTGGCACAATTTGGTTGCCTGTTATACTATCTACCCTTTTTATGTATATCATTATTCAAACCTATCCCGGTATGTAAAGGCCATTTTCAGTCTTATTTAGATATCTATATCGGAACTGAAGGTCTTCATTATGTATATTATTTGCTTGTAGATTTCCCCTGATGAAGGGTGTCTGACACACCCAAAATGCACTGGGAATGACATAGTCCATGTTATTAGGAATTTGTGCATTTTTGTTGAAGTTGCACACATGATTAATCTTCGCTTCAGGAATATAAAGAAGCGCTGCAGAAACAATGGATGGAATCACTGTTTCTTCTTTCATGTGAATGTAATGAAAAATTTTTTTGTACACATTGAGAGTATTGTAAAACTGTTTTTCAATTTTCATGAGAGGTAATTAGTTACCTGTTGACATACTCACTTTGAGTGCATCTGGTAGTGCATACTTTGTCTAGGACTGTTTTGACCTTGAAATTTGCCTTCTTTTTCGAATAGGTGGTGGGGTGGAACCACCTCAGAGCGTGCACACCAATACTGATTAATTTGAAACTTGATGTTCATTTTGATAAAGGTTTTAAATCGAGTGCATCACAGCTGTTGTTTTCACACATGTTTTTTTCACACACTTTTAGAAAGTTGGCATTTTCTTACTTAAACATTCTGTGCCTCAGCCTGTCACTACAATACACGTCTGGGTTGGACGACAATTGGACTTTGTGAATTCACTCTAGACAGTCACACACAAACAGGGAGCTGAGGTGTGCCCTTCATATCCTGATGGCCTATCACCCGGCTGATGAGCCACCCTGAGCTAGAGTGGTGGGAGGAGCTGGCATTTGCACCCGAATAGGGCTGTGCCTGTTCCCACACAAAGAGCTGCTTACCCCCCTGTAGTGTGTCAGAAGCCAGGGCAAGGAAGGGAGGGTCTTGTGCACTGCACTACAAAGACTTTTGTTTGAAATGTTCCTACTTCAAAGGCTAAAAAGGGTATAAGTAGTAAAACTCTGACACCATATACTCAGAAAACATCTAGACTGAGGACATTCTCCCAGGAAGCAAAGCTGTCGTGCTGCCAGGATGGACTGCCACTTTGCTTTTTGCTTTGTTGTGTTGGCTTGTTGCCTGGGAGTAAGTGGAATAGACTTCACTATCTGATCCTGCTTTCTAAGGTTCTCCAAGGACTTGACTGAGCCTGTTGGTGAAGTCTCAGGGACATCAAAGACTTCACCTGCACCTTCTCATCAGCACCTGGGCTCCTCTGCCGTGAGTCCTGTCCTGCCAAGTGGTGTCAAAACCTGTCCTGGGCCCTTGGAGGAGAATTTGGTGCTGCAATCAAGAAACCAACGCATCAACTACTAGCGTCAGTTTGGAAGGGGTGCATCTCTGCGACATCACCGCTCCCTGCACGCAAGCCGCGGACACTACTTCCAAGTGCACGATGCATCGATACAGACTTTCTCCTGATTCTGCATCGTGCCTCCAAAGAACCGCCGCTGCGTTAGCCTCGAGCACCGCCTCAGCGAAGTCTGACACCCCGCTCAGACTCCAATGCAGCTCAGCCTTGCGTGGCTTTCGGCCGACACATTGCGTTCAGCCCAGGGGTTCGACATCGACACAGAAGAATCGATGCAGCACGCCTATGACATTGACCAATCGACACTGCGTTGCCTTGAGGAATCGGGGTCTCGCAAAAGCAACTGACGCTTCACCTACTCTGCGCAATACATCGTCCCAGAGCAGCAAAGCTTCAATGACCCTGCAGCGCCTTGAGAAACCGAGGCCTCACCTGCATCCGCGACGCCTCACTTCCTCTGTGCCATGCATTGTTCTCTATTTTGGACGTCAAATCATACAGTATGTGAAGCTATAACTGTCATTAGGTCCAAGCAAGGCATATCATAATATTGTATGAAACAGGAAACAAGGAAACCCCCCCACCTACCTCCCATCCCATGCTCTGCGCTTTATATTATCCAGTGCCTAAAGAATTGCCGGAGGACACTCCGCAGTGTGGACCCGGGCCCCAACCCCGGTGTGGAATCTCTAAGTAGGGTAGCCTTTCTCATCTGCCTATTACCGTAGCGACTATGTCTGTCTGCCACTCCAGTCTCCAGTGTCCGCAGCAGTTTCGGGGGGGCAGAGGAAACACCTCCAGTGAGATTTTGTATTATGGCTTCCCATGCTAGCAGGTCATCCTGCAGTCTCTCGTGAGTCTCACTTTCTCCATATGTTCTGTTCCGCGCACGCCCATTCGGTCATATCTCTCAACCACCTAGCCATCTGAGGGGGTATCGGGCTGAGTCACTTAATAGCTATTTGGCGATTGGCAAGTGTCAATTCTAGTATCACAAACTTCCTGCTAAGTTTCCCCTTATTCTTAATAGGGACTAATCCCAACAGGCATGGCTTCAAGTCCCTAGGAATTAGCCACCCCGCAGCAGTGTGTAGATGTTCCAGAATAGCAACCCAATAACTAATAATCTAGGGACAGTTCCACCTGGCATGAAGTCAGCCAGCCGATGTGTACCTGTAACATGTGCACCCTGCATCTCTAGCAGGATATATTGTGTGTAGATGTTTAAGCGAGAGGTATGTAATATGTATTATGTTGCACTGAGCAAGTTTGAAGCACGCGCTGGCAGAAACTTCTCGCAACTGAGGCGTATTTTCGTCCAATCATTTGTCGTGACATAGAACTTACTTAGTCTTTGCCATGTCTCCTTCACTTTTTGGGGAGATTTTGATCTATCAGCTTGTAGGACCTCTGTAAATATGGGTGATGAGATGTCGGTCACCCACCACGGTCAGTAACATAAGTGTCTGAGTAGCGTCGGGGGCATCTGGAAACCCAGGCTAAATTCTCCCGGGCTGATGCCGCAATTTTAGCATATTGGGGAAACTGACCCTGTCCCAAAATTAAATGTTTCTCTCGCCTCCTGCAGTGTAATGAATTGACTTGTTGGGTAAAGGTCAACCAATGTGGTACAGCCCCTCTCCCGCCACCTGGCTATAGCGTTGGTAAGGGCTATTTGTGTTTAGTGCCCAATGCCCCACACCTCCAGTCCTGGGGCATACGGCACCCTACATATTACCACCTACACCTATAGTCTGCTGCACACCAGTCTCAGGACGTGCAATCATCCTGCAGGTGTTCTGCTGCCCCACAGGAAAATATACCATAGTTCTCTGCCCCCAGGGGTACCCAACCTTTAAATCCTTTTACAGAAAGAAGCAGATTACATAATTGCCATCTAATTACTTAAAATCGACGCTTTACAGGATGAGAACATAAAATGTGATATTTGCATAATTCTGTGTAATGAAAAATAGCAGGAGATCTTCTGTACCTGGAACATGATGGCAACGGATGCTTTGAAAAGGTTCAACATGACTAGTAGGAGGAACCCTGGCAACACCTGCATTCATGGAACACATCGTTGGATTAACACATCGTTTTTCAGATTTTTCTCTGGAACAACAAAAAACATAAGTGTGTACTTAAAGCATTTGCGTGTAATGGTCAAGTTACTATAAACACATTTTCTCACTCCACAGCTGTTGCAACGCCCCTTACCACATTGGCCCTTGTTGGGGGGGGGGGGGGGTCCTAGAGGAAACCAACCTCCCCCACATCCCCCAACGGACTGACAATATTCTAGTGTGACTACGGAGGGGAAAGAAAATTACAAATGAAGATTCTGATTGGCAGGTCATGCTGAACTGGTAAGTGAAATATTGCGGCTAACATTTTGGGCCTCAGGAGCTCACTCTTTGTGTGCTGAAAGTTAAAATAAAACATACGGTGGCCCTTCGAGCTGGAGAGGGGTGGGTGGGGTGGAGTGTCCTAGAGGTAAGTGATAATTTGTTTTTTTTGCTGCGCTGTGGACTTGAGGTACTCAGCCTCCTTCCCACCCCCACCCCCAAAGCACACATTTTCAGCAGTACCATGAATTTACAGTGAGATTACAGCAAGATTACCATGGGACAAAACAAAAAGATAAAAAGAAGTTGGGCGAGTGGCAGTCGTGTGACCGTGGAGGATTGGCTGCCTGCGGGAGTTAGGTGCAGGGCCTCGCCACAGGCCATGCCTGTTGTCCAAACCCACTCACACATGCACGCACAGCTGGGGGCTAGAAGGTAGTGAAACTCAGGGAGTAAAGGTTGGGGCAGTAGTCTGGCTGCGGGCCAAGCCCAGAGTTCAGCACTGACCGTCTGTTCATTGTCTAAGGCTGTGCGCTACGGGGAGCTGGAATAGTTACGTATGGTAATAAAATCTTACTTCACATTAAAAATCCCTAAAAATTCACCGAAAATAAACCTAATGTTGAAGTGACGTTCTAGTGAAGGGAATATTTCTGTTAAAAATACTATTTTATATTGAAAAAAACACTAACATTCACCACTTATAGTTAATTGGCCAGGTCCTGCACTCAACCCACTATTTACGCCCAACCTCCCGCCAGTGCCCAACCTCTGCTACACATAACCATCTTCCATGCACAGCAGTGGTGTGCTCTTCTTATGGAAATTCTGACTCAACTATACCTCCACAGTGGTGGCGTCCACTGTGTAACTAACTAAAACACACACAAACACACATTACCCAGTGGTGGTTGCCACTGGATAGTTCTAGCTAAGACCACGATTCCAGAGGAAAAGCATTTTTTGGTTTGCTTATAACTTTGACGCTGTTCAACGAATCTTTACAAAACTTTCCCCAAAATAGAGGATAGCCAGAGGACGAACGATTGTACCAGTAACACTCTGAATGAAAATTGATGAAGGGAATGTACTCCATTTTAGAATAGAATAACACTATCTAGAGCCGGCACCTTATGTTTCTATCTGTCTGTCTGTCTGTCTATCTATCTATCCATCCATTTTAGGACTCCGGGACCCCCTCCTAGGCCTGGTGAGGGGTGGATGAAAGTGAGGGGGAGGGGGGACAGTTATGTGCCTATACTCTTGCTAGTAGGGGACTTTAACATACACCCATATTCCTTGTGTAGTCCTAATAGAGGGAAAGAAGGCCATTATGAGGACTCAGAGCATGTCCATTTTAGTGATGTCTGCTAGGGAGATAATGTAAATCTCATGCTACCTCAATTTAATCTTACCAACCTTTTGACGAAAGAGGAGTACGAGTCCCCTGGTTTAACATCTACATTTAAGGGTATAGGTATCAATTCCACTATAGATTTTATCTTTGTGTCTGAAGGCATGATTCCCTTTCTTTTTGAGTTTAAGGCAGAGTGAAGTGCTAATAGTGATCATAACCCACTCATAGCCAAGTTCTGGTGGTATGGGTTTTAGGGACAAAAGCAATAATTTTCCTGAAGAAACCCTTTTAATTATGGAACAAGGTTGGCAAATTGGTTGGGGCAAGATCATCCCCGAGGATTTTACGGGGATTCGGTTCAAAGGTGCAGTTCTGAATTTGAGGTGTGCTTGCATCTAGTCTCCGCTGATCAGGATATCGTGGATTATTTTTCTACTATTTGTAAAGAGGTTCAAACTGCCCTAACCTGGAAAAGCAAAAGGCCAGACAGTCATGGTTCTAGATGGTTCAGCAACAGTTGTACTAAAGCTATAAAGATCTAGAGATCTCCAGCAAAAGCCAAGGAAGAAAGAAGCTATAAATGAGGCCAGAGGTTTGCATGCGCTGGCTGCTAGGAACCAAAATAATGCCCTTAAAAGAGAAGTGTGGGAAGAGTTAAAGGAGGCCGCCAGCTCTAGAGATAGCTCAGCCTTTTGGAAAGTAGTGAACCAGCCACTCTTCATTGAGGAATGTAACAGCACCAGACATGGTCCAAACAACCCAGCCCAGAATGGAGTAGCTAATTTTGAAACTATTTATGCAAATAATAGCTACTCAACCCCCATCGTATTTTCAGATAGCGAGTTAAAACTAAATTTAGACCTGGCAGAGGTGAAGGAAGGAACTGTGGGTCTTACTACAGGAAAAGCACCGGGCTCAGATGGCGTACCGGGGGAGTTTTTAAAATCATGTTAATGTTGATTACTATCAATTACATGTTAGTTACTCAACATTTGAACACAGTAGTGTGTGGCCATATTCCCACATCCACAATCAGCTATTGTCCCATTCTTCCAAAAAGGAACATGAGCGGACCCTGCTGGCTATCGACCAATTTCTTTGAAAGACACCGTAGTGAAATTTCTTGGTAGGGTCCTGCTTCATTGGCTAATTGAGTGGGCAGATAGCAACGAAATCATGTCAGACATGCAATATGGTTTTAGATCAAGAAGAGGTACAGTAGAACAGAATTAAAATCTTTATTTATTAATTACTAAATGCACTGTAGCAAGGAGGGAAAACATTAATTTGGCCTTCATGGACCTCAGCACAACGTTTGACACAGTGGGTACATTGAACCTATACACTGTTCTGAGGGACATGTGGATGGATGATGCTCTTGTAGCTTTTCTGCAGGATTTGCACATGGGACTAGAAGCTAAATAAGAATTGGGCCATATGGTGAATGCACTACGCACTTTCAAGCTAGGTAGAGGGGTCCGGCCAAATACCAAAACATATGCAATTAAAGATCATCATATTGGCAAAGTGAACACATTTTGATATTTGGGCATTTTTTTGGAAAGCAAAATGAATTGGGATCCCTTAATGAGATCACATGTCCAATCGTTTAAGTAGCTTACAGTATCAATGCTTTCTCTAGGTGCCCAAGATATAGCCATATTGAGTCCATATTACACCTCTACAAAGCGAAATGCATACCAACTGTGTTTTGGGGCAGAGATCTAGGGATATAAACCAGGTCCGCCAACACATGTAGCAGGAAAATTTGTTAGGAGGATATTCAGGCCCCCCCCAGAATGCACATGCAGAGATTGTGCACGATGAATTGGGTGCTGGCTTTATTTAGGATTATACAGGAATTTGCCTTTTGTGGTTTTCAGTATGGCTAAAAAGTGAACTAGAGTTTAATAGGAGGATCTTAAGAGATTGTTCAAGCCTGGATCACTGTCATATACCATGGTTGAATTATAGCAGAACCATTTTGGCTGAACTGGGTAAATCGCAGCTTTTTTGTGATCCATGCTCTATTTTTATATCAGATGTTGCCTGGGTAAAGGGGTCTTTTTTTTGGGATACTTGCAAGAGAAAAGGGCCAAATGTTCACTATCCAAAAGCCTGTGTATCCATTATGCTACGGTGAAATCTTCGAGCAAGACAGATTTGTATTTAACGCTCAATATGCCGGTTTTACACAGAAGGCTTAACATATTTCTGTCTGAATCGGTTTCCAGAATTAATAGTGGGGTGGCATAAACTTTGGACCCTCCGTTATGGTCATGTGACATGGCTGCTGCACTACACTCTTTACATTTTGCCCTCGTTGCCCCAAACGGGCTAGTTTAAGACACAAGTATATCTGTCCTCTTCTTCTTCCTTTGGATTTCAAACAGGCTAAACCGGCCTTAGTGTATCTGCAATTTGTAGACAAATGTAAAGTTTGCTACTATGTATCATGGTTTTTAGTGGGGGGGTTCATTCTGGTGTATAAAAATGCATTTTAATAATTGTAATTGATTTTAATGAAGATGAATTGTTTTTATTGTACTTTTATGATTTGCTATATCAAATCGACAAAAGCTATTTTGACTTGGCTTGACTGAGCATGTAAAGAGAAGTACTGACGTCAACGCACAGGTGTGATGCTAATATGTGGCTCCGCTCCATTACTTCAAGGGTGGTTTGGAATAACAGTTAAGCCATGTGTAACAACGATTGACTTGCTGGAGCATTGCTCCAAGATGCCTCTAGATCCATTTTGGAGTCTAGTGATATTCTAAAGGTGAGAAACGTGCAGTTAGAAGTATCCACCAAAACCTGCTAAATGACAAATGTAAGGAATCACAATTTTTTTCTGAAATCTATAACAGTTGGTGTTGCTTTAAATACACCAAATGCAGAATTTCTTCCACTAGAAAGCAAATGATATTCAAATGGATGGACACTTTGCCTCTAAAAAATGTCCGTACAGTCTTGTGGCAAAGTTAGGTGCCAATATAGTATTACATTACGAACAAGGCTGCTAAGCACAATGAAGGAAAGTTTGGGGTACAGGACCTGGCCCCTGAACTTTTACAGCAGAGCCACACTGCACGGAAGCTTCCTGTGTGGTCTCTTGAATATCTGTAAGAGATCCCTGAATCACCAATGACACAACCCTTATGGAGCTAACATGATCATCCTGTGCTTGCAGTGGTACAGTTTAATTAGCACATGCATGATTAATGGATTAAGGGGACAAGGATACAGAAACGTTCCTGACTAGTCCATCAAAAGAGCACTCACCCAAGGCTCTGGTTGGCAGTAAATGGAGTTGAAGTCTGCATATTTCCTGTTTCCTGCATCTGCAATCAAGTCTATTTATGGATAGCCCATTTGTCAAAGCAACTCTGCAGTATTTCGTTGTTGAGAACCCACTTGTGGTTTTCTTGGAATGATCAGCTGAGTGAGTGTCTTTCTTTTGGACTCCTTGCAGACAAATCACCAAGATGTGAAAGTCTCTTGCTATGAACCTTTTCCAGACCCTTTCTGATTGTAGAGAATTGTCTTGTGGGAGACTCTTTTACTTATTTAAGTAATGCACTGTTGAGTAAGTCATCTGAGCAAGAAATGATTTTTTTCTTGAAAGACGGGAAGAAAGACTTTAGAGCCAAAGGGATAGCTCTGAGTTCTAGCAGGCTGATGTGATTTCTCCTTTTTTGACAATGTCCCTTTAACTTAGAAATGGCACGTTTGTGATCCATCCATAGAGGGAATCAGTTGAACTACAGTCTGTGCTGGCATATCTTGGTGAAAAGAACAGCCTTCGACAGAATGGTCGACAGGCACTAGCAGGAAAATTATTGAATTGTGAACTAGGACAATGTTAACTTATACTACCAGCTTCTCAATAGCTGACTCCAGTGGCCTTTCAAGCATTGTTGCAGTGGTCTCATGTGAAGCCTGGTGTGAGGGACTAGGAAGATGCATGCACCCGGTGATGCTAGTAGAGACTATCTGGCATGCTGCAGAATGAGGTGTTTATAACAGACTGAGACACTTCAGACAGACACATTAAGTCTCTCCACCAAACACTACATTCTTGCGACCTGGGCAGTGTCAGACTGGGACAGAAAATAGGCCAGAGAGCCAAAATAAAAGTGGCCCCCATTAGTAAATTAGAAAGCTTAAAAAGTGGCAAAAGGGGGCAGTTTTGAATTTGTAAAGGCTCACTGAATAAACTGTTTTGCAAGGAATGGTAGACTGCATGGATTTGAGCTTGCAGCAGGCAATGGCTCTTTTAATATCAGGGAAATCACTAATAAAAACAGGCCCAGCAGAAGATAAAACAGGCCCACAAACAGCTAAAGAAAATGGCCACACAATGACCTGTGAAACCAGCCCGCTGGGCACTGCCTGATTGCCTTATAGGCCAGTCTGACCCTGATATTCGTACCCAAGTAGTTTGTGATTTGAATCGGAGTGGCAGTAGAATTCTTCATGCAGTCTCCAGTTTGATGGAAATGCCTCAGAATTTCCTCTCGAGATGCTGCTTCTTTTAGCTAGTCATCTAGATACGGGTAGATAAAGATCTTTTGTCTCCCAAGGAGCGCTGTAACATCTGCAATGTATTTTGAGAAAGTCTGAGCATTGATTGCAGTCCGAAAGGGATAACAAGGTATTGGATGTGTTTGTTGCAGACCATAAACCCTAAAAAGGTTCAATGTTTTTTTGTGATGGGTATTTGACAGCATGCATCTTGTACACATCGAGTCACGATAGTGCAACTGAAGATACATTTGGTGCAAAGCCAACAGCCTCAATTTCTGCCTCTTCACACATTTGCTAATCTTACTGAGGTTGGGCATGTCTGATTTGGAACTTTCTTTTTTAAACAAATTCCCATTACCTCCTGATGAAAATGAAGCTCTTCCACTGTAGATTTCTCTAGCAAACTGTTCACCTCCTTTTGAAGTGACTCTGATGTAGAGAGGATATTATCGGTGATACAACAGTTAGAGGAGATTTGAATTTGAGAGATTTTCCATTCTGAGAAATATTTAAGGCCTATTTGTCTTTTGTTAAGACCTGCCACTCTCAAAGATGGTTTACAATACTCCGCCCACACTGGAATGACTAATGCAGAGGGAGGGAATGGTTACACTTAGAAGTGGCTTCCATACAGTTGCAGATACGTGCTGGCCTGGTGGAAGGAATGCTTCTGTTGATGCTGCCACAACCACTGAGGGGCATGAACTACTCTCTGTGGGGAGGGATGTGTCCCATAAGGTCTGCAATGTCTTCTATACTCCTTTAACTATAAGCCCAGGTCCTGTAGATTGCCCATCTCAGACTTCATGAGGCCCTTTCGCCTTTGGTGTGTGAACCAAACAGAGAATTACCAGAAAATGGGAAGTTAAGGTCTCTTTGTTGAACTTCCAACTTAAGACCAGTGAGTTTCATCAAGGAACTCTTCCTCAAACAAATTCTGGCAGAGTATCTATGGGCTGCCAGGTCTGACAAATCTGATACAGGCAGATGTCCAGGTAAAATATAAGTATGCCTCCCTGTAGGGCTTCTGGAAATTCTGCCTGCTTTTGGTAGCTTTTCTGTCAACCTCTGGAAGGTATCCCAGAGGGTCTACCACAATGGCCCAACAAGTTTGTGGCACTTGCAGTATTCATCACCATAACTTAAGTCCCATACATATTACTACCAATTGAGTCCATAAGTTTGCTCTCCTTCTCATGACTAACAGTGGAGGAAGGTTTTATAGCATGGGATTTTCTGGCCACAGATACGATGAAAGAATCCAGGGGTGGATCTCAGCTGAGGAACAGAGGATCATGGTCTGGTACCTTGTATTTCTTTTAAAACCTAGAAGGAGCAGACTTCACTGATGCTGGCTAAAGAAACAACTGCATTGCAGGATCAAGTGGGACAGGAAACTAGTGGTTAAAGAAGCCGGAGTATCATCCTGTGATGGAAGTTGTTGGAGTATGTGTTGGTATATTCAACTTGGCAGCATGCAAGACCAGGATCTTGCTGAATGTAGTGAGGCGAGACACTAGCAGGGAGACAGCCAGTATTGGGGAATAATCCCTGATGGAAGAATGTCTAGTGATAGGGGTCAGCATCTATAGCGCCTAAGAGAGCCAGCCCTTTTGCTGGATTGTTCTGAGGACCTGCAACGTGATCTTGACCTAAGGCGAGAGGGGGGTCAGAAGCATCAGAGTTTATGCTACTGTGTCAGCTCTTCAGGTTCAAAGGTCAGGAAGCTGCAGACGGAGGCTGAGAACCCACTGAAGTCTCTGGGAGATATGGAGATGACTAAAGAATCAGTGAAGTAGAAGATGTAAGAAAATTGTGGCAAACCTGATCTTTCAGATGACGCAGTCCATGACAGACTGACTACTGGATTAACCTTTCTTGCGGGGAAGTAGGTTTGTGAATATTCTGAGTCAGAGGAATGGAGAAGTTTCTTTTCTTCATGTGGTGGAGCCATTCTGATAAATAATGCAGCCTTGGCAACAATGAGCCAGAAGGATGAACAGGTGAATACACCTTGGCGTAAAAGGAGGTGGAGAAGATAATAGACCTCTGGTTCTTGACGTCAAAGGAGGGATCGATGTCGGATGAGACTTCAATAGTGCAGTACCTTTGTGTGTCTGTGTCAAATGAGGCGTCGGCATTGATGCATGCCTTAATGTTGACAATCTGTATTCTTGGGTTCTAGTGCTTTGATATCGACTGAGCTCTCAACAGCAAACAGGTTGGAATTATCGCAGTTCTCGTCATCTTCGCCCTGGATAATAATTGGTAACAGTACCCTGTCCTTTGGTGCTACCTTTCTCTGGCTCTACCGCTCCGGTTGTCCTAAGCGTGTGAAGAGCCAGCTGTGGTTGAAGGAGCACATTCTTGTCACCCCTTGGACTTTTCTGGAGCAGTATCTTGGAGCCTCCCCTTCATGCCTTGTAGTCTGATTTTCTGCCTGCCCACGAGGGTTCTCCTAGGCATCTTTTGGCAGTGCCTGTAGGCTTCAACCAGATGATCGTCTGGGAGGCACACTATGCTGAGGTCATGGGTGTCTGACGGGGTCTTCTTGCCACAAGCAGGGTACTCCACAAAAAGTCAACATGTTGAAAAAAAATTAAAAAATAATCTGTGATTTGAGAAATAAAGAGGAAGTTCGCAGGGACTCTTGTATGCATTGATTCCCAGCTGGAAAACAGTCTGCCAAAAAAACAGATTGAGGGAACAAGAGGTCAAAGGGATTTAAAATAGAAGGAGGTCCCGTAGTTTAGGTGGCTGCCTAACCAGAGAGAATATGCTCACCCAATCAAAACTCTCCTTGTTGCTGAGATGCTGGTCTACTACAAGTCACCAAAGAATGGTAAATGAAGAAGCTTACACACACAGTAATGTGTCTCCTTTTCACATCTTGTCTCTATGAGAGAGTGCCATTTAAAAACTCAGAGTGCCAGGGGATTCAGGTAGGATGAGGCAACTTTGAGGATCAAAATGATCCACTAAGGGACTACCTCTTTAGCAGTCTAACTTGGACAAAAATACTCACCTCTTTAGGCAAGTCCTGATGGCTGGCAGAAACATTTTTTCCTGTATCTAATAATAGTTTTGACTGAAAGATAAGATAGTTGACTAAGCAGATGGGAGATGTAATTCTCTTTCTCAAATTCTAATGAAGGATTCCCTATACCTATTCTCATATTACCTTCCAGGGTCAATTCTCAAAACTGATATAGCCCCCAAAGTTGACCTACAGTTGGATCAAGACTTGCTTCTATTATAGGGGGCTCAAAATCAGAGACAGACGAAAGTCATGAGTGGTTTTTGCATCTCAGAGGGATGGCAGAGCTTTCCTGACAAGTTGATCACAAAGGTACTTTTATGATGATTAGGCAGTTATTTGTAGCCCTTGTTCTCTCTTATGTTCTACAATGGGTGCCGTAGCACATAAAGGCTAGATAGGAAACTACATTTGTTTTTAGAATGCAATGCAAATACAGAGGAATAATAACTTTCTATAAACAAAACAAAACTAATTAAACTACATTTATTTTCACACCCAATACATACCACGTCCTCCCAGCTTGTTTAAAGAGTCCACAACCACACAGGGGTATTAAATGACCTTTGCTAGTCATGTCCCATAAATCCGCAGAGAACAAGCACTAGGCATGCTTAATGCCAGATTTTCCCTGTATCCCGTGTTAGAAGTGCAAAGAAGTAAACTATTTTAGACAAAGTCAAACGCCCATTTTTGTGATAAGAAAGTAGTGAGAATAAAATCCCTTCTACTCTATGGGTGCTTCCAGGTCAGGGTTTGCAGATGTGAGGCAATGTAGAGGTTATATTACTCCCCGCTCAATCGTTTAGTATTTCTGGGTATCAGAGTCAGAGGACCACAAAGGAACAAGGGCATAACTGCTCGAAACAGGATAATAGAGAAAAATAGGATAGCTTGGGCTTCAACGGTCTGAAGAAGGCCAGGAAAAATGAGAGTAGACTGGCATGGAACAGAAGGCTGATGTGCTAGGGGCACATATAAGAAGTGTTTGGTAAAAATGGGCTGGCAGAAATTAAGAAGCCAAGGCAGCAGGTAAAGCTAGAACAGGTGCAATATGGGTGAATGCTGAACAGCAGTGGGAATACAAAAGTGCTAACTTGTGAAAAGAGAAAACAACTGGAGAAGTATATTGAAGGAACGGGAAGAAGGACCAAATATTATTAGATCAAGAAGCAAAGGTTCAGAATGAAGGGGAAAAGTGCTAAAATAAGAACTGTGGCTTTTATGGCTAATACAATGTTGCAGAGGTTTGATTGACCTTTGGGGAAAATCCCAGATGTAGTCATCATGTGGAAAGCAGGTCTCTCTTCCCCTGCAAATTCACTGAAGCCTCTCTCCAATGACTCCTGTGTTGGCAGCTGCCATAAGCAGGAAAGATCTACCACTCTTGTGTGCATATGTTGGGGGATCCTGCTCAGGGATGGCATCTCTACAGAAGTATACCATCTGGAAGTAAGCTGGGGAGAAAGAGCTGACGATGCCCTCCGGACCTTCATTTTTTGACTCCGAGATGCACTCAAAGTTGACAACGGAGAATAGCATGGGGAAAAAGCCTGTACTTAGCAGTCAAACGGAAGCAAGAGGTGTTTAACAATTCCTTGAACAGTTGTTTCTGATTTGATGACTCAGACAAGTTTGACCTGCCCATCATACAGTCCACCTTGACTGAGAAAGACGAGACTCCAGAGAGACTATATCCTTAGGAGATAGATCAGGATACCAACAGAAAATCCAAAGAACCCCAATTTATTCAGTACTCTTCTAAAACATACTTCTACCATAAAAAGTTACACAATAGGTGTGTTCTCAGGTGTTTCTGAAAGTAAGGAGGGCAGATTGAGTTCTGATATTAGCTAGTAGTAAATACCATACTGCTATTGCTGCCTAGAACAGCCTTTGGTTGCAGGTGGAAGTCCTCAAAACATGAATCAGCAAGGAGGCCAGTGAGATGAAAAGAAAAGTTACTTAATTGTATTCCTAGTTCTGCATCATAGGTATCCTCATTGAAGTTATAAACATCGAATATTCCCGTGCATTTGCGGGGATACTAGAACAATTTTTCTTCTAATATTGGCAGTCATTATTAGTTGGAGGTAACCACCTCAATGTCCATAGAATTAGAGTTATCCCCATTAAAAAATTTGACAGGCCTGCTTTTTACTGAATTATTCTGGATCATAAAAGGCAGCTGATCAATATAATGTGACCACATTGCAGCATCTGACAAGAGGCAACCATGAGTTTAATTGTAAAAAAATCCTATTGAGTACATATACAGAAAGATAAATGAAGTAAAAAAAGGAGTCTGTCAGGTCAAGAATTCAAGAGTGCAAGGAAAATAAACTTATTTTAAGGAGCCAGCAGCTTTCCTTCCAAGCATGCGCTGTACTGGTAGTTTGTGTCACAGCAGTGCTTAATTTGTGAAAAAACATAAGTGCCAGAGCACTTGGCAGGGGGGGGGGGGCATTCCAGCTTGCAGCATCCATTGCCCCTCCCAGCTCTGCCACTGGCACCAACATATTTACTAAGCTTTACACTCCTCCAATTCAGACTATTCCAGGGCTCCTAATCTAAAAGAATGACTTGGGAGGCAGATATTTGTCATTTGTAATTAATTAACAAACAACTATTGTGCTTGTCTCTAAATTAGAAAAACAGCGCCGCCTTGTGGCTGTCTAGTGTCTGTGCTGAGCAACAGAAACGGCTGTCTCAAGTTAACCATATATCCTCAGTTCATTTTGAATGTCAGAAATGGTTTACAAAGGAAAAAAAGATAGCAAATGTATTGACAACTGGGGAGGATTGTTTATGACTTCAGTGAGGATACTTACGAGGCAGAAGTAGGAATACAAGTAAGTAACTTTTTCTTCTGCATAATAGGATCCGCACTGATAGTCATAAACATAGAATAGAGTAGCAAGCATATCCCTAACTCAAGGGTGTCAATACAAAGTTATAAATGGTAAAAAAAAAGAATTAGCCATAGACTAAGCAGGTGTGTGGCAACTAAAGAATTACTCGAACTTCAATCGATTTTTAAGTTGTCTGGCCTAACATAGAATCAGCTCGTAAATCTTCACCTAAACAGTATGTTCAGCGAAAGTATCAATCAATCAAACAATTAATCAAACATTTGTAAAGCGTGCTACTCACCCATGAGGGTCTCAAGGCGCTAAGGAAGGGGGGGGGGGGGGGGGAGGGGGGGAAAAGCGGCTACTACTGGTCGAACAGGCAGGTCTTGAGACGTCTCCTGAAGGTCAGCAGGTCCTGGGTCAGGCGCAGGTAGGAGGGGAGGGAGTTCCATGCCTTGGCGGCGAGGTGGGAGAAAGATCTGCCGCCGGTGGTCGTTCGGCAGATGCACCCATTTCCATGCAGCTGGTTTCCAAATTTGTAAATTTCTTTAATTAGGACATTTTTAATCCATGCAGCAGATGTAGCCTTACTACGTGAATATTGGTCTCTAGGTTTACCTGGTAGAGGCTTGTGAGCTAATTGCTAACAAAGGGTAATACAGGAAACTATCCATCTAACCATAGTTTGACTGGATGAAGCCATACCACTTCTTAAAGCTCCATAATTTATAAGCAACATATTTCTTTAGTGCTATCTAAAAAGAACTTAAGAACTCTCTGAACATCTAAAGGGTGAAGGGTCCTTTCTGCTGGTGAAGAGGGGTTATTGAGAAATACTGAAAACGAAATTGTTGGATTAATGTGAAAATCTGACACAGATTTTGGCAAAAAAGAAGGATGTGTTCTTAATACTACTCTATTGCTGTGAAAAACTGTAAATGGTTCTACAGAAGAGAGAGCTTGCAGCTCACTAACTCCTCTTGCAGACATAATAGCTACTAAAAAGGCTACCTTCCAGTTGAGGTCTTGTCTTGAGGCCTTATGTAGGGTTTCAAAGGGAGGAGCCAATAAATTAGGTAAAACTAGAGTTAACTCCAAGGAGAAGCAGGCTGTCTAATAGGAGGAAAGGTCTTTTTCAAACCTTCTAAGAAGTCCTTAGCAACTGGTATTGTAAAGAAGGATCCTTGATTGTGTGCTTTTCTGTATGCGGTTATGGCACCTAAATGTACTTTGATAGAGTTGAATTATAATTTTGATCATGACAAATGAAACAGGGTAAAATTACATCTTCTTGGCATTTCATTTGATCATTGTTGTTTTGGAGACACCACATGATTTTTCCACTTAAAAGCGCAAGACACTCTTGTGTTCGGACATTTAGCTTCCTTGAGAATGGCCATTCAGTCAGGATGAAGATTTAAGTTTCCATATTGAATGAGCCATGCCCCCAAATTCAAGTTGTGCACTTCGGGGTGAAAAATCTTCCCTTGCATGCTCGACAGGAGGTTGTGTTTGCATTGCACCCTCTTGTTTGGTCTGGTGCAGATGTGAAATAGATCTTTATACAACCATAGTCTGGGCTATTCTGGTGCTATTTGAATCATTAAAGCATCCAATGCTTTGAACTTGATTAGTACTTTTGGGATCGGAGGAAAGGAATAGGGAAAACTTTTCAACCAATCGATCAAAAGGACATTGCCCAACGAGTTTGGATCCCACATTCTTGATGCAAAGTTTGGGCATTTTGCGTTTTCGCTAGTGGTGAACAAGTATGTCGGGAAAATCCGCAGACTAGAAAATATTTGATAAAATAGCATTGTCTATTTCCCATTCGTGGTTGTCCATGAAGCATCTGCTTAGTAGATCTGCTTGACAATTCTGGATGCCTGGTAAATTAATTGCTTGAATCAATAGATTTCTTGCCAGTAACCAAAGGAGGACTGTTTGAGCTTCTATTGGTGGCATCCTTGAACTGGCACCCCTTTGCTTGTTTAGATAGTTAATCGTTGTGGTATTGTCTCCTTGAATAAGTATCCTGCTGGTCATTAGAATGGTGCAAACGCCTTCAAGGTTAGATGGACCGCCTTCAGTCCCAGAACATTTGTGTAGTACAATTGCTCTTTTTGCGACTACTGACCTTGCACTGTGAGATTTTGTAAATGCTCTCCTCATTCTGTCAGGGAAGCATCTGTGACAACTGTCTGCTTTGGAAGATCCTGGGAAAAAGGAATTCCCTTCAGTAAACTGCGTCTCCTGCACAACCACATCAGAGATTGCTTGGCTTGAGTGGTGAGAAAAAGTCACATTTGTCCTTCCATTGAGTCCATTGGTCTTTGAGGCACTGCTGTAAGATCTAGTTTGGACAAATGCATTCGGAGCTAGATAAATGCACGATACCACAGACCCTAGTGGGGATGAGAGCTGTCAAGCTGTTTGACATTTGAAGTAGTAGGTGACATTTCCAAAGAATGGTATACACTCTCTCCTCCGAATACATTTCTCCTTATATAGTACCTAGAGGGGCTCCTAGGTAATCGAAAAGTTTGCGAGGTGAAGTGATCAACTCCTCGTGACTGATATGCAAGACAAGTCTTGTCAAGAGTCTGGTCATTATGTTGAAATCCAACTATGCTTGAGGATAGGAGTGTGCCTTTATCAGCCAACCGTCTGGATAAGGGCAAGTATAAATCTTCTTTCTCCAGTGAGCTGCGACGACCGCCTTGCATTTAAAGAATGTTCTGGGTGCGGATTTTAGACCGAATGGAAGGACTGTGTACTGATAATGGGCTTTTCCCACTACAAATCTTAAGAATTTTCTATGTTTCTTCGCTATGGTTATGTGGAAATATGAGGTTTGGAGATCCACGAAGACATCCGGTCTCCTTTCATCAAATGTAGGTAGACCGGATGCAGGGCTAGCATCCTGTTTTTTTTGTCTTTCGATATTGGTGTTTGCCTGTATTAGGTCGAGTAAAGGCCTGAACCCAATTTGCTTGCTTTTCTTGGGTACCAAAAAACATCTTGAATAGATACTTTTTCCTTTTAAGATAAAGGACTTGGATCTATTGCTCCTTTTTTGGAGTAGAGACCGTACCTCCTTTTTAAATTGCAGAAATTAATGTTTTGGTGCTGATTTTGGAGATACTGAAAGTGGAAGATGTTTGAACTGGATGGTGTAGCCGGTTTGGATTATTTGTAGGACCCATTTGTCGGTGGTTATCAATCTTCACTCTGTTAACTGATGTGAGACACTCCTTCCCACCGGAGTAGGAAACAGAACAGGAGTGGGATTCTGACTGTTTTGATATTGGTCATGATTTCAAAGAGTATTGGTCTGCTGTTGACGTCTTCCTCGATTATTCCTTGGATGGAATTGTTGTTGGTGTTGCTGTTGACGACCTTGGGACTGAGAAAAGGACCACTGAGGGGACAGAACCATCTGTCTGGACTGAAATAGTTCCTGCAATGGTATTGGGAATTATAGAACAACTTATTTTCCTTTAAACTCACTGCTTTGAAGGTTTCTACCTCTTTCTTCATTCTATCCATCTCTTTGTCCATGTAGGGGCCATAAAGGACTGGTCCAGTGAAATGGAGGTTCATGATGTTCAACTGAGTATCCAGTTTCAGGGAAGAAGTCAAGATAACCTGCAAAGAGATATACCATTGAAGAATTGTGTTATGGCCAGATCTGCTTCATCTATGAATGCACTGATAGATTGATTTGAGACAGTTTGCCCCTCTTATACAATATCCATGAAACCTTGTCTCCTATCTTTAGGAAAATCAACTGCAAGCGTAGGGAGAGGTTCCCATAGCGCTCGATCATATCTGGTTAATAGGGCAGATGTATTAGAGTTCTTAAAAGTGACAGCTGCTGAGTTGCATATTTTTCTACCTACTATTTCCAGTCTCTTACTTTCTTTTTTAGGAGAGACAGAAGTCTCTGGAGCTGAAGGATGTTTCTTTCTTACTGCAGAGATTATTACGGAGTCTGGTTTGAGATCTTGCGTTGGGTAGATAGAATCCTGTTCTGAAGCTTTGTATTTTTTGAGAAGTCGAACAGCTGCAGCCTTAATATTGGATGGAGTAAGTAACTTTTCTTCTGCAAGTTCTGCAAATCTCTGTACCAAAGGTAAGGTAGGTTTTGGTGAAGCTCTTGGTAGCAGACTTTCCATTTACACAGAAACTGTTGCCTGTGGCACTTGCAATTGAATATTTAGTTTAATGGCACCTCTGACTAGGACATCTTGAAAATTAAAAAGGTTATGTACAGAAGACGACCCAAAAGGTGCTGCTGCTGGAGAAGTTGGAGTGCATGTTTCCTCTCACTAGATTTTCGTCTTTGAGAATCTTTAGTGTGGGAGGTTTTTAATTCAGCCCCTTTTCTGTCTTTCACTGTCTTCTTGAAGCAGGTTTTCAAGTTTCTCTCTCAGGGAAATGCCCTCACGGTCTTTTAGGGCTCTCCTGGACATTTTCTGACAAAATACACACCCCTTAACAGAGTGAGAGAGAGACAACATACACAGATTGTGGGTCTGTTTAAGCCTTTTTTTGCCAACATGAAGGGCTTTCACGAAAAGTGAAGGCATTTTGAGAAAATATTCACCAATGTTTTATGGAAAATTGGTGAAAATGCAAACCAACCTCAGAGATGTCTAGTGAAGCTGAAAATAATTACCTTTTTGAGAGAAAAGTTAAGACAAAATTGCCAGTACAGTGCATGCTGGGAAGGGAAGCTGCTAGCTCCTTAAATTAACAGTGTATTTTCCTTGCGCTCTTTGAAATCTTGACCAGACAGGCTCCTTTATTTACTTCATTTTATTTCCTGTTTATATGCTCAATAGGCGTTTTTTAATAATTAAACTCAGAGTCGCCTCTTGTCAGATGCTGCAATGTGGTCACATTATATTGATTAGAAGCCTTTAATGGTCCAGGAAAATTCAGTAAAAAGCAGGCCTGTGACGTTCTTAAATGGAGATAACTAATTCTATGGACATTGAGGTGTTTACCTCCAACTAATAATGACTCAATATTTGAAGAAAAACTGTTCAGGGATCCACACAAATGCATGGGAATATTCTATGTTTATGACCATCAGTGAGGATGCCATGATGCAGAATACTCCGTTTGGTGCACATCTGAGTCGAGGAAGCCTTCAACAAGAGTGCTGAGATTCTTTGGCTTGAGATGTGGGCTCAATGGAGTCAGGTACTTTAATTCTTGTGGGGGGGGGGGGGAGAGGAGAGGGAGGAGAGGGAGATATATATATATAAATATATATAGATATGGCGGACATGATTGAATACTGGGGGAGGTTGTTCTCCTGTATTTCTTCTTCTGACAAGGCTCATGTACCACGTGGTCTTCTACCTCTTCAACAACCCAAGATCTGGACTTAACTGTGGGACAGATTAAGCCAGAAGTTGGACATGCATGATTCTGCTGAGAGTACAACAGAGACCACCCACAACGGTAGCTGAACTCTGCTCTTTTAACTCTGGAGGTATACACCAGGGCCCATAGTCTGCCACTTCCCTGCGGCCTCCAGTTCCCACTTGCCTAGCATGATACAATGATACTACCACTGCCTGGGTTTTTCCGCTCACCGTTCTTCCTTCCAAAAGAAGCTCCGCCCACCCCAGGACCTACTTAATGCAGGTCGCAACGCAACCACACTAGTAGGCACCTAGCCTGCCACTTGCCTGTGGCCTTCAGTTCCTGCTTGTTCCAGCCTGATCCAGTGACGCTGCTGCTGCCGGGGTTTTACTAGTCGAGTTTTCTCGCTCACTGTTCTTCTTGCCAACAGAAGCCCTGCCCACACCAGGGCCTACTAAATGCAGGCTGGAGCACCGAAGGCGCACCAAAGGCAAGCCCGTCTGAGCCCATCCACACCTGGACAGTGCACAAAGCCATGACCCCTACCCCCTGACCCCCCCTTCGAATAATACACCATTGCAAGCTCTACAACCTCGACCCCAGATGGGGCAACAAATACTGCCACTGCACAGACCCACTTTCTATGGTAGGACCTTTCACTTGCACCCACTGCCACTTCATCTGCCATAGCGCTCCCTCTCCCTCCCCCTCCCCCTCCCCCTCCCTCTCCCCCTCCCTCTCCCCCTCCCCCTCCCCCTCCCCCTCCCGCCCTCCCCATCAGGGCACTCTCGCCTACCGTCCTCTAGGACCATGTCCAGGCTTCTGCACATTCATTGCCCCCCCTCGCCATAAACACAAACAACTACATTTTCCTCTGTGACCTCAATTTCCATCTCGACTACCACAATGACATTCACACGACCAACCTCCTCAACAGCATTAACATCGGACTCATTCAATTCGTCCACGACCCACACAACGCAGGCCACACGCTAGACCCTATCTTCACATCCAGCGACTGCATCAGGTACAGGAACTCACAAGGACCTACTCAACATCACCAGCTCACGGACCTCCACCTCCAGTCTGCCCAACGCCCCCCACCGCAACTGGAGCAAAATCTCAAAGGAAACATGATATAACGCCAACAGCAGCACCCACCTCATCTCCTCCAACAACCTAGAACAGATCATCAGAAACTTCAACAATTGGGTCACAAACTGAGCCATTAGCGTCGCAGCCATCGGCAACAACACCCACAGAAGGTCCACCAAGCAGGCTAGCTGGTACACTAAAGACCTCAGAACCACTAAATGACACAGTAAACAAATGGAAAGGAGATGGCGCACCAGCAAGGACACAACTGACAAGACCGCCTTCAACCTCTACCACAGACAGTTGAGAGAATCGAGGAAAAAGGCCTTTGCCTCACGCACAAATCAGGCTCCAATAACAGCAAAGAACTGTTCAACATCGTCAAATAATTCTCATACTCCTCATCTGCAACAAACATTATGCCCTCACAGAAACTCAACTACAACCTTGCAAACTTCTCCCACGACAAGATTGCCAACCTCAACAGAAAATTCAAACCCCAGCTCAAGGCCACCAACTTCTTAAAGTTACACAACGATCCAGCTACCACAACAGGCATCCAACTAACCAAATGGAGCTAGCTTGTCCCACAGGACAGCACCTCCATCATGAACTCTGTCCATTCAGAGGTCCCAACTGACCAATGCTCTCACGACATCTTCAACCTAGACAAAGTCAGAATTAGCCACATACTCGCCACCTTGTTCCACACCTCTTTTGCCACAGCCACCTTTCCAGAGGACTGGACATGTGCAGAAGTCAACGCCATAATAAAGAAACCATCAGTAGACCCCAGCGAACTCAAGAACCACTGATCAATCTCCTGGCTCCTGTTCCTGACCAAAGTAGAAAATACATCAACCAACAACTCTCCTTACATCTGGAACTTAAACTCCTTCTATACTCCTCCCAATCCGATTCCGTAGCAAATACAGCGCCGAGACCGCCCTCATCACGGCTACCAGAGACATCCGAGCCCTACTTGACCAAGGAAAGACTGCAGGTTTCTTTGGAGAGCCCGACATGTTGAAATGGCAAAATATCCAAGATGTGAAGAAAATTGAGCAGAGCTCAGGGAGACTCCCTGTCACAACAGGGTGTGGTAGAAAATCTGAGGAACTTGCCTCTCTTGGGAGTGTTCTAGTGGGTGCAGTCATCTGATTGGTTATATTTTCAAGTTTGGTTCTTTATACAAAATGACATGGATGAGCTAGTGCAGCGATTGCTCAGTGAATGATAGCCTATGGCAATGTTATTTACTGCTATTGTAAGATTACAGTGGGACTCCCACCTAGACTGTGGGGATGAGCCAAGCATGTGAATCTACGAAAGATCCAACACTGGATAACATAGGCATCCAAGAACCCACTCTCAGATGGATGGCCTCTTTTCTTGCCGGAAGAATGCAAAACGTCTGCCTTCCCCCTTCACCTCCAAACTCCAGGAAATCATCTGTGGAGTACCCTAAGGATCCTCGCTCAGTCCCACCCTTTTCAACACTTCTATGACTTCTCTGCCAGCATCGCCAAAACCCATGGACTCAACATAATTTCCTAAGCCAACAACTCACCCTCTCCCTCTATGAAGTCGCCAAAACCAACTTCCATAACTGCATGACAAACATCGCCAACTGGATGAAGGACAACTGCCTGAAGCTCAACACAGATTCTGATTTTCAGAAAGAAAAGCTCCCACGGGGATGCATCCTGGTGGCCCTCAGAACTCAGACTTACTCCTACCTACTAGTCCTTGTACTTAACCGGATAACGAAGAGAGTCTCTGAACCTGACAAGTAATTGGGCCCTCAAACTGCCTTGGCTTCCAGGTGCTTCACAACTCTTTCCTGAAAGCTGAGAACTTATGAGGCTTAAGCATGTTGCCTGGTACTGGTGGAAAAATAGGCGTATCAACTAGCTCTCTATAGCTGGGGTTACTGGCACCACTGGAGTAAAGGTGATGTATGAAAAACCTCATGAAAGAGGGTGGGTCCCTAGGTAGGGTTCCTTAATACTTCACCACAGACTGTGCCTCTTGGTCAATACCCACTATTACCTTCTGAATAGTTTCCCAATGGTGAAACACAATATCTCTTATGGGATCAATGCACCTTTATCCAGCACGCAAGTGAGACTGTTGAGAGATCCCCTAATGATTGATTTACACAGGGCAGAGGCATGTGCTGGATGAATGTTTCACAAACAAGAGACAAAAGTTAAACAAATATAAACTGCTCCAAACTGTTGATAATAGACATTGCACCGTTTAAAGCCAGAGCATTGCAATATAAGCTACCCAAGCAAAATGAAGAAGCCGTAGGAGAGAGACCGATAGGAAGAAAAGATTAAGGTCAAAACAGTTTTCAAACCAGGGTCCTGCATGGGATATCATGCCTTGAGAAAAAGCATTTCTGTTCCACATGTTTTGGACAGAAAAGAGGGAACTAATGAGGATGTGAAAGTGCAGCAAAGCATTGCTTCGCTGGACCAACACCTGGTAGACGTCCCGCTTCTTAGGGGTTGGAACCAAAGAGCACTAATCTTCCTAGGTAACACTAACGCAAGCATAAATGCAGAATGACAGAGTTATCCTATCAAAAATAAATCCCAAGTTGAGCGACCTAGCTACCCAAGATCCTTCAGAGAACTCCAAAGGCCTCCTATTCGGAGATGGCATGATCAAATCTCTAAGGAAATACGTCTCTACTTTTACTTCTCTGGACAAGGCTCAGTCACACATACGTAGGGTTTTCAACCTCAATGTTCTTGGACAGGCCGGACGAAGGGGCTTTTCTCACGGCTAAGCTTCATACACGCCCAATTTCAGAGCAAGGGGCTTCAGCAGAGGCTTCCAACAAGGAACACCACCACCCTTTTACCCACAATGTGTCCAAGGTTCCCGTTGAAAAGGCCCAAGAGGACGCACACAGATGTCAAGCACTTTTAATAGTGAGTACCAATATTCTCCTTTTCAATTCTTCCCAGATAAAAGTGGGGGGTCGCCCCAAATTCTTTTTCAAAACCTGGCAATCCATCACTAGAGACACCTGGGTCCTAGATACAGTCCAATGTTTCATGATAGATTTCCTACAACCACATCACCAATCCCATGTCCCCAGGGAACTAAGTTTACCTCAAGACCAACAGAGGGTAGTCGAAGAGGAGATTTCCTCCATGTTCAATAAAGGCGCCATAATAGAAATACCAATGAGCCACAAGGTTTTTTTAAGGACGCTTTTTCTGATACAAAAGAAAGACAAAGGCTGGACCGTCAATGGAGAAACCCTCACTGACTGAGATGACCTAACCGCAGCCGACGACGGTGACATCACAGCCAACGTCGACGCAGTCGCCCTCGTCGTCTTGACCGCCGGCATAGTATGCGTCACTGACAAAACAGTTGACAGAGTGCTGGTTGCAGTAGAGATGGAGGCTGTAGATGGACATTTCTTCGTTGATGGGCCGTCAACGAGTGTTTTCTGTCAACAGAAGAAACTCTGGAAGGAGAAAGAGGCATCGACTGAGGAGCATAACCCGACCTCTGGTGAGAATAAGGCCTGGGCTGGTCTTTCTTGGCTCTTTTCTCTTCAATCCCCTCCTAACTCTGAGACCTGGATGTTTTAGGGTCCTTAAGCAATGAGGAAGACCCTTCTTTTCTCTTTCTGGAGGAGGTATGGGGCTTCTCCTCAGCCTCAGAGTCTTTTGCTGCTTTTTTTCCTTTGTAGCTAGAGAAGCAGCCTAGCCACAGGATCCTTGAGAGTTTTTGAGGAGAAAGTACGACAGTACTTGCATTCTCTGGGCCTGTGGTCTGGATACAGACAGTAAAGACACTCCTTATGTGGGTCCTTAGAATAAAGTCTGGACTTTCCACAAGTCTTACAGGGCCTAAACAACCCTTTTTTAGACTCTGACACTATGAAGGAAATAGGTATTAACACTCCTGGCCTGTACCTCAGAAGAAATATGAAGTGGAAGTGATAAACCTCTAGCTGGAGTACAAAAAGGTAACAGTAGAAATAATGTGACTGAGCAGAGCTCAGGGAGACTCCCTAACACACAACCTGCAGTAAGAAATCTGAGGTATGTGGCCCTGCAGGAGAAGGAGACTCTATGGTCTACGCTCTGATTGGCTAGAGTCTGGATGTTTTACAACAATGTTAATAGGTTGCTAAAGCTAGTGAATTCTTATGGGCATTTGAATGTTGAATTTTTAATACTGCTATTTTACTGTTACCGTGGGACTCCCACCATGACGACGGGGAAGATTCAAGCATGTGAATCTATAAAAGATACAATACTGGAAAACAGAAATACCAATGACCCAGAAGATTTTTATGAGCACTCTCTTTCTGATACAAAGGAAAGACAAAGGCTGGAGATCTGTTACAAATCTCAGAGACCTAAACAGGTTCCGCGTCTACAGACACTTCGAAATGGAGGGTATCCACCTCCATGGAGACATCTTACTGGAGGGAGACTGGTTAGTAAAACTGGACCGCAAAGACACGTATTTCACCATTCCAGTGGCTCAGGAATGTCAAGGCTACCTCCAATTTTTATGGTAAAATCATCTTTTTCAATTTCAGGCACTTCCCTCCGGTCTAGCATCAGCCCCCCGGTGCTTTACAAAAGGAATGAGAGCAATCATCTGTTTTCTCAGGGAGAGAGGAATACGTCTTATTATATATCTGGACGACATTCTAATAATGTCGCAGTGTAAGATGCAGATTCTCAAAGATCTAGAGAGAATCATATCCCTCTTGGAAAATCTAGGTTTCATCATGAACAAAGAAAAGTGTATTCTAACACCCTTGAAAAACAGAGTTCATGGGTTTCTCAATAGATACAGTAAGATCTCCTCCTTTCATTGAAGAAGGTGGCCAAAATCCGCAAAGAGATTTGCTTTGTTCTGAAACAACACCTTTGACCCTGAGAGAACTTGCCAGGCTTCTAGGCCTTCTATCCTCCTCCATCCACGCCATATTCCCGGGTTCCCTCCACTACTGTGCTCTTCAAAAAGTAAAAGTAAGAGCCAGACTTCTAGGCCTTCTATCCTCCTCCATCCAGGCCATATTACCGGGTTTCCTCCACTACTGTGCTCTTCAAAGAATAAAAGCAAGAGCAGTGTGATCATGACTGTGGTATGGGGACAGAATCTCCTAGGATCAGGAGGCAAGATTACAATTGACTTGGTGGCTGGAAAACCTAGATGCATGGAACGGACATATAATTTGTGGTTCATTGCTGGACTACATTCAGGATACCGATGCGAGTCTCCTTGGTTGGGGCTCTCATCTGGGATCTGAGAATATGGCGGGGGGGGGGGGGGGAGTGGAGGAGGGGGGACTGGGGTCCCACATGGAAAAAGCCCACCACATAAACTTCCTAGAATTGCCCGCGGAACGTTATGCCTTGATGAATTTCAAACATTGTTTACAGGGCAGATCAGTACTACTGAAGATGGACAACGTTTTCAGCAGTAGCATATATAAACCGCCTAGGTGGTTCCTAATCCACTGATCTATCAAACCTGGCCAAGAGACTTTGGATGTTCTGCTTAGAACACAAAATCTCACTCAAAGTAGAATACTTATCCGGGGAAGCCAATGTCTCAGCCGAGTGAAACTCCAGGTTTCTGAAGGACTACAGCGATTGGAAGCTGAACGTTTAAATTTCCAAAAAACAAAATCTTCTATGGGGTCTATTGAAGTTAGACCGGTTTGCAAGCAGGTTCACCTTCCAACTAGACAAAAATTTCAGCTGGATGCCAGACCCGGGTGCTCTGGCAGTGAACGCCTTCCTACAACCCTGGAAAGGTCATCATGCTTACACATTCCACCCCTTCGCGATGATCCAAAGAGTCCTCCACAAAGTCAAACAGGAAGCTTGCTCCCTAGTCTTGATAATTCCCTTTTAGCCATCTCAATAATGGTTTCCAACGATATTGCAATTGGCATACAACATATCCTTTTTCCTTCCCGCAGAAGAAGGACTACTAACAAGCACAGATGGGGAGGAACACCCTCTGATCTCGACAGCGACTTTGAACCTTCTTGCCTGGAAGATAACGGGAAATTTAAAGAGATGTCAGGACTTTTGGGAAGCGCTGAGGAACTCCTCAGGAAATCATGGTCTCCTGGAACCCGCAAGAGGTACAACGCAATTTGAAAAAAATGGGTTTGTTGGTGGAGGCACATATAGTCCAAGTATTCAACTTTCTAGTAGAACAATTTGACAGAGGCCTCACTTATAGAACTCTGCACTGTTATAGATTAGCAGTATCAGCTGGTCACAGCTTAGTAAATGGAAGAAGCATTGGCAAAAACATGACGATATGTAAAATCCTTAAAAGTATCAGATTGAGAAGACCTCCTAACCTAAATATGAATCTCTCTGGGATGTCAATTTATTCCTAAAGCAATTTCATTCTTGGCCAAATAATAGATTCCTAAGCAAAAAGATGCTTTCCATGAAACTAGCCTCTGTATTATGCCTTATATCCTGCACATCTGCACCTGTCGGATGTAAAAGCTTTAGAGGTAAGCAACAACTTTTACGATTCCTTTGGAGCGAAGTCTGAAATTGTTCAAAGAACTTAAACTATGTTCAACTCCATCTTTTACCCTAAATTTGATTTATGCAAAAAACTGTGTGGTAGACTGTATAGAAGAATACGATTATAGCACGAATAAACATCGCCTAGACAGCGTTAATCAACTTCTCATTTCATTTGTTAAACCTTTCAAAGCAGTGACTTGCACTACAATAGCTCGTTGGGTAAAAGAATATATGCACTTAGCAGGCGTCGACCTCAAGAGATTCCAAGCACATTCCATGAGAGGCACTGTGGCTAGCTAATCCCTCTGGAAAGGTGGCAGACTAGAAGACATCCTTAGAACTGCTGATTGGTCAAACTCCACTACTTTTGCGAAGCATTACTGTAAGCCAATAGAACACTTGTCAAATGTAGTTCTGCAGAGTTACCAACATGCAAATGGTAGCGATTCTCCTAATTACCATACCAAGAGAATCTAGATTTCATTAAATACTCGGAGGCTAACATTACCCCAACCCTTCTAAAGAAAAAAAATAATATAATATATTTATTAAACAAATATACATACATAGACTATATGTACATCAAGAATGAAGACATACAAATGTAATATTTTAATAATTTTGTGTTACAGTGCTTTATGTATGCCTTATTATCTTGATAAGATCACTCCACAAAACATATAAATTAGGGAGATTAGCAAGGTTGAGGGCATTGAAAGAGGTGGCATGGGAGAAACTGCAAACCGCAGCAGTAATGAGAGATAGCAAAGGTTTCTGGACAATAAATAATGCCCCCTTTTTAAAAGAAGATATAGATATTAGCTTAGAAACGTAAGTCACGGAGGATGCCTGGGTGGTCCACTTTAAAACTGTATTTGGAAAATATGGAGAAACATCTACTCCGCAAATAGATTTATCAGTGTCCACTACAGGAGGCCTCATACCATTTACCTCAGACGATATGAAGGGTGCTCTGAAACAGTGTAGAAAATTAAAAGCACCGGGACTCAATGAAGTCTTGATAGATGTATCCCTAGACAATCAGGAACTTTGGGCCCCGCTTCTCACAAATGTTTTTAATGGAATAGTACATACGGCCATTCTATCCTCCTGGAAAAAGACCGCCATTATCCCTATTTTACAAAAGGGGATAAGGCTAATCCAATAAATTATAGACCCATTTCCTTATTGGCTAGCGTGGCAAAACTAATGGGTAAGATACTTTTAAAGAGATTGGAGGAATAGGCCACTGAAAGGAATATAATTATTCCCTCACAATAAGGGTTTAGGAAAGGAAAGGGTATATCGACCAGTGCTTAAATTTAAACTTGATTATCGCTAAATACATGGAGGCTAAGCTCGGCCATCTTTATATGGCCTTCATGGACCTGTTGGACGCTTTCAATTCTATAGTTCACACTAAGTTGTGGGGAATCATGGAAGAAATGGGAGCGGATATCACGATTATGAATTTTATTCGTGAGATGTATATCGATGCCACTGCATGCGTCCGATATGGTAGAAAACGAGTGCACAAGACACTTTACTATTATCCGTGGAGTGCGGCAGGAATTCGTCCTCGCCCCTTTCTTATTCACGCTGTACACCAACACCATAGAGCTGGCCTTGGAGGGATCTACTAGAGATGTCCCCTTTGTCAATTAATCTGCTGTTCCCATACTCAACTATGCAGATGATGTAGTGCTGCTGCCAAGCACTGGCAATGCACTGCAAAGACTCGTAGTCGGGTACACAAGCTTAATGGGGAACTTAGCCCTAAAAGTCAATGAATCCAAGTCCTTTGTTCTTGTGGCAGATTCAAAGCTTAAGAAATACCCAAGATTCCATATAGAAGGGCGAAAACTTGAGGTTGAGGACAATTTCAACTATTTAGGGGCTAGATTTGATAGGGAGAGTAACTGACAAAGTATGGTGACTAATAGGGGGTTGCAAAAGGAAAAAAGTATTGGAGGGCTTTCTAACTTCCTAAAAGATAAAATTGGATCAAAACCAATTGACACTATAAAAAAGATCTATCATGCAAAGGTAGTCTTTGTCGCAACTTATAGGGCGGCTGTATCAGGTTTAATGGAGGCATCCAAACTCCAAAGTATAGAGGACGTTTTTTTAAGAGACTAGGCTGCTTCCAGCCGTCTTGCTCATATAACTGTCACTCGGAACTTAGCCTCCCCTATATTACTGAACAAATCTGCATAGCCCCCATTTTTTTTTTGTCATAATTTTTTATTGGAGATCAAAGATAGGCAATTTCATCGGATACAAAACAATATAGTAAATCATAAATCAGTATGTGACAAATAATGTGGCACTCAATCTGGAGGAAAGAAACACTGAATCTAGCTAGAGATATTGTAAAAGACTGCTTGATCCTAGATGGTATATCAAAAATACGTTGGTTAAAATACAATGAGTCAAATTTGGAATTAACTGCCCTTGGAATATGGTTTAAAGATCCTACCTCATGCATGACAATATAAAGAAAAGATCTGAAAGGCCGGTTTTTGGGTAGATTGAGCCGAGACAGAGGGGAGAGGAATTGCAATAAGACCATGGTTAGGAAATATTCCTTAACACCTTGTATAGATAATACTACGTATTCATACTTGACATCTGTCTCCAACGCTCAGCATGTATATGTCCTGTTACAATTCCGGCAGAAATACATCTCACTAATGTTAGGTTACCCTGCTAAAACATATTCCGTTGATGCACTGCTATTTTGTCTATGTGATGGTCAATCCCCTCAGAATTACCTCCATTTTCTATTTTTCTGTAAGTTTTATGCTGGGGAAAGGAAAAAATTCATGTTGCCCCTGGTGTAAACTACCTTTCAGGCAATGTCGCCCAGCTTTATGTTATCTCCAACTACTGCCAAAACCTCTTGCCTGTTATTGGGTAGCCTCATTTTTGTTGTCTGCTATAAAGAGGAGAAAATCAATTTTACATGACTGAATTTACATATATCAAAAGTTTTAACACATATGAATTATTGTTTTTATGAAATTACTTATTTTACCTAGTGTGTTTTTAATGAGTTGTATGCATTTCTATGTGATTTGATACTTAATATGTGTTTAATGTTATTGACTGATTACTGTAAAATACTTTTTATGTCACTTGTAGTGGCGAAATAAAGTTATTATGAATGACTATGGCTTATTAAAATCTCAAGCCTTGTAAATTGATTTCCTCAAGATTAATTCTTTACTTGTAAAAGTTTGATCTAATATCAATCTTTTATTTCAGACAACTCTCAATAATCCAGAAGTGTCTCATACAATCGCCTGGAAGACACCACGCTATGAATATAGTCTGCTATTCAGTTTATTCGGATTTCTGGATCCTAGTTCGCTGTCCATTCACCAAGGATCTGCTGTTTCGTCTTTCCTTAACCAAGAATTCCTGCCTTACCATATGTTTTGCAAATCTTTCCTAATACATGTCAAGAACTTTATTCACATTTAAAAGAGGCAGATTGTACTGAGTGCATGCCTATTATAGCCTGACTGTATTATATTCTAGAATCTACACTGGGATGTCATACTTTAAAGTGGCTGAGTGGAGTTGGCATAAAAAAATTAATGCATAATGTTAGCCCCTTGTCTTTAATGAAATCTGGATTCTCTTGGCATGGTAATTAGGAGAATCGCTATTGTGTGCACATGTGGGCACTGGTGAGCAAAAATCCAGTTTAACAGCTTTTGAAGGTGTTTTAAATGGTCACAGCAGGTGGCCCTGTTGAGAAGGGGAAGAGACAGAAGAACAAGTTACTTACCTTCGGTAACGCTTTTTCTGGTGGATACAGTATCTGCCTGTGGATTCCTCACCTTGTGAATATCCCCTGCGCCAGCATTCCACGGAACTTTTCTTTCCCAGCACTCCATGTCGATGTGGGCGACGTCACAATGCATCGGCTCCGCACGCGACTCCGTACGACGTCATCGGAGCCATAAGAAGCCCACGTCGGCGTGATGACGTCAGTTCCACCCACTTTTTCCATGCCTTCGAGGCGAACAGGTGAACCAACGACAACTCCAAGTATAAACAGTATATAGAATACCAACACATATACATAGCATACAAAACAAAAGAATGCTAATCAAACAAGCATTTCCTACAAATGTACCAGAAAGTATACAAACATTTCAAACAAGACCTATTCCATGGTATACAAAGGTGGACAACGGGGAGGCGGGTGGGTCAGTGAGGAATCCACAGGCAGATACTGTATCCACCAGAAAAAGCGTTACCGAAGGTAAGTAACTTGTTCTTCTGATGGATACATCTGCCAGTGGATTCCTCACCTTGTGAATAGATTCCCACAGCAGTCCCTACTCCTGGAGGAGGGTGTCCACCTTCCTATACCAGAAAGTCTTGCAAGACAGAGCGCGCAAAGTGGCCCTCCCTCCTCATCTCTGAGTCCAAGCAATAATGCTTTGCGAAAGTATGGAGGGAGGCCCAAGTTGCGGCTTTACAAATGTCTGCCACAGGAACACCCCGGGCCAAAGCAGATGTAAATGACTTACCTCTAGTTGAATGAGCTCGAATGCCCTCAGGAGGGGTCTTACCAGCCAGGGCGTAGCAGATCTTGATGGCAAGGATAATCCACCTCGATAAAGTGCGCTTGTGCACCGCTCTCCCCTTGGAATGTCCAACATAACCCACGAAGAGCTGATTGTCCAGACGAAAGTCCTTTGTCCTGTCCAAGTAAAAGCTTACAGCTCTCTTTGGGTCCAGGCGATGAAGCCTTTCCTCCTCTTTGGAAGGATGAGGAGGAGGATAGAAAACAGGGAGAGTAATGGACTGCCCCAAATGAAACGGAGTGACCACTTTTGGCAGGAAAGCAGCCCTGGTCCTGAGAACCATCCTTTCAGCATGTAAGGTTAAAAACGGGGGTTTAGAACTAAGAGCTTGAAGCTCACTCACCCTCCTTGCCGAGGTTAAGGCTACAAGAAAGACCGCCTTAAAGGACAACAGCCTCAAAGGACAGCTATGTAGAGGCTCAAATGGGGACCCCATCAGAAAGGTTAAAACAAGATTAAGGTCCCACTGAGGCATTACAAATGGAGTGGGAGGAAACATGTTTGTACGGCTCTTGATAAACCTCAGAACAACCGGAGATTTAAAAAGAGAAGGTTGATCTGGAAGGCATAGAAAAGCCGATAAGGCCGAAAGATAGCCCTTGACCGTGGACACAGCACAGCCCTGCTGAGCCAGGGAAAGAGCAAACTGGAGCACATCAGAAAGATGGGCCTTTAAAGGGTAAATGGACCTCTCTCCACACCATTTAACAAACTTAGACCACCGGTAGGAGTAAATGGA
Source organism: Triturus cristatus (assembly GCF_964204655.1). NCBI lineage: Eukaryota > Metazoa > Chordata > Amphibia > Caudata > Salamandridae > Triturus > Triturus cristatus. The sequence continues at coordinate 636,646,564 of NC_140595.1, read as the reverse complement.
CTTGGTGGAGTGTCGCCTGGCCGATAAAATAACATCCACCACATCTGGCGGGAGAGAGAACGAACTCAGGTTGCCCCGTTCAATCTCCAGGCATGAAGGTGTAAGCTCTGGAGGTGGGGGTGTAGAACCTGCCCCTCCGACTGCGAGAGGAGGTCTGCCCTCAGAGGGAGACGGAGCGGAGGGCACGAGGAGAGGTGGAGAAGATCTGTATACCACACCCTTCTTGGCCAATCCGGGGCGACCAATATAACTTGGGCCCGGTCTTGGTGAATCTTCCTCAGAACCCGAGGAATCAAGGGTATGGGAGGAAACACGTGAAGGAGTTGAGATCCCCAATTCAACTGAAACGCGTCCCCCAACGCCCCCTGCATCGGATACTGGAGACTGCAGAATGACCGGCAGTGCGCGTTCTCGAAAGTGGCAAACAGGTCCACCCCAGGTGTCCCCCACGTCCGAAAGACGTGACGAACCACCTCCGGATGGAGTCTCCACTCGTGGTCGGCGGAGAACTGCCGACTGAGACTGTCCGCACGCACGTTCAACACCCCGGCCAGATGATTTGCCATCAGACAAATCCGATGGTCCTGAACCCAGGACCATAGTCGTAAGGCCTCTTTGCATAGACAAAGAGACCCCACACCTCCCTGCTTGTTGACATACCACATCGCGGTCGTGTTGTCGGTCAGGACTTGCATAGACTGACCGCGAAGGGAAGGGAGGAAGGCCTTGAGCGCCAAACGAATCGCCCGCAATTCTAAAAGGTTGATGTGAAGCAACCTCTCCTCTGGAGACCAAAGTCCTTTGATCTCCAGATCCCCCGGATGCGCACCCCACCCTAAAGTGGATGCATCCGTTATCACCGTGGCCACCGATGGAGGTAGATGGAAGGCCTTTCCTTGAGACAGATTGACCTCCACGCTCCACCAAGACAGATCCGCTGCAGCTTCTCCGGAGATCTTGATCGACTCCCCGAGATCCCCGTTGTGCTGATACCACTGCTTGCGGAGACACCACTGGAGCGCCCTCATGTGCCAGCGTGTGTGGTTGACCAACAGAATGCAGGAGGCAAACAGACCGAGCAGGCGAAGGACCTTCAGAACTGGAACAACCGCTCCATTGTGGAATAAAGGGACCAACTCCTGAATGTCGAGAATCCTTTGAGGAGGAGGGAATGCTCGACACACAGTAGTGTCCAGTACTGCCCCTATGAACAGGTTGCGTTGAGAGGGCACCAGGTGAGATTTGGGCACATTGATCGAAAAACCCAAGTCGAATAACAGCTGAGATGTCACCTGCAGATGACGCTGCACTATCTCTGGGGACTCTGCCTTCAGAAGCCAGTCGTCCAGGTAGGGGAAAACTGGAATCCCCGACCTCCTGAGATGAGCAGCCACCACTGCCATCCCCTTTGTGAAGACTCGAGGTGCGGTAGTAAGACCAAACGGGAGGACCGCAAATTGATAGTGTTGCGACCCAACCGTAAAACGGAGATACTTCCTGTGCGACTTCAGGATTGGGACATGGAAGTACGCGTCCTGTAAGTCGAGCGGGACCATCCAGTCTCCTAGCTGCAACGCTTGAAGAACCTGCGCAAGGGTCAGCATCTTGAATTTCTCCTGTCTCAGGTAAAAATTCAAGATTCTGAGGTCCAGGATTGGACGCAATCTGCTGTCCTTTTTGGGAATCAGGAAATACCGGGAGTGGCATCCCTGACCCCTTTCCTGCTCCGGAACCACCTCTATCGCACCCTTCTGAAGCAAGGCCAGAACTTCTTTCTGCAGGAGAAGCAGATGGTCTTCCGAGCAATAACCTTGGCAAGGAGGGTAAGGGGGAGGAAACTCCCGAAAGGGAAGGGCGTACCCAGTCTCTACGAGGTTCAAAACCCAAAGGTCTGTTGTAACAGATTTCCAACCCCGTAGAAAGTAGGACACCCGACCCCCCACAGGTCTTACATGATCCGGGATGGGGGATCTAGGGCTGCTTCCCTGAAGCCTCATTTGGAGCAGAGGAGGAGGAGGAAGAAGAGGGGTTGCGACCAGAACCTCTCCGACCCCTTTGCTTCCCTCTATAGGACCTATAGAGGGGATTCTGCTGCTGTTGTTGCTGCTGCTGCTGGGGTTGTCGGAAGGAGCGAAAGGATGATCTTCCGAATCCCCTAGACTTTCGAAAAGCTGAACCCCTAGCAGGAGCCTGCGGACCCAAGGACTTCGCCGTAAATCTACTGTCCTTAAATCGTTGAAGGGCAGAATCTGCTTTCTCCCCAAACAGCTTCTGTCCGTCAAAAGGCAGATCAACCAACGTGGCCTGAACATCCGCTGAGAAACCAGAGGAACGGAGCCAAGCCTGCCTCCTTGCGGCTATGGACGACCCCATAATTCTCGCCACCGAGTCCGCCGTATCCAGACCAGACTGGATCACCTGCCTGGCAGCCGCCTGAGTGTCCGCAACAACTTCCAAGAAGGACGACTTATCCCCCTCAGGCAACTTAGGGGACAAAGATTTTATAGAGTCTATCAAGGCATGAACATATCGCCCCGGCAAGCATGTGGCATTAGATGACTTCAACGCCATACTTCCTGAGGAGAAGGTCTTCTTGGCCGCCTGATCAACTTTCTTTGACTCCCTATCAGCCTGAGACTGAGGGAAAGCACCCGAAGCATGCTTAGAACATGAAGCCTGCACCACTCGGCTCTCCGGAGATGGATGTGTGGACAAAAAATCTGGGTCTCCTGGTGCAACTCTGTACCTCCTCGCCACCTGTCTGCAAAGAGGCTTCCTCCACACCTCCAACACTGGTTCCAAGATGGCCTCATTGAAAGGCAACAAAGGCTCCGAAGCCGACGTCGGAGAGTGTAACACCTCCGTAAGCAGGTTTGACTTGTACTCCACAGAGGGCAGCTGCAGATCCAACAACTCTGCAGACTTCTTAATCACCACATGGTAGGGTGCCAATTCCTGTGGAGGAGAAGACCTTGCAGAAGCATGCTCCCACTCTGGGGTGGTATCCAAACCACTTGCTTCCTCTATTCCTTCAAACTCATCCGAAGAAGAGTCGACCTCACCTTCTTCCATCTCTGCCCGATATCTTCCTTCCTCCCACACCCTTTGGGCCTCCCGCCTCGACCGGATCCGGGGAGCCGGCGTCGTCGACGTCGTACGCGGCGTCGGTGGAGCCAAAGGCACTGGAGTTGGAGGCGCCATAGGTGGAGTTGGCGGCGCCGATTGAGTCGGCCTCGGCGTCGAAGAAGGCTCCGAAGACTGACGGTCCATCCGAGGTCGAGTCGGATCCCCAGCCGGCGCCGGAAACTGCCAAGAAGGCGCCATCGGCATAAAGGGGGCCTGAGCGTAATGCTGCGGCACCCCTAGCGTAAAAGCCATCGGACCCACGGGACCAGTTGGTGCTCCGGATGGGAAGGACGCCCTATTAAAAATACCATACATGGCATTCAGAAATCCTGAGGGATCCGTACCTGGAGCCGGGAATTGGGGATAAGGGACCGTCCCTGTATCCGCTTGTGGAGTCACCGGCGTCGGCTCCGCAGAATCATCCACCGGAGCTGCAGAGTCATCCGGCACCGGAACAGCCTCCTCCTGATCTTGCTCATCAGACTCCACTTGACCCGGAGTCGAAGCCTTGGACGGAGCCGGTGACGGCGTCGGGGAACGAGCTGGAGCCCGCTTCGGCGAGGGAGACTTCGGAGACTTAGCAGGAGAAGGAGAAGGTGACAAGTCCTTGCTCCGACGTCGACGGGGCAAAGCCGACCTCGACCTCGACCTCCTGGACTTCGAGGAGCGACGCCGAGAAGAATGCTTCCTCTTCTTGTGGTGTTTCTTCGACTTTGACGACCTCGAAGTCGACGACTCCCGCCTGGACTTCCCCTTTTTTTCCCTCTTTTCTCCTCACCGATTTTCTTCATGAAGAGCTTGGTCTTCCTCTCCTTCAGCGCTTTAGGATTCATGCTCCTACAGCACCCGCATTCTTCCATGTCATGATCAGAAGAAAGACACCATAAGCAGTCCTGATGCGGATCCGTCATGGACATCAGGCCTCCGCATTCCCTACAGGGCTTAAAGCCCGACTTCCTCGTCAAAGACATACTGAATTTAACACAGTAACACCGCTAAACTACAAAGGGAACTGACGTCATCACGCCGATGTGGGCTTCTTATGGCTCCGATGACGTCGTACGGAGTCGCATGCGGAGCCGATGCATTGTGACGTCGCCCACGTCGACGTGGAGTGCTGGGAAAGAAAAGTTCCGTGGAATGCTGGCGCAGGGGATATTCACAAGGTGAGGAATCCACTGGCAGATGTATCCATCAGAATGTACGTGTTGGAGAAATACCACTATGTACACTGTGACAACACATACATTAAATACTTGCACAAAAAGTACTCGCAGCAAGCTTGTCATATTCTTAGTTCAGAGGAGGTACAGACAATGAACAATAATTGGAGGAGGGACTAAGCCTTTAAAAATATATATATTTCTCAAAAAGCAAAGCTAAAAGATTAAACTAAACCACAATTATTTCAGCAGATGGTGGCAATAAAACTAAATTCAAATCAATGAAGGCAGAGCCTGAGGTTGCACTATAGGAACATTATCAGATTCGAAGCAGATGGTATTAGAATTGCACAGATGTCCTCACCCCATCTGGAAAGATTCAACACTGTTAAGACAACTGCTCAACCAATAGAGTGTTCATCACTACAAACACTCCCTGAGAAACAAAATAATAAAGATAACCATATTCCGGAAATAATAGTTTTCATAAATAGTCAAAATAGGTAAGCCTGTTGGCCACATTGTTGGCTATAACTCGTTTCTTTGTTTTTAAAGCTGTGAGGTCATGTTTCAAAGTTATATCAAGACAATCATGGTATATTCCGTAGCTGGACTCAGTACCCAATTATTAATGGAAGTCATACATTATAAAAAGTCTAATTAAGTTAATATGTTAATCCCTTAAATACTAAACAAAGAGGGCGTGGCTTGCGGCCGAGCGCGATGGCCGCAACCTAGAGAAGCTCCGGGGACACAGTCACTTCCCCGAGCACTCCGGTCTATAATCCGGACAAAATACGGCTCCAAAGGACCCGCAACGTAATCCGGAAGCGCTGGTGTCCCGATCGTGGCACTTGCGCGGCGAAAAATCAGTCCTGGACGCCGGTTCGACCACAGCGCGAGGAGCGGCCTAGATGTGCACCGGGAGCCGGGGGCTTGCCTGATTGTTGGATCCGGCGGAGCGGCGCTCCGTTCCGCTACAACGCTGGGAGGTGCTCAGCGCAGACCCGGTGACGACTCTTGGAGGAGGCAGTGGGGAGTGGCCCTGCCTGCGGACATTCACCCCCTCCTACCCCCCTCCTGTTATTAGGGTGGCGCTGTGCTGCCCGCCCGGGACCAACTGCCGGCGAGGTAAGAGCACGGAGGAGAGAGACTGGTGCCCACGCGGAGAAAAAGTGCAGGCGAACAATAAGACCACAGGGCCCCATCAGCAAAACGCCCCAGGGCGGGGGGGGGAGCGGTCCTGATTGCCCAGTGCCAGCCATTGACGAATAGGTCGGATCGACATGTGCCCTAGACGCCAGCACTGAAAACAGCGTGTGCAGGCGGGGGAGGCCCTTCACTGACGTTGCTGGAGCCTTGCTTCGGAGCACCAAAACTGGAACGTGCTAGACGGCTCGAAGCTAGACGGCAGTGGGGACTCTGCCCCATCCGGGCTGCGCTGGGGGGACTGGGGTGCAAAAGCCCTTGAAGTGATTGTTGAGGACCCACGGTCTCTGGCGGTGCCCGATCGACGTAGCGTGGAAGCGGCAGGGATCCACGTGTGCCTGACTGGAGTGGGCCCAGGGCCTCGGAGCCCTCCAGGTACTTTCGCAGCGAGAAAACCGATAGGCCGCACGTGGGACGACAGCCCCGTGGCTGGCGGCGGCGATTACCGACTGCGACAGAGCTCATTACGGAAAAATGGGAGGCAGGGGCCCACGCGCGAACACCCAGGGCAAACTGGAGAAGTACGCCTACATGAAAGAAACACCGGCTTCCATGTCCAGCAAAGATTCGCAGGAAAAAGCGACGAACCAGGGGGAGGCGAGTAAGGTGACGCTTGATGATATTATGGCCGCGCTTACTCAGGTCCAGTCTACGGTGGGCACCATTTCAACCGATGTGTCTTTTTTGAGAGCCGACTTTCAAAAGATGGCGGCGCGAGTCACGGAGGTGGAACACACGACGAAATCACTGGTTGGTGACACGACAGCGCTGCTTCGGAGGGTGACTCACCTTGAGGCCGAGAACAAAACTATGGCGGCGAAGCTCGATGACCAGGAGGGGCGCTCACGCCGCAATAACGTCCGAATTACGGGCCATCCCGAGAGTGAAGGGGGTCAGGCCATGGATCTGTACGTTGAAGAACACATCAAGACGCGACTCCAGCCGAGAGGGTTATCCACCTTCTTCTCGGTTGAAAGGGCGCATAGGGTGCCGGGTGGCAGGCCTAAACCGGGGGCACCCCCCAGGCCGGTGTTGGCACGCATCTTTAACTTCCGTGACCGAGATGCCATTTTACAGACTGCAAGAGTGGCCCCACCGATTCGAGTCCACAACTCGCTCATCTCCTTTTTTCCAGACTTCACAAATGCAAATGCCGCAGAAGCTTCCTTGAGATAAAAAGGATCTCCGGCGAAGGGAAATCGCCTACTCAATGCTATTTCTGGCAAAGTTGCGAGTAGTAGCTGATGGAAAAATGTGGTTCTTTGATCGCCCGGAGGAGGCCCGAGAGTGGCTTGAGGGATGGCGACAATTGGAAGGACGTAAGCGACCAGACAAACATCAGCAGCGGCGGCAAGTGGAAGAGATCCCCGAGGATCACGAACAGACACGAGAAGGAGGCACGGCGCATTAGGCAGAGACAGCGAAATGAGAAGAGGAACCATGGGTCACGCATATCGGCACACGCAGAGACTGAGTACGATGGTAGTGTAAGGCTGGCCAGGTTAACGATTGGTGGTGGCCTTATGTGATCTTCTATACACACTAAACGGGTGGGCGAGGATCCACTAGTGCAGGGTCCACATGGCGGCCGCAGCACGGTCTCGAAGAACAATGGTCCTAAGGAAGGGGATGGACTGTGGTGATCACCGGACTTCTCACCCCGACACGCAAGTACTGTTACTGGGAAGGGGTATAAAGCGCTCTGCAAAGTTGGGGTGGCGGGTAGTTGTAAGTCCGTCTAGCAGGGAGGCAGGGTGGGGGGTGGAGGGTTGGGTTTTGTTGTTATGGTTTGGTTTTATATGTTCACGTTTTGTATGCAGGCACTTGGAAATGATATGTCCTCACATGAGCATGCAGAGACTCCTTCCACACTCATCCGTCCCATTGACTATACGTCTTGCTGATTATGCCAATATCACACTCGCAGTCAACTGAGCAGGGGCAGAGGCCGGACACAAAGGAGAGATACCCAACACTAATGACGTGGAATGTACGTGGCCTGGGGATAAAATCAAGAGGGGTCTTGTACTGCAGTGTATTAAGCGAAGCTCCCAAGCTGTTGTCCTGCTGCAAGAGACGCATCTCACTGGGAGTGCATGTCAGGCGCTAGATCGATGGGGGTTCAGGATGGTGGCCCACTCAGAGTTCACGTCAGGGTCCAGAGGGGTGGGCATCTTGGTACGTAAACAATCGGCACTTATAATACACAAAACGAAAACGGACGCACATGGCCGCTTTGCGGCTCTGGTGGGACAATGGGAGGGACACTCTATCAACATAGTGTCGGTGTATATTCCTCCGGCGCTACAGGCGGTTGCGCTTCCGGCCCTGAGTATTTATTTATTTATTTATTATGCAACTTATAACGCGCAGACTAAACCCGAAGGTATGACTTCCTCCTTGATCTCCCGGAAGGGGAACTGCTGATTGGAGGGGACTTTAATGACGTGGTGGACGGGGATATGGACCGGCACCCTGTGAGGGAGCGGGCGGTGGGGGGGTCGCGACTCATGGGTTTTTTGGAGGCAATGGGGCTGGTGGACGCCTGGCGACATCGGCATCCCACGGCGCATCAATTTACTTTTCATTCTGCGGTGCATGATAGCTTATCGAGAATAGACCACTTTGTGGCCTCCTCGGAGAGCCTCAGGCACGTAGACTCAGTGGACATTCGGCCGAGAGGTATTTCAGACCACTCGCCAGTGGTCTTAACGTACACGTATCATCAAGGGGGAAGGCGGCGAATATTCCCCATATTTCCTGGCTACTTGAAAGTTCCCAAGATCATGAAATCCATAAGCACATCCACACAACAATACTTCAGGGAAAATGCCGGGTCGGTCCACTCCCCGTCCACCCTCTGGGAGGCCTATAAAACCGTACTCAGAGGACATGCTATCTCCTCTATATCGGGCTACAAGCAAGAACAGCGGCGAGAACTCACTGTCTTGGAATCGGAGCTCCAAAAGGCTGACACACAACATTCACAGGATCCGACTCCCGCTACGGCCCGCACCCTACACCTCCAACAACAATTGCATAGGGAACATTTGAGGGGGGTGACTGTACTTAGGCTGTCAGCAACGAGACAAAGTGTACGAGGCCGGTGATAAAGCAGGGAAGCTGTTGGCGTGGCTCGATAAAAGGGAGCGAGATAGAAAGTGGATAGCGCAGCTTAGAATGACAGATAATGCAATGAACGCTGACCCGCGAGCCATAGTCCATAGGCTGGCGCAGCACTTTCAGCAGGTGTACACATCACAGTCAGCGATGACAATGGAAGAGGCACTGACCTATATCAGGGATATTGCGATGCCCAAGCTTGTCCCGGAGACAGCCCTCACATTGGAGGCGGATCTGACGACCGAGGAGCTACAGGTAGCAATTGGCTCCTTGCAGGCGGGAAAAGCGCTAGGACTGAATGGAATCCCCGTAGAGCTTCATAAAAAGCTGGCGGGGACAATGGCCCCGCACCTGCTCAACATTTACCGGGACAGCTTGACGAAGGGAGAACTCCCACGGGATCAACGTGTAGCCACAATAGTGGCGATCCCGAAGCCAGGGAAGCCCCCGGAGGAATGTACATCGTACCGCCCCATTTCCTTAATTAATGTTGAAGCTAAAATATTAGCGAAGGTCCTTGCGCTGAGGCTTACTCCGCATCTCGAAACCCTGGTTCACCCGGATCAATCAGGGTTTATGCCTAATAGGAACACGGCGTTAAATTTGAGGCGACTGCAGGAGCCAGCAGTTATCCTCTCATTGGACGCCCGTATGGTGTTCGATATGGTGGAATGGCCCTTCTTATTTGCGGTTTTGACGCACTTGGGGTTTGGCCCACGGTTCTGTGTGTGGGTGCCCCTACTCTACACAAAGCCATTGGCCCATGTAGCGGCTAATGGACACATGTCCGAGGACTTCCCACTGTCTCGAGGCACGCGTCAGGGCTGCCCGCTGTCGCCGTTACTGTTTGCACTGGTGCTTGAGCCACTGGCGGCATGGATTAGGTGGGAGCCTCAGATACGCGGACTGAGATGGACAGCAGACTGGGAAGATCGTATATCGCTTTACGCGGATGACGTTCTGCTTTACCTGGCCTCAACCAGGCGCTCCATCTTGGTACTTCTCAATTTATGTGACCAATTCGGTTGTGCATCAGGCTATACTATCAATTGGTCCAAATCAATACTTTTCGTACTCCGGGGCCCGCCGCAACAGCTCCCGGAGGATTGTCCACTGCAGATCTCGGTGGCGGGATTCCGATATTTGGGAATCTACATCACGGCGGACCCCGATGAATTTAAGAAAAATCTTATGCCTCCCCTGGAGCGTCTCAAAAGAGATGCCACCCACTGGGGAACTCTTCCCCCAACGCTGCTGGGGAAGGCAGCGCTTTTTAAGATGATGGCACTGCCTCAATTCCTGTATGCCCTCGAAAATACGCCATACTCGGTGCCGCCCACCTACTTTAGGCACATTGCGGCTCAGGTCACGGGGCTACTGTGGGGGAACAAACCTGCACGCATCGCGCAACGCAAGCTCAACAAAGGGTGGTATGATGGGGACATTGCACTGCCGGACGTCCAGCTATATTATTGGGCGGCGCATTTGAAAGTCATTAATCAATGGGTGCATGCTCCACAGGCGAATCCCGCCTATAAGGCAGATAGATATGGGCTTGGGGCTGAAGGCATGATGTCCGCACTTTACAACAGAAAGCGCACGCCGATACTACTCGGACCCACTAGGCAGACGATTGACATCTGGCATGTAGCGCATGCTAAAATGGGATGGGCAGGAAAGATAACACAACTCACCCCTCTATGGGTGACACAGCGGCTGGGCGTCTTGAGACACTGCAAGGGCTTTGACAAATGGGATGCAATTGGAATATCAAAGGTGGGTGATATGTGGCATAAGGGAGGAATAGCCACGTTCAAGCATCTCAGGGCACAATACGACCTAGCGCCCTCTGAACGCTTTAGATACCTGCAGATCAGACATGCGCTACAGGCGCCCCTACCACCCGGCACAGAGGTCCCTGAGGCCACCCCGTTAGAGGATAGGCTTTTGACAGATTGCATGTATAAACGAGCCACCTCTTTCACATACAAAAAGCTAGTGAACAATCTCCCGGACCCTCACGGGGCACTCAGGGGAATATGGTCACGAGATGTGGGCGATTTCGACGACTATGAATGGCGAGAGGCGCTAGCCTCACCACGGGAGGTGGGTATACCGTCTAGACTTAAACTTGTGCAACTAAAAATCCTACATAGAACCTATTACATTAGATATATCCTGCACACAATAGGGTCAGCACCACATCCGTACTGCCTGAGACGCTGCGGGGAGGAGGGTACTTTCCTTCATACCTTGTGGGAATGTCCCAAGATAATGGAATACTGGGTAAAAGTGATGAGGACCATATCACAAGTGGTGGAGATATCGCTGGCGCCAGAGCCCAGAAGATGCATTTTAAATGTATGGGAACCAAATGATCTTACGCGCCCAGCACAGGAATAGGTAACAACGGGGATAATGGTGGCAAAACGCAACATCGCACAAAAGTGGGGGGGGGGGCGAAAGAGACACCGTCACTTGCCGCCTGGTGTGGGGATCTCGATTTGGCCATGGTGGCAGAGAAAGCAGTGTTTGTAAATGGTGGCTGCCCGGGGAAATGGAACAAGATATGGGGGGCCTGGAATAAGTACAGGGGATACATTTGTGAACCCCCCCGACATCAGAGTAGAGGAGGACTCAGATACTGAAAACGGAGGGGTGATGGAAATGTAATGTGAAGATAGTTCTCAATTTACGGAAATGTTTATGATTTTGTAAAACCAAGTGCCATAATTTTCAACAATGCAAAGGTAATAATTATATGTATTTGCTTAAATGTATTAGAAATGTCTATGCCTTGAACATGAAAATAATAAAAACAGTTTAAAAAAAAAAACTAAACAAAGATGGCAGAGCCTGTCCAAGGTGGTGAAGGACGTGTAAATTGATGGACCAGCCTGCACTTAAGGAACAAGTTACCTTCAATGTGTGCAATTGCCCCGAGGACCTTCGGAGCTCAGAAGCATGGCACTCCACCTGCCTTCGCCCTAACAATTGCTATTTGAGGGAGAAACAAGGAGGACACTATCAGACATGATAGCGGTCTCTGACTAAAAAGCGTAGGGCCTGAGGAACACAGTAGAGGCCAGGGCTCGCCCCAATGGCAGGATCACATCTGCACACTAAGTCAGTCAGTGGTTGTGGACACTCACTACCTGTAGAACAAGTTACTTACTGTCTGTAATGCATTATTTGGTAGAGACTATGTAGCTGCAGATTCCTTACCTTGGAATTTCCTGGGCATCAGGTAGATCTGGAAACTGAGCAATTCCCCTTGCATGTGGCGTTGGATGGCTCCATTCGGCTACGCGTGACGTCGTTAGCATCGGTTATGATGTCGCAGAGCCTATATAGGCGCCACCCAGACGTGCGGACTTCAGTACTTTGTTTTTTAAACACCAGAAGCGCAGAGCCATGAAGTAACTGATGTAGTCATGTGCAAAACTAGGATCCTGAGAAGGGAAGTAACCCTAGCCCTACAATATCAGTCTGGAAAGCGGGGAGGTATGGGTGGGGCTGTAAGGAATCTGCAGCCAGATAGTCTCTCTACCAGATAATGCGTTGCTGAAGGTAAGTAACTTGTTCATCTGATAGAGACTTCTAGCTGCAGATTCCTTACCTTTAAATTAGATACCCAAGCCATACCATCCTGGTGGTGGGTGCGGACCAATAACAAACTAGAAAGTCCTGTAGGACTGAGCAGGAAAAATGCCCGTCTGCGAACCGGACCATCCAGGCAGTAGTGTTTTGCAAACGTGTGCAATGATGCCCACGTTGACGGCTGACAGATGTCTTGGACTGGGAGACCCAGAGCCAAGGCTGTAGTTGCAGCTTTTCCCCTGGTGGAATGGGCCCTTAATCCCTCATGTGGCTGCTTCTTAGCCAGGGCATTGCAGATCGTGATGCAGAGAATGACCCAGCGAGAGATGGTCCTTCTCTGCACTGCTCTTCCCTTCTTTGATCCCATGTACCCCTCAAGGAGTTGGTCTTCCACATGGAACTCTTTTGTGCGTTCAAGGTAGAACGACAATGCTCTTTTTGAGTCCAGCCGGTGGAGACGCTCCTCTTCCTTAGAAGGATGCGGGGGAGCAAAGAAGGTGGGCAACGTAATGGACTGACCCAAATGGAAAGGGGTCATAACCTTTGGTAAAAAGGATGCTCGGGTGCGAAGCACTACATTGTCCAGAAGGGCATCAGGTAAGGAGGCGAGCAAGATAACGCCTGCAGCTCACTCACCCTCAGGGCTGATGTAATCGCCACCAAGAAGGCTGTTTTGATTGTCAACCGCCAGAGGGGACAATTGTGCAAAGTCTCAAAGGGTGCGCACATCAAATAGGTGAGTACCACATTAAGGTCCCACTGCTGCATTTTCAAAGTGTGTAGGTGGAAACAGGTGAGCCAGCTCTTTCAGAAATCTATGCACAATGTGAGATTTAAAAAGAGAGGGTTGGTCTGGCAGCCGCAAAAAAAAGCAGACTGAGCCGAAAGGTAACCCTTGAGAGTTCCCAAAGCAGAACCCTGCTCGGCAAGGGTCAGAATGAATAAAAGGACAGTGGAAAGAGAAGCAGAACTAGGGTCAATAGACCTTTCTGTACACATTAATACAAGCTTATGCCAATGGCACGCGTATACCGTCTAAGTGGAGGGCCGCCTGGCCGCCAGAATAGCGTTACAGACTTGGGGAGGAAGGTCAAGAGTCGTTGGTCAATATCTATGCATGGAGGCGCAGAGTTGAGGTTCGGGTGGAGAACCCTCCCCTGCCTGCTGAGACAGAAGATCCTCCCGGAGAGGCAGCCTGAGGAGTAGATCGATGCTCAATCTCAGAAGCTCTGGATACTAGACTCTCCTCGCCCAGTCTGGAGCCACAAGGATGACTTAGGCAACTCTCTGGATCTTCTTCAGAACCCTGGGCAGGAGTGGTATAGGCGGAACGGCGTACAGCAGGCCTGAGCTTCACCCATGACAAAAGGCGTCGCTGAGTGATAGTCGCCTTGGAAACTCTCACGCACAGTACTGCTGACACTGCGCGTTCTCTTCATAGGTGAACAAATTCAACTAAGGTTCTCCCCACTGCTGAAAGAGACCTTGAGCCACCAACGAGTCGAGACGCCATTTGTGATCCGCTAGGCAGCTGAGTTTGTCCGCCCTGGCATTCAGAGAACCTGCCAGGTGTTGAACCACCAGGGTTAGGCCTTGCTGTTCCAGCCATGTCCAGACACAGGGTCTCCCGAAAAAAGGGTCCACGACCCCACCCCGCCCTGCTTGTTGCAGTACCACATGGCGGTGGTGTTGTCCATGAACACCTGCACTACCTTCCTTTTGACAGAGGGAAGAAATGCTTTCAATGCCAATCGAATCGCTCAGAGCGTCAACAAATTTATGTGGAGCCCCTTCGCCGCCGGAGACAAGTGTCCCCTGATCTTTATCTCTCCCAGATGGCTACCAGATCCCAGAAGTGATGCATCTGTCACAACTGTAAGATATGGTTGAGGAAGGGAGAGGGGTCTGCTGCTGACTCAATCGTGGTTCGTCAACCACCACTGCAGATCTTTCGTAGTTTCTTCCGAGATCTGTACCATAACGGTGAGAGTTTCTCGATGCTGTGCACATTGGAACTTCAAGTCCCACTGCAGAGGCCGCATACGCTACCTGACATGCTTTACTAACAGGATGCAGGAGGTCATGAGGCCTAACAGCCTCAGAGTCAGTCTCACCGAAATCCAGGATAGAGGCTGAAACACCGGAATCATAAACTGAATATCCTGGACTCACTGCTCGGGAGGATAGGCCCAGCACTGCATTGTGTCCAGAACTGCCCCAATGGAAGGGAGCGTCTGAGAAGGAGTCAGGTGTGACTTTGGTACGTTTTTAGAGATCCCCAGCAAATGCAGGAGGTCCGCCGTAGTCTGAAGGTGGTAGACAACTGCCTGGGGCGAGAACGCCTTCAACAGCCAGTCGTCGAGGTAAGGGAAGACTGACACCCCTAACCTGCGCAGACGAGCTGCGACCACCGCCATCATCACGGTGAACACCCGAGGGGCACTGGTAAGGGCGAAGGGAAGCACGGTAAACTGAAAGTGCCCGCGGCCTACCTTCAACTGCAGAGAACACCTGTGGCCCAACAGGATGGGGATGCGAAAATACGCATCCTGCAGGTCCAACGCTACCATCCAGTCTTATTGGTCGAGGATAGACAAGACCTGAGCCAGAGTGAGCATCTTGAACTTCTCCTTCTTGAGGAAGAGATTGACGGATCGTAGATCCAAAATGGGTCGCAAACCTTTGCTCTTCTTCAGAATCAGAAAGTAGCGGGAATAACAGCCACTGTCTACTTCTGAAACTGGAACCCTTTCTATAGCTCTCTAGGCCAAGAGAGCTGTAACTTCCTCTTAAATGTTGCAACCTTAAATGATCCTCGGTCAGCCGGTCCTGATTTGGCAGAATGAGACCCTCCTAGACAATCTGCAAGACCCACTTGTCTGATGTTATGGATCTCCAGTGGGGAATATGATGACAAATTCTCCCACCAACTGGAGTAGTGTGGTCCTGCAGAATCAGACTAGGAGCGCTGGGAGGCTGCGGCTGCTGGGGGCAGTGTGGCTGACAACTTCTTGTCTCCATTCCTAGTTTGGAATGCACCGCGTCCACGTCCTCGCACGGCTTGGGCAGTCTGTGCAGGACAATGGCTGCCATAGGGCTGACACGGCTGGAAACCCCTTCCCTTGCCACGTCAGGGGCGAAAGGATGACTGGCCACGAGGAGTGGAGGAGAGGCCCAAGAATCTGGCCTTACCTCGAGAGTCCTTGAACCTGATCAGGGCTGAGTCTGCCTTTTCCCCAAAAAGATAGGTTCCATCAAAGGGCATGTCCATCAGATTAGCTTGGACATTGCCCAAGAAGCCAGTTGTTCTAAGCCAGTCGTGGCGCCTCAAAGCCACCGTCGTTGAAATCTATCTGCCCAGCGAATCCGTTGTATCTAGGCCACACCGTATGGTGAATTTTGCTGCATCTCTCCCATCCATGTCTGCTTCGGAGAGTACAGCCTGGTAGCACTTGCGCAACCGTCTCCCAAAGGGAACGGGAGAAACGGCCCACTAAGCATGCAATATTCACTGACTGCAATGCCAGGCTGGAGGAAGAAAACAACTTCTTTCCAAATGAGTCTAGCCTCTTGGACCATATCCAGAGGTGCAGAAGGGAACGCGCCCTGGGACATACAGGCCTGCACCACCATACTTTCTGGTGTGGGGTGTTGGCTGAGGAAATTTGGTTTGCCCAGAGCTGGGCCATGGCGGCGTGAAATTGTCCTATTTACTGGTGCCCCTGTGCTTGGCTTGGACCACGTGCCTAGAAGGACGTCAATGAGTACCTCATTAAAGGGCAAAGCAGGTTCGGAAGTGGAAGCCCCTGGTTGAAGCACCTAGGTCAGGAGATTAGTCCTGACCTGCACTGAGCGTAGCTCTAGTCCAAGGACCTCAGCTGCCCTCTTTACCACCATGCCATAGGATGCCCCCTCCTCCGTAGCCACTGTTGGTGCAGAAAGAATGCTAGTATCTGGGGAAGTGTCCAATCCACCAGCCTCCTCAAGTTCCCTATACCAGTCCAAGTTCTCCACAGACACATCCTGGTTTTTCAGAGGGTCCATAGATCCCTCCCATTCCTCTCCTAAGCTTAACACATCTTCAAAGTACTCAGGCGACAACATAGAACCCCTGGGTTCAATCGACGTCAGAAACGGCGTAGAGCGACATAGTTCGGGCTTTGTGTCGTCGGGGATGAGGATGGGGGTGGTGCCGCCGATGGGCATCGGCGCCGCCGCAGGCACCAACTTCGGGTCCAACCCAGGGGGAGGTTGCGATGGCACGACTGACTTCGACCCGGATCAGATCCTTGTGGCCCCACCGGCACAATGGATGGAGCCGATGGCGTTGAATCTGATGAGACCCGTTCCGAATCCGTGGGGCCCGAGGGTTCACCAGCAGGGTCGTTCCGCTCAAATACGCAGTGCATGGCCCCGTAAGATTCTTCTATTTGAGCAGGAGCCTCTCCGGCTACCGGAAAGGAAAGGGAGGCGCAAAGTCGACTCTGGCTCTGTCGAAAGGTGCCAAGAGTGTCAGTGCTCCTTACCTCTCTCGACGACGGACGTCAGCTGAGGTGAAGATGAAGTCCAATTGGAATTCTTCTTATGACTCTTTCCCGAGTGTACGAAGGAAAACTAGTGGGAAGAAGAAGACTTAGGGCTCCGGGAGGGGTCCCGCGACCTACTCTTCTTTGATCAGGACCGGGACCTCCGCAGAGTATCGCTGGACCATGTCGACTGCCGGGCTGTGAGGGGTATCATCGCTCACTCACTCAAGTTCTTCGGAGCCATGGCCCGGCAGTCCGAGCATGACTGAGTTGTGGTCGTGCATGAGACACTAGAGACAGAAGAGGTGGGGGATCGATGACCGACATCATGCGGTGGCAGGCACCGCACGGTTTGAGACCAGTCTTCTTTGAAGACATCCCTCGCACACGAAATGGATTTTTTTTTTTTATTCGACAAAAGGCGAAAAAAAACCTGCCAAAAAGCGGCAGAGGGGTAGCTCTTCCCAGATTGGCGCTTAACTGGTGCAGAAGGAAAAGAACTGATGTCCGCGCACCTGGGTGGTGCCTATATAGGCACTGCAACTTCATAACTGACACTAATGACGTCATGTGGAGCCGAATAGAGCCACTCGACGCTGCACGCAAGAGGTATTGCTCAGTAAAAGTTCCCGGATCCAGCCTGAAGCCTGGGAAATTCAAAGGTAAGGAATCTGTAGCTAGAAGTCTCATCAGATAGAGAGGCCGATGTTAGAAGTACAATGAGAGCCACTGGAAAATACCCAAGACCTGAGAGCGGAGGTGTGGCATCCAGATGAGAGTGATGTTATGGCTCCAATACTGTTGTGCTATCTGTGAGAAGGTAGGAGTATGGGAATTTCATCTGGCTCCCTGGGAAAGGAGATGCGGCCGGATGAACAAGTGATTCTGGGCCTTGCCACAACTGTCCGAGAAGCAGTAGCATGGGGCCTGACTGGCAGAGATGAGTGGGGAGTATCCTTATCACTGCTTGTGGGACCACTGATAATTGTTTTGCAGTTATAGTTAAATACTCTGGATTTCAATGTGACCAATTGTATCTATACTAATGTATCACGATCAGAATCAATATCTGCTAATGGTTGCATGGACATTGCGACACTGCTGTTCTTTGTTTCTAATGTTTGTTTTTGTTGGATTCATTCCTGTATACCTTCAATTTCTCGACGACTGTATTGAAAAGAAAAGAAAGTTGACATCTTTACCAATGCCATGTTATACATACAATGTATTGCCCTGGGTTCTCCTGGGCTCATTTTGCCTGTCAAAAATAAAATCTGTTGAGAAAAAGAAAATTCTGGATATCCTGGGGCACTCTGCATTACTACTCTTTAAATGCCATAAGCCACCAGAAAGTAGTACTGGAGGTCTGCCCAGATGTGATCCGGGCCCTAGGGCTGCCTCGACAATGTCTAGTAAGCATTCAGAGGAGGCAAACAAGATGGTTGTTTCCTGAGCCAACCACAAAAAAGAGTCTGGATGATAACTGCCTAACTGTGCATCCAAAGCCCTAATTTCATGCACACTTCCCTCACTTGCAGCCAGGCAGGGCTGGTAGCGTTGTGTAATCAGACTATATAATATAGAGGGCAGCACTAGGAGATCAAGTTAAAGGAACAAACCGCTGTCTCCGACAAAATGAAACAGTACCATCTGCCATCACTAGGTTCGAAGTCTGGTGCACCAAGCTGTGTCCCATTTAATTTCACCAATCTAGAAATGGAATGGGAAAAAGAGCGACAATACCATTAAGGATTTGCTCCAACAGGGGTTTCTGCACGAAAAATGAGACTCCAACACGCTCAACACATCAGGGAGACAGCGATTCGCTGTACAACGAGGATCACACGAGCGAGGATGACGAGAAGGTCACCAAGACCCTTATGAAAGAGTTTACAAACAAAAGAAGACTACAAACACAAGGAGATAGTACACGGAGCGCTGAATGTTTTTAGACGCTCACCTCCAGTCACAGATCATGGGTTTAAGCGATCATCGATCTTTAGCTCACTTTGCCACCCCAGTTCAGACCCAGCCATATGCAAATCAGTCTTGACACTGTTCCTCATGCCCCGACGTGCGACCCTTGCTCACTTTGCCACTAGATTCAAACTAGCCTGGCTGATGAGGGGTGAAACCCTGGAACCAGTTCCAGTATGCTTGTTTCTGGTCCAGGGAAGTCCTGGCTTGGCAGTTCATGCTGGACTGTTCCCATGAGGAACACGGTCAAGACTGATTTCTTTTTAAACAGAGTTTTATATAGCGCGTACTTGACACGAATCGGGTATCAGAGCGCTTTACATAGCACTAGTTGCATTACATGAGGACAGATTCATTTTTTTTATTTTTTGTTGTTTGGCACGCGGAGATTACGTGATTTGACCAGAAACGCAGGATGTTCAGCGTTATTGTCGAGACTCGAACCCAGTTCCCCAGATTCGAGGTCGACTGCCGTAGCCGTTAGGCCAACTCCTCTTCCCTGATTTGCATATGACTGGGTCGGAACAGGGCTGGCGGAGTAAGCTAAAGAACGATGAAGGATTCAACCTAGGTTTGCGACTGGGGGCGAGTGTCTGGAAGGTTTCAGCGCTCTGTCCATCATCTCCTTGTGTTAAAAAAAAAAAGAAGACAGGCATAAGTGCAGTCAGAACTGACATCTGGGAGAAGTATGAAAAAATATAGATTAATTAGGCGACAGGGTGAAATCCTTGCAAAATGCACAGGGATAGACTTCTAATTCTGAATAAACAAATATTTCTGCTTCAGAGAAATAGGAGGATTTGGAAAGTTTTTTCAGGCGCTGCAGCATACTTATCAGAAGTACACCAAGTAATAAAAAAACACAACAACCTATGTGCAGAGCCTACTTGAGGCCATTCTAGACAGATGTGAGAGTGACACCATCAAGACAGACCGAGCCCACAGAACAATGAACGGAGACCCTGGAGCAAAAGGCCAATTAAATATAGTGGCTTGTCTGCACTATAAATTCAAGCCCTGCGTAAAGGGGGGCAAACCTGATAAAATGGAACAGAGCTGCAGACCTTTCATGACCTCTCTGCTATCACACTACTCAGAGACCAGCATTAAAACAATCACAACCTTCCGCAAAGGTGTATGATATAGGATGGGGCACCCATTTCATATAACGATTCCAAGGAAAGATAAACTAAGAAAACCACTAAAGCAGGTTTGAGTTTACCACAGGAGAAGTGTTCAGGCGCAGGAAGTCCAGCACAGAGGAAGACTAGACTATGGCATACCAAACGTGTGCAGAGACAGGCAGGGATCATGGAAGAGCGTGAAACAGTAGGACACCTTGCAAAGAGAGCTGCCATGAACCCCCCCACCCCTAATAGGGCACAAGAGATATGAGAAGCAGAGAACTAAGAAGATGGTCAAGTACGAGTAGTGAACTACAGAAGTTTGAAGAGGGGGTTAAAACACAAATGGCAAAGAGTAAAGGAAGGTTTCAGTACCACAACAAGAAGTCATTGAATAAGTCATGCCCTGTGGCAGGAGAAAATACTGGTTGCCGTAGGACAGAGGAGGACCCCAGGTTCCAGGTATCTTGAAAACTGCCTGTAAGACATTACTCATAGTAATTATTTTCAGAGCAAAACAGGTCCTTCATCACAGAGGCCAAAAATAGAGAAAGCACAGCATAAGCACAAAGGAAAAGGCCAAAGCATTATGCTTCTAGGAACTCTGTGAAGACTTACATAAAAGTCATGTTTTAGAGACTAAACACAGACCGATGTGCCTATCTGAGGCACATTTATCCAAGATTTCGCTAAGTGGCAAAGATAAATTATAACAACCAAAAATGAAATCAGAGATCCTGAAAGCAATCTCTATTTTACATGCAACCAAGGCGCTGGGTCCGGATAGAGAACACATTTCTATCAAATGTTTAGTACTCTGCCTTTATTGATAATAATAAAATTATTCCAGTAAGCAATTACGAAAAAGATGGTGACTGACTATGGGAAAATCAACAGTTTCACTCATCCTCAAACCAGAGAAGCCCCTAGATAGTTGGGCATTGTACAGACCAATCTTCTTCTCAATATTGATGCAAAGATCCGGACAAATATAGTATGCTCTGGCTTCAAACAGTTGTAACGAAGCTGGTGCACCTAGTCTGGCTTCACTGTGAGCAGAAAGAAGGAATAATACAAAGAAAGCCCTCTATCTTATAGACATCAGACGCAAACGTGGCAGACAGGTGTTCCCTGTCTCCCTGGGGGCTGACAAAGCTAAGACAGGGTAGACTGGTGATTCATGATTACACCCATCAATCAATCGGAGTAAGTTAGAGGGTCCCAATGTCTCAGCTCTTAAATACAAAATCCAAAGATGCAGGAGCTTGTGCCTCTACAATGGGCCAAATCATCCATCAGTTATCTGGGCCTTCAATTGGCAAACAATACAGGATATATGAAGTTAGCACAGTTGGGGTGCATCACAAAAGTAGAGTTGGAAAAGTGAAGAGCAAATTGTTCTACTGACTGGGATGTGTAGCAGCAACCAAAATTAAAAAAGTTCATAGAATTTAATGTCAATTTCAGACTATAACCCTACATATCAATGTCAGTTACTTAACAGAGTTTAAACTGGAATGGCATGAAGAGCAAAAAAACTATGGATTTAGGCCCAGATCTCTGCACTGGGGTGAATGTTTGACATTGTTCAACATTCTGTCCATCAACTGTTCTTTTTGCATTTGTCACCCCGAATGGAACGGGTATGCCCAGACGTGGATCCCAAGATATCCATGCCACTGGAGTCAAGTTAGTCTGGCTGATGAAGGGTGAAACCCCAAAACCGGTCCCAGGATGCTTCTTTCCGGTCTAGGGAGAACCTGGCCTGGCAGTTTGGGCTGGACTGTTCCCATGGGGAACAAGGTCAAGACTGATTTGCATATGGCTGGATATAAACTGGAATGGCATGAAGGAGCAAAAAACAATAGATTTAGACTCAGATATCTGTGCTTGGGTGAATGTTTGATCTTGTTCAACATTCTGTCCATCAATTGTTCTTTTAACATTTGTCTGGGGCATAACGCTATACTCAGCAAAACTCAACATATGGCAAGGTTTGGGTATCCAACCTCCTTCATTATTATTACACAGCACAGCTCTGCTATCTTGCAGAACATTATCAATATTTCCAGGAGCAAAACTGAATACAACAGCCCCAAGTTTAGAAGTGGGTGATGAAGGTGCTGACCCTCTTTGCGAAATTCCTGTTTGACTATGATGGTTAGGAACACGGTCTACCACATCTATCAGTATTTAGTATGACGGTTACAGGACAGAAAATGTGTGGGAAGTCCTAGGAAAAATAACCTGGGAATCACCTTAGACTTTGCATAATGGCGTGCCATACCATCTAGTAGTTCAGCGAGCCATGTAGGGGGAAAAGGGAACCCTGTGTATGATATTGTACAAATGGCATTATAGCACAAGTTACTACTTGTGTAACGATATATCTGTAAGAGACGTTAGTTAGTGATAGATTCCTTACCTTAGAATATTCCCCAGGCGTCAGTCTGGATCCGGAAAGTTTTTCTGCTTAGCCGTACCCCTGCACGCCAGTAGGTGGCGCCGTGCGGCTCCGCGCCCTTCACTGGCGTCGTGCATGCTGGGACGACATCACAGAGGCTACTTAGGCGCCACCCATGCGCACTGACGTCAGTTCTGTACACAACTTTCCGTGCCGAAACGCAGAGTCATGCGAGAAACTGACCTTTGGTGCATAAAACTAGGGCCCTAAAAGGGGATGACCTTAACCCTAGTAATCAGTTCGCAAAACAGGGAGGATGGGTGGGGCGGTAAGGAATCTATCACTAACTAATGTCTCTTACAGATATATCGTTACACAAGTAGTAACTTGTGCATCTGAAAGAGACACGTTAGTGATGGATTCCTTACCTTAGAATAGATACCCCAGCAATACCAACCCCAGTGGTGGGTCTGCGAACAAGATTACACCAGAAAGTCACGGAGCACAGAACGGGCAAAGAAGCCGTCTCTCCGGACCTGACTGTCAAGGCAGTAGTGCTTGGTAAATGTGTGCAGCGAGACCCATGTAGCTGCCTGACAAATATCCTGCAAGGGGATACCGTGTCCCAAGGCAGTAGTGGCTGCAGTCTCCCTGGTTGAATGAGCATGCAGACCCACAGGAGGCTCCTTCTTGGCCAAGGAGTAACATGCTTTGATGCACAGAACGACCCACCGGGAGATGGTCCGTTTGTGCACCGCCCGACCTCTTTTGGCGCCCACGTAGCCAAGAAAGAGCTGATCATCCACCCCGAACTGCTGTGTACGCTGCAGATAGAATGCAAGCGCACGTTTAGGGTCCAGACGGTGGAGCCGCTCCTTTTCCCGTGAAGGATGCGGAGGCGGAAAAAAGGTGGGTAAAGTGATGGTCTGCCCGATGTGGAAGGGCGTGACAACCTTTGGCAAGAACCACCTAGTCTGGATGAACAGAAAGGAAAGGAGGTTTGGAAGAAAGAGCCTGGAGCTCACTCGCTCTCCTGGCAGAGGTGATAGCTACCAGGAAAGCCATCTTGAGAGTAAGAAGACGTAAGGGACAGCTATGAAGGGGCTCAAAGGGAGCGCACATCAGAAAAGTCAAGACAAGATTCAAGTCCCACTGAGGCATTATGAAGGGCACAGCTGGGAACGTATGCGTAATGCCCTTAAGAAAACGGTTAACAACCGTGGACTTAAAAAGAGAAGGCTGATCAGCAAGCCGTAGGAAGGCAGAGATAGCCGAAAGATAACCTTTAAGAGTACCCAAATCAGAGCCCTGCTGGGCCATAGAAAGAAGGAACAGGAGAACCTCAGAAAGAGGGGCAGAAATGGGATCCACAGTCTTAGCTGTGCACCATGCCACAAATCTGTTCCACCTTCAGGCGTTCACCGTTTTAGTGGAGGGACGCCTAGCTGTCAAGATGACATCACAGACTTCGGGGGGAAGATCGAAAAGTTTCAACTGTCGCCGCTCAATCTCCAAGCATGGAGGCGGAGGCTGGACAGGTTCGGGTGGAGGACCGTCCCCTGCTGCTGTGACAGAAGATCCTCCCGAAGAGGCAGACGGATCGGGGGATCGATGCTCATACTGAGTAGCTCGGGATACCATACTCTTCGAGCCCAGTCCGGAGCCACAAGAATAACTTGGTCCCGGTCGTGCCTGATCTTCTTCAGCACTCTGGGCAGAAGTGGTATAGGCGGAAAGGCGTACAACAGACCGCAGCTCCACTCGAGACGAAAAGAGTCTCCGAGCGAGTGCCGCATTGGAAATTCCAACGCGCAGAACTGATGACATTGCGCATTCTCTTCGGTGGCCAATAGATCTAACCAAGGCTCTCCCCATCGCAGAAAGAGACCTTGCGCCACATCCAAGTTCAGACGCCACTCGTGATCCACCATGCACCGGCGGCTGAGTTCGTCCACCCTGGCGTTCAGAGAACCTGCCAGGTGTTGAACCACCATGGTAATGCCTTGATGTCCCAGCCACGTCCAGATGCGCAGAGCCTCCTGACAAAGGGTCCACAACCCCACCCCGCCCTATTTGTTGCAATACCACATGGCGGTGGTGTTGTCCGTGAACACCTGCACTACACTTCCCCGGACAGAGGGAAGGAATGCCTTTAGTGCAAGCCAGATCGCCCGCAGCTCCAGAAGGTTTATATGGAGCCGGGACTCCGCCGGAGACCAGAGGCCTCTGATCTCCGCCTCTCCCATGTGGCCTCCCCAGCCCAGGAGGGACACATCCATCACTACCGTGTGCTCCGGTTTGGGAAGGGAGAGGGATCTGCCATTGACCCAATCGCGATTCTTAAGCCACCACTGCAATTGCCGTGCATTGCCCTCCGAGATCTGGACATGATCGGACAGGTTGCCCTGATGCTGCGCTCATTGGAACTTCAGGTCCCACTGCAGAGCCCGCATATGCCATCTGGTATGCGGCACCAGCAGGATGCAGGAGGTCATCAGGCCCAGAAGCCGGAGGGACATCCGGATCCATAGCCTGAATATCCCAGACTCGCTGTTCGGGAGGATAAACCCGAAACAGCGTCGAATCCAGAACCGCTCCGATGAAAGGGAGCTTCTGAGGGGACTCAGGTGCGACTTCGGCACATTGATGGAGAACCCCAGCAGATGCAGGAGGTCGGCCGTAGTCTGGAGGTGGGAGACAAGTGCCTGGGGCGAACCCACCTTCAACAGCCAGTTGTCGAGGTAGGGGAAGACCGACACCCCTGACCTGCGCAGATGAGCTGCAACCACCGCCATCACCTTCGTGAACTCCCGAGGGGCGCTGGTAAGGCCGAAGGGGAGCACGGCAAACTGAAAATGCTCCTGGCTTACCGTGAACCGCAGGTAACGCCGGTGGGCCGGCAGGACGTTAATGTGAGAATAAGCATCCTGCAAGTCTAACGCTACCATCCAGTCTCCAGGGTCCAGGGCAGACAGGACCTGAGCTAGAGTCAGCATCTTGAACTTCTACTTTCGGAGGAAGCGACTGACGTCCCGGAGGTCCAAGAAGGGGCGCAGGCCCCCCCCTTGTCCTTCTTGGGGACCAGGAAGTAGTGGGAATAGCAACCACTCCCTACTTCCTGATCGGGAACGTACTCGATGGCCCCCTTGGCCAGGAGGGCTGTGACTTTCTGACGGAGAAGAGCCAAATTATCCCCCGGCATGCGGTGGTACCGAGATGGCATGGCTGGAGAGGAGGACAGAAAGGGGAGCGAGTAACCTTGGTAGATTATCTGCAGCACCCACTTGTCCGACGTAACCTTGCGCCAGTGGTGAAGGTGGAGGTGAACCCTGCCACCCACTGGCTTGGGGTGCCCTCTGAAGCTCGAATTAGGAAGGTTTCGAGGCGGAAGCGGCGGGGGTGGAAGTGGACTGCCCCGCACGCTGGTTACCAGACCCGCCCCTGCGGAACCCACGTCCGCGGCTTCACTGAGGCTGGTTCTGCACAGGCTTGCTGGAAGAGCGCGCCTGGGTACCCCTGCCCTGGCCACGAAAGGAACAAAACCTTTCGTGGCAGAATTTTTCTAGAAAAGACCCAAAGACTTGGCCGTGGCACAAGAGCCTTTAAAGCGCTCCAGGGCATTGTCAGCCTTATCACCAAAGAGGCGGGAGCCATCGAAGAGCATGTCCATGAGCGAGCTCTGGACATCAGGTGAGAAGCCAGTGGAACGCAACCAGGCCTGGCGCCGCAACGCCACTGTCGTGGAAATCCCCCTGCCCAACGAATCAGCGGTGTCCAAACCACACCTGATGGCAAACTTCACTGCATCCTTGCCCTCCGCAATGTCTTGGGAAAGGACAGCCTGGACCTCCTCAGAGCACTGAGGAAGAACCTCCGCCACTGAATCCCACACTGCTTGGGAGTAATGGCCCAATAAGCAGGCGGTATTAACCGATCTCAACCCCAAACTGTCTGAGGAGAACAACCTCTTGCCATATTGGTCCAGCCTCTTAGAGTCCTTGTCTGGCGGAGCCGAGGGAAAGGCACTCTGCGATGTTGAGGCCTGAATGACCAGGCTCTCAGACGTGGGGTGAGTGGTCAAGAAGGCGGGATCACCAGGTGCCAGGCGAGGACGCCTAGCGACGTTCTTATCCGAAGGGAGCCCCTGAGGCCGGCCGCAACCAAGTACCCAAGAGGACTTCGGTAAGGGCCTCATTGAAAGGGAGCAGCGCCTCCCACGATGTAGACGCCGTCTGGAGCACCTCCGTAAGGAGGTTGGTCTTAAGGGCCACCGTAGGGAGGTCGAGGTGGAGAGCCTCTGCAGCTCGACCCAGCACCATAGTGTAGGAAGCGCCTTCCTCCATAGTAGGCGGAGACGAGGCAAAGTGAGCTATTCACTCATTTTGGGGACCTAGACAACCCCTTAAGAAACAACATACACAAGAGAAAGAGTTCAGAAAGCAATAGGGGACCTTATTAGATTATATAGGGGGACACTTCCATTACCAGCAGCATAGCGAACGGGACTCGACCTTACGAGAAGCTCCTGGGTGCAGTGCAGCGCATTTCCTACGGGGTGGCAACGCTGTATGTCTCCCTTGCCGCCAAACTACAGCATCGGCCGCAGTTGGGGGAGACTACAGCTCCCGTGAGCCTTCGCGGAACCAGCCCACTTCCACCCACCAGCGCGCCCAGAGGCGCTTCAAAAGCTCAGGCTCCCTCGGTGGAGCGGGGGACACTTCCATTACCAGCAGCATAGCGAACGGGACTCGACCTTACGAGAAGCTCCTGGGTGCAGTGCAGCGCATTTCCTACGGGGTGGCAACGCTGTATGTCTCCCCTGCCGCCAAACTACAGCATCGGCCGCAGTTGGGGGAGACTACAGCTCCCGTGAGCCTTCGCGGAACCAGCCCACTTCCGCCCACCAGCGCGCCTGGAGGCGCTTCAAAAGCTCAGGCTCCCTCCACGTCGCGGGACGCGCGCGGGCGGCGCCGGGCTAAGCCCGGGCAGAGGGCGGGCCGTCTGTGGCCGTCAGGGATATGGCCCAGCCCAGCCTCTTCCAGTCACTATCATCCGGCTCTAAATATCCCCTACGAAGGACCGAAGGTACTGTTGAGATCTGACATCGTGTTGTTTTAGTGACTCTGGGGTTTATATTGGATAATCTACCAACTGTTACATAATGCCTAAACCTGCTCTCCCTAAACGTGTTCAAGGGGTTTGTGCATGTGTTACCAAACACCAACAAACTAAACCAAGAGCACTTGAGGGTAAACTCCCGACTGCAATAGACTTAATGCTCCAGAAAGCTATTGGTGTGGTCACCTCAGAAATTGAACTGACTGAGCGCCGTCTTTCTTTAACCCCTGATTTTCCATCTATGGGGTCATCTGTCCACCCAATCGAGTTAGATCCTAACGAACCACATACTAGTCTGAACTGTTCTCTATCGGTTGCAACTACCCAAGATCCCATAATAACATCTATGGATACTGAGGGTTTTATTCCTATACCCCCCAAAATCAGGGGAAAAAGGAAAGCTACAAGGGTTGGTAAAAAGTGTAGGAAGACTAAGGGGAGCCCGTCAAAGGGAACCATACACTCTAGTACTCAAACACTTGTCATTACCCCACCACCAACACTTTCTCAGGACACAGCATATCCATCTTGGCTACATGCTGTGGTGATTGATATTGTTGACCAATGTAGGTCTATTATAAAAGAGGAGGTAGCCCCTATCTTAAAATTAGTCGAAAGTTTTACGAAAATACATACTGACTCTCCCCAAAATTCTACGGCCAGTACATCTAACGCTCAAAATGATGGGCTGCTTACAGGCCAGATTCCATCATCAGATTTAGTGTCTGCTCAACGTAAAACTGGGCAAGCTAAGGTAACCAAAGTCTGCATACCGACAGAGGAATCCCTTGTAAATAATGGGATCAGAAGACCCTCTTCTTATGTTTCTCATGCACAAGATCCATGCCTAAATAACCCCATTCCTTCAGTGCGGAATACTAACAGTAGTGAGACCATAGCTCCACCTACCCTGATTCGTAAAAATCTCCTGGATAACAACAATGAGACTACTGCCACAAACTTGCCAACGATCAATCTTCCCCCAGCTGCATCCCCCTACGTGACCATATTGACTGGTGTTCCTGAACTTAAGTAAGGCACTAAGGAAAATCACTTAGACCTACGAAATAAAGCTCTTTTTTGGCTGGCAAGACATAAACAATTCCCATATGAGATGGCCAATGAGATTCTGATGCTGAGAAGGGTTGCATGGATAGGACCAATGGAAAAAAGTCTGAGGGGGGATTGTGTGGTTATTAATTTTAGATACCCGCAGATTAACCAAAAAATCCTTGCTCAACCCACATTACCCTTAGGCTACCAAGCCTCAATTAATGCGTCCCCCATTGAATTTTTTTATCCTCAACTAACTTGGATCCCTGTTCCTCACCGAACTGGCTCTATTGCCACAGACATTGGGTTATCCCAAAATTTCCCACAGAGATTTAATTTGAATATTCCACCCTTTAGAATTCCTGTGTACAATCGATTTGCACCGCTAGAGGACGTTGATTGACTGGATGATTCGACTGATCTAACATTAGATAAAAGGGTTTCGTCGTGCCCCCTGTTTACTGAAGGCAAGACTTTGCTTAATCCTAGCACAGGCTCTATGGGTGCCCAGGTGGCCGGAATTATTCCAGTAAAGGCAAATCCTGTATATAGGGACATTATAACTAGTTCCATCCCCTCTCCTTTATACACCGTTCCCCAAAACATTCTTGCCCCCATTGACCCCAATCCTCTTAATGTTACACCCATTGAGGTGACTTTCCATTCTTCTTCTCCCTCGTCCCCAGCCCCGCAATCAGAAAGTAAGAACACTCATCCAAATAACCATCTAAAAGTATTATCTTGGAATGTCGCGGGCATTGTAAATAAACTTCTCTGCCCTGACTGGAATCTTTTCATTAACCAGCACGACATCTGTTTGCTGCAGGAGACTTGGGCAAAAGAAGAATTTACAAAAAAGGGCTTTCTTACAGTTAATAGTCTAGCCCTTGCAGGTCCTAGGGGAAGACCATTTGGGGGCTGTCTATTTTTATAGGGTCACATTTGGGATGTGTAATCTCTGAAATTACCACGCCAAGTACTGATTTGCAATGCATACTACTCACATTCCCTTCCGGGTCTAGCCTTATTTTTGTTAACATTTACTCCCGTCCCACTAAGTCAGGTAGTGAATCACCCACATTAGAAATCTTGGATAATTTTATCCAAACAGTAGCAGACAAGGGCATCCTGATTGTTGCCGGCGATTTCAATTGCCAGTTTGAGCCCTTACCGGGGCTCATTGATCCCATTACCAGAGAGGAGGATGAACAGTAGTCCATACCGGCCCTCCAAATTCCACCCATTAAGGCATGGACACCTCTGGCCTTGCAAATAAACTCCTTAACACTCGCTAACTCACTGAGAGCCTGCAACGGGCGCACCCTATCGGACCTAGAGGGGAACCACACTTTTAATCGACCTGGACAGACTTCACGCATTGATTATATTATGGTAGAGGCCAAAACATGGTCTAGGATTATGGATTTCGTAATTCACCCTCGTCACGACAGCGACCACAATGCTTTGATCCTCGACCTGACCTTAGTGACGGAGAATAGTCCTACACAAAATAGTGGGAACAACTTTAGACCCCTATTCCTCTCTGGTGACAGAAGACGGCTCAAGTGGCCGCTGATCCTTAAATCCCCGGATAAAATCAGTTCTGTTTATTTGGCCACATATAAAGCCCTCGCACAAATATGTTATACTTTAGACCAGGACAGTGATAACAGGGAAAATTATCTACTTCAAATTCACACCGATTTAGTTACAACATTGGGCGATCTTTTGAACCCAATTGTATCTAAGAGAAAAAAAACCCTGAAGGTCCTTTCCTGGTTTAATACTGAATGTAGGAGGGCCAAACTAGCTCTCCTGGTTTCACTAAAATCTGGTGATAGGACAAAGGTGGCTATGAGGAGAATCGAATATAAGCAGACCGTAAAAGTGGCCAAGCAGAATTGGGAAAATAATAAATGGATGATATCAAAAGAGCTCTTATTAATACAGATATGAGGGAATTTTGGGCAATCATTCGATCAGACACAAAGGAGGGCCTAGTGGCCGATGACCCTAATATCGCACCGAGCCAATGGATCGATCACTATCAGAGTCTATACGCTCCCTTGGCCCCGGCCACGGAGTCCTTACCTCTCTCTAATTCGAATGATGAAGCCATCGACACCGTAACCCTCAAGGAAGTATAAAAGGCTGTAAATAGGCTCCCAGTAGGAAAGGCGCCGGGTTTGGACAAAATCCCCGGGGACCTATACAAGCACCAACTTGAGGTTTGGATCCCCTATCTTTGCTCCCTTTATAATGCTGTACTCCATGGTGCACCTATTCCCAACACCTGGGCAGGTGCTGAAATAGTCCCGGTTTTCAAGAAAGGCTCCCCACCCATGCCAAACAATTACCGCCCGATAAGTTTAATTGATGTTAGTCAGAAGCGCTTTGCACGTATCATTCTAGATCGAGTGCAATCCTGGATGGATGAAAAATCAATACTGACCCCGTACCAGGCTGGATTTAGAGAGAAGACTTCCATGGTGGACCAACTTTTTCGCTTACAACTCCTTTACTGGAAAACCGTGGGGGTAGAGGGTGGCAGTCTTTACCCTATCTTCGTCGATCTCAAAGCAGCTTTTGACTTAGTTCCTCGGCAGACTCTTTGGGCAGTTTTGGCTGAGATGGGGATGCCTGCCTGTCTACTTGGGATTATAAAACGGCTCCATAAAGATAATTTTGCCCAAGTAAGGTGTGGTAAGAGGGGAAATTTGACATCAAAGTTCCCTGTTAACCGTGGAGTCAGACAGGGATGTGTGCTGGCCCCAACCCTATTCTCCCTTTACACTAACGCATTAGTGGCCCACTTGAGGGGAGTCAAGGATATCGACGCCCCTACACTTAACAACGAGCAGGTGGTGGCACTAATGTTTGCCGATGACACCCTTTTAGTGTCAAAATCCCCCATGGGGATTCAGTGTGCCCTTGATAGTTTTTCCGAATTCTGTTCCCTTAGAGGGCTCGAGGTTAATACATCGAAAACAAAATTTATGGTATGTAACCCCCCCCCAAAAAAGCAGCCCTAATCCTTCCCTTAATGGTACTATATTGGACAGGGTAACAGTGTTCGAATATCTTGGAGTCACACTTTCAGATAGGATGGAATGGGGCTCCCAGTTAGCAAAAGCCAAATTACGACTTACACAGACCTGCGGTGGGATCCTCAAAATGCATAGAGCATCTACTTCCAAACCCATAGCACCCATTATTGAGATCTACAAAGCGCAAGCACGGGGTGCAACCTTTTATGGGGTTGAACTTTGGGGGCACTGCCCAACTGGAGACATCGGCAGATTTGAGAACTCGTTTCTAAGGTCTCTATTGACCCTACCACCCAGCACACCACTTAACCCACTTAGAATGGACTTGGGAGTTAGATCCATTCAAGAAGAAATTGCACTAAGGCCACTATTGTATTGGCGGAGGCTGTGGGCAACACCGGAGTTAGTGAACTACCAAAACGATCTAAAATCACTAACGGCCCTTTCCGGTCTAGCCAATATACCGTAGCTAGCATACATTAAAAAGGAGCTTATTAGATTGGGAATCTCTGCTCTATGGTATCACCCCGAGATAACTGCCCTAAATTTCTCTAGAGCTGAATTGGTTAACGGTCAAATAGCAAAAATATGAAGCTAACCAATAAAAAGCTAGGCTCACTGACTATGGACTTTTTTGATATAAAGGAGGAGTTCAAAATAGAACCTGCCCTAGATTTGATTGAGCCAAATGTTTCTAGAAAGCTGTATATGCAATTCAGATATGGTACACTGCCCTTGAGAGCCTTCTCAGGAAAGTGGTTGGTAGATAATCCTTCTGATTGCCCAACTTGTGGAGCTACAAGTGAAACTGACCAACATGTTTTATTTTTTTGCCCCACATATAAACTAATTAGAAAACGTTGGCTCCTTCAACTTTGTAGGAATTTGGCCACTACACACTGTAAGGCTGCCTACAGAATCCTGAAGACTGATACATCATTACCTATAGTCTTCTCGGTGTCACACTACTGGCATGCTGTGTGGCGGAGGAGATGTTCTCTTTTATCCAATTCTTAAGCCTATCTAAATAGCCATCGATTCTAGGTCACCACTGTTTTTACAATCATTTTAACTTATTATTCTTTTGTTTTAATGAATTGTCTACGAACTAATGTAATCTTTACTGTAATATATTTTTTATGAATTATAATATCTATTTTTAACAATGTATGTTTTTAGGAATGATTATCTTTTATGGTCTACGACCGAAATAAAGATTACTTTGACTTGATTATATGGGAAGAGACTTTAAAAAATCTGCAATGCCCCTAAGACTGCAACACTACACATCCTAGACGACTCCAAACTAGACATGTACTACAGTTGGAAAGTCACTGTTGCCTTAATTAGCCAGACACCAAGTGAATGGAAGAGGGAAAATGCTTCTCAGGGTGCAAGATTGACCAGCAGGATGAATAAAGAATCGGTTCCGTTAAGTTGAATGTGCATGGTGGTTGGGTAATTGGGGTGGGAGGGTCTAAAGAGGGCAGGTGGGACAGAGGCCAAGTTGGAGTTTATTTGAGTTCACTGTGAGTGAAACTAGAATAAAACTATATCGAAATATACAACTAAAAATATTCATTTTAATATAGAAACATCAAAAAAGATATCACTTTAAATAAAGACAACAAAAACATTTTGAATTTAGAAAATGGAACTCGTTATAATTTATGGTGATAACACTTACTTTTCCAGCTCTAACTGGGTTTTCAATTTTTTTTTTGCTCCCATGGTCAGCGATTCAAATTTATTCAGATCATCTTCAGTTAAGCTCAAAAACTGAGAAAAGGTAAAAAAAAAAAAAACATACGTGTAAAACAGCATATTTTGTGATAAAAATGATCAAAGTACCAGTTATTATACAAGTGATTTTGATAAGCTCCTACAAATGTTATCTCTCAATCACAATTCCCAAACTCCTCCAAGTTCTAGTCTAAAACAAGATAAAAACATGAAAGCACACATATACTATTAAAGATTAAATGTACTCTACAATAAAACAAACTAGAAAGGCTATGAATGTCTACATTTCAATGTTGTAATAATTATATGCAATGGTCGTCCAGATGCAAATTCTCACGCTTCCTCTCTCTGTCACTCATAAGCAATTTCATATTTTAAGTTACTTAAGTGCTGTAAATAGAAAGGCAATATTTTATTTAACTCCAAATAAACCCATTTTATGGACGTCTGACATAAACGTCACCAGTCCTTGGGGGCATTAGAAATCTGGCTACTCCTTTGAAACATTCTAAGAAAGGGTCTCAAAAAGATAGATCTGTAAAAGTTGGATGCAAGATTTGCTTTCCCGCAAGAATGGCTCCAAGGAGAACCTCTTTATATAACACACCAGAAACACTACATACGTGTTCTCTTTCATTCCTACTGTACAATATTGGTCACAATAAACAATTTATGCCCTGTAACTGCAGTTCTCCACTGCTGGCATCTTTCACAGATTTACATAAGTGGATTATTCCTTGGGTTCAGGCTGGAGAACCCTGGTAGTGTAAACATAAATAAACTCCTCAGAGGGGGAAACCGCCTTTATGACGTGGCATTTATCACATAGGTCTTTACCACAAAGGGGTAAAAAATAAATGAGATTATATATATATATATATATATATATATGACGGGGATTTCGCCTGAAGAACTCCTGAACACTCACGATCTCGAGGGAAAGCAGGAACAGACGAGAACCGACCCAAGTTGCAAGTGAGTAATTATTTTATTTCGTTCAAAGCAATGCCTGCATGACGCGTTTCAGCCTACCAGAGGCCTTGATCACATGACGCCATGGGAGTTGCGATCCCGCTTTTTAAAGTGCTTCGTGCTAATTAGAAGAATGACACCATTGGCTAGTTTAAACTTTGCACATTAGACATAGAAAAAATACATAGTGATGGTCACCAGCGATAAGGGGCAACATTGTAAAAACACACACATTGGTTAGTTAAAATCCTAATAAAACAGATTTCATACGTTAAAATGTATATTCATTGTAACTAGAAGTAAAACTAAACGGAAAGATTTTTTTTTAAAATACATTCAAATTTTTCTAAAAAATTAATCTCCTATGTGTGCAAAACAGGCAAAAATTGTGCAAATATAGCAAATGAAAATCTAACCCAAGTGGGTAGAGTCCAACAATATTAAGTTGGACCTACAACGCAGCTGACACACATTTTTATGGGCTAAAGATCACTTTACGGCTTCAACTATATACAGTATTAATACATTATGGAAGCCTATCCCAAAAAAAACGGAGGGGGTTGCAAAAGGTGCCTATAAATGTTGCCAAGGTATATCTAGATTATCAGTCCAAACTTAGATATTAACCTAACTATGTCTTAGTGCAAAGAATTCATACAATATAATGTGCATAGTGCAAAACGTATTAAAAAAGTGTCATAAAAAATGTTATAACCATTAGATGGTACAGGAGGTGTGACCAACACACAAGACAGGTAAACATACTGGAAGTCATATAATGAACCCAATTAGAGGCAAGTGTAAAAATCTTCGCTAGAATTAAGGCCCTGTGGCGTCTTAGTATCTAATTCTAAGATGTATCTAGTTTCGAGTGCACGCAACAATGCTTCTCTATTGCCTCCACGTCTCAAAGGGAGTACTGAATCAATGACAAAGAACTTTAAAAGTTCACTTTTGTTGTCATGTAGTTCTTTAAAATGGCGTGCGACCGGGTAGGAAGCATCACTTCCATTAATTGCCCGTATGTGCTGGAGTATCCGCTTGTGGGCCTGCAATTTGGTACTGCCAACATATTGCAGGCCACATGGACACTCCAGCACATAAACAGCAAAATCGGTCTTGCAAGTGAGTAGTTTAGTGATGGGGCGAGGGATGTCACAGAACAGAGTTAAAAACTGCGTTCTGCTGACACCATGTCTACACGCTTTGCAGCTAGAACATCTCTTAAAACCCTTACTTGACTGTAACCATGTTTTATTGGAGCCTATCTCAGGACTGGATTTGACCAAAGCATCGCTCATCGAACGAGCTTTCCTGAATGTGATTTCCGGACTCGCTGCCACTAGATCCACAATGACAGGGTCATTACAAACCAAGCTCCAATTTTTCCTTAAAATTTTGCGGAGTGCTTGGTGTTGATGATTATACGTCAAAATCAATCTGACTGGCTCTTTGGTTTGGACCGATGTAGCTGGTGATGCTTTGTTCAACAGGACCTCATTTCTAGACAAACAATTAGCCTTGTGAATTGCACTATCAATTATGGAGGTAGAGTAACCCCTGGCTAAAAATCTCAATTTGCTCATTTCCTGTGCTCTGAGACAATCCAACTCCGTGCTGCAGATGCGCCTGATACGCAGCATCTCCCCGTAGGGAATGCTACGAATGAGGTGCACTGGGTGATGGCTTGTGGCATGCAGCACGGTGTTGCCTGCGGTAGGTTTCCTAAAAAGGCGTGTCATGAGTTTGCCATAATCGACAAAGATTTCTACATCCAAAAAGAACACTTTATCCTGACTAATATCAGAGGTGAAACTGAGATTTAATGTGTTGAAATTAATCACCTCAATGAAGTCAAGGGCCTGTTGTTTTGTACCTTGCCATATCATAAAAATATCGTCTATATAACGATACCAATGAATCACATGTTTGGCAAATATGTCATGGTGCTGACCATAGAGGACCTGTTCCTCCCAGCAGCCCATATGGAGACAGGCATAGCTGGGAGAAAAACAGGCCCCCATGGCAACACCTCTGACCTGTTGGAAATATTGATTGCCAAACATGAAGAAGCTGTTATGCAGGCAAAAGAAAATCATAGCTAGCAGCATTTTGTTGTGGTTAAACATATGAATTGGTCTGGTGCCCAGATAGTGCTTGACTGCTTTCAAACCATCAGGATGGTGAATGCTGGTATAGAGAGATGTTACATCCACCGTTATCAGCCAAAATGAAGGGTCCCAAGTTAACCCTGCTACTCTCCTTAGGAAATCACCTGTGTCTTGCACATACGATGGCAAAGCCTTAACATGCTCCTGTAAAAAAGCATCAATATACACAGAAGTATTTTCAAATAACCCACTGCGTGCCGATATAATGGGCCTACCTGGAGGCTTTTCAATGTTTATGCATTTTAGGAATAAAATAAATAACAGGAATTACTGGAAAGTCATTCTTGAGGAATTTTAGTTCATCTTGATTCAGTAATCCTGTACTCCTCCAGGCAACAAGATGGGAATAAAATTCAGTCCGTGCTATTTTCACTGTAGCTGCATCACAACGCCTGTAGCATTGGGAATCATTGAGCTGGTTGTAGGCTTCCTCCAGGTAAAGATCCCTGGGCCATAGCACTACGTTGCCGCCCTTCTCTGATTGGCGGACAATGATGTTATCGTTGGCCTGCAATTTACTAACAAGTTGAGTGTAGCAGCTGTTCTGTGCTGTGTGTTTGAATTTCTCATGCAGGGTAGATTAATACAGTTTTTTGATCCCTGAGATAGACAGTTCGTGAAAAATGTCAATATTGTCATGCAGCATTAAGGGAGTGAAAGTAGATTTGGGTTTGAATTTGGTATAGCTGGGCATATTCAAAACTAGATGTTCTTCTGTGCTGCCAGAGCTAGAGACTTCATTATGTAGTTGCTGAAGGTCTTGCAATAAATCAAGATCATTGACACTCAATCCTTGTTGCATGCCCACAACAGGTGTGGGGATAGGTCTCAGAGCATTTTGATTGAGCAAGAAATATTTCTGCAGCTTCAATTTACGGATACATTTATACAAATCAATCCGTGTTTTAGAGTAGTTGAAATTGCTAGCAGGACTGAACGTGAGACCAAGATGTAAAATTTTAGTCTCTGCTGGACTTAACTGGATACTGGTAAGATTTAAAACTGATGAGGATCCAATAGACTCCATGTCCTCATGTAGCGCATTGGTTACTTGTTCCATCTTTTGTTGTTTTTCCTTTTTGGCTTGGCGTTTGATGCCTGCGCTTTTGATTGTGTCTTTTGCATTGCTGGGATTTGGCCTCCTCGGTCTTAGGGTTTCGCATCGATCTTGCCGCAAACAGTCCACCTCTTGTGCCAGAGAGAACCAGGTAAACCCCAATTGCGTCGCATTCCTATTGAGCTCTGTATCAGAATCACTGTCAGGTAATAAGCTGAGGTCCGATACTGAGGATGCTAATTGAGGTGTTTGTTTAGCATTCGGATTCGTAACAGAGGGGGGCTGCGCTGCTGGTACTCTAGAAGCTTTGATGGCATCAAATTTCCTTGCGAAAGTAAAGATACGACCCTGTTGATAATCAATCTTGTCCTGCTGAAATTCGAATGCCTTGCGCTTTTTTATGACTTCCTCCTCTTTACGCAAACGCATAATCATTTCTTCCCTGAGTTTAGTACAGTCGAACGAAGTTTCCAATGCCTGAATTTCTTTATTCATATCACCAACTCTGACCTGCAACGCTGCGCGATCACTTTCCGCATATTTAACTAAGATGGTTACCAACTTACGTGACGATTCCAGGTTGCATTCAGCCCATTCATTGAGCATATTGGGGTCCGGTTGCTCATAACTGGGAGCCAGCATGATTCTAAGTCCACGGGGTATATGCCCCACCTCCAGATAGCGGCTCAGGGTGCGATGCTCCCACCATTTGGACTGCTCAGCTTTCATTAGCTTTTCCAAACTTTTAAATAAGTCACGAGGGTTGGGCGTCCAGTTAGATGTAGTAACTGCTTGTGTGTTCGTCGATGATTCACCGGCCGGTGAGTCATCAAACAGGTCAATAGCCGCCTCCTCCCTGCTCCTCATGGCATCAGCAGACATAACGCTGTATAAAATATACCACTAATGTGGACTCACAAGGTAAAGGAACAGAAAGGATAATCCAGTTGTCCGAAGCCAAATAGCACTCCTTCTCCGTACAGTATGTCACACCTCCCTACAGCAGCGAGTACCTTGGTGCCTGCAGGGTCGTCTGACTCTCAGCGCCGCTCTTCGCTGCCGATTCCGGGAGTGATGCACGTAGTCCGGGGGCTGTAGCGGTTGATCCTGACAGGAACAAAGGGACTTCCGGAGCACCGAAAGCACTGCTTCCTGCCGCTTAGCCCAATTTCAAAGGAGGGGTCAGTTGAAATACCGGAGAAGCAATCCCGGTAAGATTCGCCTGAAGAACTCCTGAACACTCACGATCTCGAGGGAAAGCAGGAACAGACGAGAACCGACCCAAGTTGCAAGTGAGTAATTATTTTATTTCGTTCACAGCAATGCCTGCATGACGCGTTTCAGCCTACCAGAGACCTTGATCACATGACCCCATGGGAGTTGCGATCCCGCTTTTTAAAGTGCTTAGTGCTAATTAGAAGAATGACACCATTGGCTAGTTTAAACTTTGCACATTAGACATAGAAAAAATACATAGTGGTGGTCACCAGCGATAAGGGGCAACATTGTAATAACACACACATTGGTTAGTTAAAATCCTAATAAAACAGATTTCATACGTTAAAATGTATATTCATTGTAACTAGAAGTAAAACTAAACGGAAAGATTTTTTTTAAAAATACATTCAAATTTTTCTAAAAAATTAATCTCCAATGTGTGCAAAACAGGCAAACATTTATATATTTTCACTGAAAAAACCATAGGTTTCAGGCACGTTATAGTTCGGAATTAGCATTTAAAAAACCTTAGAAATTTACTGAAAAAACCATAGGTTTCAGGGGCGTTCTAGTTAGCTGGACTTTTCACCCGTACAAAACCATTGAAATTCCCCCGTTATAGTTTTTTCAGCTAACTATAACTCGCGCGCCCGCAATGCATTGCTGATGACGTCACATATTACATCACTCATGACATGGTCAGTGACATCACTCATGACATCTCAAATGACATCACAAATGACATCACTGATGACATCATCCTTGTGATAGAGTGGCAGACCTCCTCTTCCCCCAATATAACCTTTGATACACACAGTGAATTTCTAAGGTTTTTTAAACGCTAATTCCTAACTATAACGTGCCTGAAACCTATGGTTTTTTCAGTGAATTTCAAAGGTTTTTTAAATGCTAATATCTAACTATGCCTACAGAGATACGACATGTGAAGAAAGAAAAAAAAACGCACAGAAAGAAAAAAAAGAAATGCAGAAAGAAGCAACAGAAGTCCTCAAAGACGAAGAAAAGTGCAGGAAGAAGGATAACGTGCAGAAAGAACAAACAGAAGAGTAGAAAGAAGCCTTGTTGCAAAATCATCCTGTACCCTCAACTTTTTCAGACGGATACTGGTGGTAACTGAGTCTGACTAACCAGTCCTAGAGCCAGTGCTATGTTAAAAGACACTCAGAATATAGTGAAAACACCTTCATACACTAGGGAACACTATGCGTTGGGGTCCCCCTGTGATCAGCATGACCTCCTCTGTAAGCCCCTAGTATATAATAGGGCAGGGGATTAAAACTACCTCTTAAAACGCGCCACAGGGTGTGTTTGCACACGTCACCTCAGACCCCGTCCCCTCACTTCCCCACTGTGTAAACACGCCCTGTGGCCGTTTTAAGTGGGGAGATTAAGTCCCCTTGAATCTTGAGGGTCCCTAGGGTCCAACTAGACCACTAGGTACCGCCAGTAAGCACCACAGAGCTGCGTTGCAGAGAGATGTAAAAAGGGGCACGGCCTAGACCACCTCTCTGCAACGCAGCGGAGTGGTGCTTACTGGAAGCACCTGGTGGGCTAGTTGGCCCCTAGGGTCCCTCAGGATTGAAGAGGAATTATTTCCCCAACTTAAAACGCGCCACAGGGCTTGTTTGAACACGTTAACTCAGGCCCCGTCCCCTCCCTTCACCACTGTGTAAACACGCCCTGTGGCCGTTTTTAGTTGGGAGATTAAGTTCATTTGAATCCTGAGGGTCCCTAGGGTCCAACTAGCCCACTAGGTACCTCCAGTATGCGCCATAGAGCTGCTTTGCAGAGAGGTGTAAAAAGTGGCACGGCCTGGACCACCTCTCTGCAACGCAGCTCAGTGGCGCTTACTGGAAGCACCTGGTGGGCTAGTTAGCCCCCAGGGGCCCTCAGGATTGAAGGGGAATTATTTCCCCAACTTAAAACGCGCCATAGGGCGTGTTTGCACACGTCACCTCAGGCCCCGTCCCCTTCCTTCCCCACTGTGTAAACATGCCCTGTGGCCGTTTTTTAAGTTGGGAGATTAAGTCCCCTTGAACCCTGAGGATCCCTAGGGGCAAAATAGCCCACTAGGTACGTCCAGTAAGCGCCATTGCAGAGAGGTGTAAAAAGGGGCACGGCCTGCACCACCTCTCTGCAACGCAGAGCAGTGGCACTTACTGGAAGCACCTGGTGGGCTAGTTGGCCCCCAGGGTCCCTCAGGATTGAAAGGGAATTATTTCCCCAACTTAAAACGCGCCACAGGGCGTGTTTGCACACGTTACCTCAGGCCCCGTCCCCTCCCTTCACCACTGTGTAAACGCGCCCTGTGGTCGTTCTGAGTTGAGAGATTAAGTCCCCTTGAATCCTAAGGGTCCCTAGGGTCAAACTAGCCCACTAGGTACCTCCAGTAAGCGTCACAGAGCTGCGTTGCATGGAGGTGTAAAAAGGGGCGTGGCCTCAGAACACCGGTCTGCAACGCAGCTCCCTGGAGATACCTGTTGGGCTAGTTGGCCCTCAGGGACCCTCAGTATTGAAGGGGAATTAATTCCCCAACTTACAACTGGCCAGGGGGCACGTTTGCAGAGTGCTGCAAGGAGGGGGCGTGGCCTCCAGCGCGATGCCGGTCTTTTATTTTTTTTATTTTTTTAAGAAGGAGGGCTGTGTGGCCCCCCTTCTTTTTCTAATTTACTGGCCCTGGGGACCCCATACCCCAGGGCCTGCACCCTAATTGTTTTTGTTGAAAAAAATAAATTTGGCCCTCCCAAGGCCTTAATCGGCCCCGGGGACCCCAACCCCCAAGTCATGGCCTTTTTTTAATTTAAATTCTTTAGGAGGGGGCTGCGTTGCCCCCCTCCTCAGGCCACTTATGGCTCCGGGGACCCCATCCCCCGGGGCCGGCCTTTGTTTTTTATTATTTTAAAAATATATACATTTATAGAAACACCTAGGACATGCTGGACAAACCGTATGTACCTATCACCATGACGATTTGCGTGATATTCATTAAAAGACAACTATGCATAGAATGAATCCACATGGAATGTATTTACACCGCTAGTGAAGCTCTGACGTGTCTGACGCCCTACCGTGCCTAATCCCCGCGCCCCCGCCGGTGGGTACTCTCCAAGTAGACACCCTTGTCGTTTATTTATACAAACATGGGTAGCTATTGACGGGCACATTTAATATACACGCACACCAAGCCATTCAAAGGGGATTCGACAAAAATTCGACCAAACTATGCAAGAAACCCCCCTCACGGTTAATAAAAAACACATCCACCGCCGGATGTGTAATACTTTTTTTATTTTGCTCTCTGGAAAGGAGACAAACCTCACTTGAGAGTCACAGCGTGCTCCTGGCTGAGCCCAATGCTGTGTTACACCCACCAATGCCCGCCGATTGCCTCACACCTCTGTGTTGTATTCCACCAGCTAGTGCGTATGCTATGACACTCTCTAGCCCATGTGCACTGTAACACCATCCCGTGAATATGTCATGCCACACTTGCCTTCGCACGGGTTATATTGCCCCATCCAACGTGCCTTCCTCGATGTGTATGTTATAACGCACAGCG
Organism: Triturus cristatus; assembly: GCF_964204655.1. Taxonomy (NCBI): domain Eukaryota; kingdom Metazoa; phylum Chordata; class Amphibia; order Caudata; family Salamandridae; genus Triturus; species Triturus cristatus. The sequence goes on along the minus strand of NC_140595.1, from coordinate 636,604,353 downwards.
CTATGCCATACATATTACAATCTGGGATCCATATCTTTGTCACAGTGCATATGAAACGTTACACTCCCCAGCACATATTTTATATTACAACTTTAGAGACTAGTTATGTTACACAACACTGCCCTGTGCATATTACACTCCAAGGCGCATATCGCATAGCACGCGCTAGTGCCTGTGCTATCTCGCGCTCTCCAATGAATCTGTCATTGCGCACAATGTATTGCATATTATATTTCACGCCCCGATCCATCTTATATCACACTTTTTGGTGCATAGTTTATACCATATACTACATCTAGTTTTCATTTTCAATCGTGCTCTCAGGACTATGTTCTATATAACACTGCGTTCACCTACCCTTTTCACGGGCATTACATTTTGAGATGGGGGTGGAGGGTCAGGGGGTGTTTCTGCCAAGTGAGCCCGGAGTCACAGTCACAAACGTCCTTTTCTTCCTGAATAAAAGTGAGATTATGCTGCATACTTGTTCATATTTTAAGTAGTTCGCACAGACACACATTTTAAAAACAATAAAGTTCCTAATACCCACCTTCTCTGAACAGTTAGCTTGCTGCCCCATCCACCTCCTCCCTATCCTCTGTTGTCTGAATCCATGGACTAGCCTCCTCCCTCCTGCCATGCATGGTCTGATGTGCTTCCACTGCCCTCCATTTAGCATGATGTACCAGTCCACTCCTCCTGCCCTCCATTGCCCAATTCTATGGCCCCTCATTGACCTCCTGCTTAGCGTCTGTGCTTAGCTTGCTGCCCCTATTCTCCTTCCCACTGCCCTCCGATGTCTTTGTGCATGCCCCTGCTCCATCCTTTTTGCCCACTATGTTCCATGGACCTGCCACTCCTATCTACTCTGAGTGTTCTGTTGAGCTGCCACTCCCCTCCCACCTGCCTAGCATTGTCAGATGACTGTAACCTGTCCCTGCCACCTCCACCCTGCCTGTCCACATGCCATGCCCCTATCCCCTTCCTCCTGTCCTCCATGGTCCATTTTACTGCCACACCCTTCTGCCCTCCCTGATCTGTTGTGCTGCAACTGCTCTGCCTGCCTGCCCCGCGCGGTCTGTTGTGAGGGCCCTTCCCCTGAACTCTCTAGTCTGTGCCCAGGTCCTGACCCTCCCTTCTATCCTCCATGGTCCTTTGTGCATGCCCCTGCACCCTCCTTCTTGCCCATCATAGCCATTGTGCTGCCACTAACCGTCCCCCTTGCCATGCATGGTCTTCTGTGCTGCCATGGCCCCTCTCACCTTCCCTGTGTGGTCAGCTAGCTGCCCCTGACCCCTCCCACCTTCCCTCCATGGTCTGTGTGTATGCCACCATAGACTCATTGTTGCTCTCCATGGTGTGTCTTGTTTCTAGTGCCTATCCTGCCTGACCTCCATGGTCATCTTGCTGCTCCTGCCCTGCCACCTTGTCCCCAGTCCTCTGTTTCCATGTGCAGACCCTCTATTCCCTCCCTCCTGGCTTGTCTGTTCCATTGTAATGCCCCTGATCCGTCCCTCCTGCCCTTTATGGTCTGTTATGCTGCAGCTTTCTCTCCTGTCTGTCCATTATGGTCAGCTAGCTACCATTGCCTCTTTCCCATCTGTTCTCTGTTGTCCATGTGCATAGTCCTGTCCCCTCCCTATTGCTTTCTATGAATTGTTGTGCTGCACTCCCGTCCCGCATGCGCTGTGTGGTGTATTGTGCTGCTGCAAACCCTGATGCCTGCCCTGTAGGGTCAGTTTGGTGCACCTCTCCATGTCCCTCCTGTCCTCTGTTATCCGAGTCCATGTCCCTACCCCAATTCCTCCTGCCTACCATGATTCAATGTACCATACTTGCGAACATTTTGAACTTGGTAAGAGGGAGATTTTGAAAAAAAACTGGGGTATTGATTTTCCCCTTTGAATTGCATTGAAAAAGAGGAGATTGTAGACAGGAGACAGATCAAATAAAGCCCATTTGAGCTTAAAAACATTGGACGTTTCCAGGCTGAAACGGGTCTGTTGGCATGTATGGTTGTACTACCACTGCCTCTTCCTTCTGCCCACAACGGTCTATTATATTGCCACAGCCTCTCTTGCCAGTCCTGTATTGTTGGTTTGTTGCCCCTGCCCCCCTTTCCACTGCCCTCCATAGTCTGTTGTGCTGCCACTGCCCCTCCTGCCTGCCCAGTGTGGTCAAATTGTTGCCTCTGCACTCTCCTACCTGCCTTCAATTTTCAGAGTCCGTGGCCCTGGCCTCTGCCTCTCAACAGTATCCCAATGAACAACTAGATTGCTAACATTCTATATTTATTACAAAAGTATGGAACGCCTGACGTCATCTTGATGTAATCAAAACTGTAATACCTAGAGTATTTCCTTTAGAAATTACATATATGAGAGGGGCTTATTTGCATCAAAATTATGGTTAGTGCTCTAAAAAACTAAAATGAGGACATATTTTCTGAGTTTTCAAATAGCAACAAAGAACTTTTAAATTATTTGTAATCTTTATGTTTTTTTATCCAGTTGACCACTTGATTAAATGTTGCACTTAGGGAAGAGGATGTGGTGTTACTTCCAGAGCTGCAGACTTTGCAACTGGGGAACCAGGTTGGAGTTTCTGCTTCAGCTCAACATTCTGTGATTGTGGTCAAATCACTTAATCTCCCCAGGTCTACAACCAAAATGAATTTGATCTTGTGTGATGTAACCAATGCTCATGTAAAGCATTCCAATACCTGACAAGTCTGCACTATATAAAACTGCAAATACACAAAAAATAAGTGTTTTGCACACTTCTGTCATTGGGCTACATGTGGGCTACATCTGGGTGATATTTGTGCTGCATTTAGGCTCTTTTGTGTCTGGTGGCCATCTTGGGAGATTTATTTGTTATGAAGTTTCCTAATTTCCTCATTTACTCCAGTCTCCTCAGTAGGAAATGCTTTCAGTTTTTTACTTTGATTCCATCAAGAAGGTATTCAGATATGTCACACATTTGCCATACATTCTGAATGTTAGCACTCTAGTTGCTCATTAGATCACTGTAGTAAAGCTACTGCTCACCACGGAAGTCTGCTGCTGGTATTAAAAGTGCATGTTTCAGTCTGCATATCAGAATTTTTTAATGAAATAGAAGAGGATTTGAGAAGTCACTCAAAACGTGCCCTAATTTTTCTTTCTTCAGCACTAATCATAATTTCTATGGCAAAATGAACCCCCTCATTTTGTTCCTTTTTAAATTAAATGTTTTAAGTGTTACCACTTTATTCCAATCAAGATGGCTTCATGTGTGCCATACTTTTGTCTTAAGTAAGACTGTTAGCGCTCTAGTTGTTCGTTAGAACACTCTGGGACATTCTGTCATTGGGCTATACTTGGGCTACATCTGGGTGATATTTGGGCTACATTTGGGCTCTTTTGTCTCTGGTGGCCATCTTGGGAGATTTATTTGTTATGAAGTTTCCTAATTTCCTCATTTACTGCAGTCTCCTCAGTAGGAAATACTTTCGGTTTTTTACTTGGTTCCATCAAGAAGGCATTCAGATGTGTCACACATTTGCCATAAATTCTGAATGTTAGCACTCTAGTTGCTCATTAGATCACTGTAGTAAAGCTACTGCTCACCAGGGAAGTCTGCTGCTGGTATTCAAAGTGCATGTTTCAGTCTGCATGTCAGAATTTTTTAATGAAATAGAAGAGGATTTGAGAAGTCACTCAAAATGTGCCCTAATTTTTCTTTCTGCAGCACTAATCATACTTTCTATGGCGAAATGAACCCCCTCATTTTATTCCTTTTTTAATTAAATGTTTTAAGAATTACCACTTTATTCCAACCAAGATGGCTTCAGGTGTGCCATACGTTTGTCATAAGTAGGACTGTTAGCGCTCTAGTTGTTCTTTAGAACACTGTCGGAAGCTGCAGTAGAACACAAAGGAATCAACTGACAGTCTCTGCCCTTGTTGGATGTACATGTTTTACTGAGAATGTCAGACTTCATTCTCACATGACTGAGAAAGATAATGTGAATTTACAGAAAATATGCTCTTAGTTAGCTTATAGATCACCTTCCAAACCTCTGTGGGAAAAGCATGAGAAAATAGTTTTCTCTCAAACATGATTCATGATATCACAGCAGAAGGCTTTTTCACATGGTAAAATCACCTTAGAACACACCACAATTCCTAAAATGAGTATGGTACCATCAACAAATGATTTATAATGTAACTAAAGTCTTAAAACCTTCTATTAACTGCAATGCTTTTTAATGAGGTGCTATCATGTATATTGGTCCCAAGATGGCTGCCAACACTTCTTGGATGAAGTGCTGACAGCCAATCAGATCTCACGATGAGATGTGTGGTTAGGCTCCGCCCAGATATATATGTGATTTTACTTTTGATTTTCTCAGGAACTACTGAACGGATTTACACCATTTAAGCAAAAGACAGGGGAAGTTTGAATTTGGAGACCTGTCAATCGTTGAAGAGCCTGATTTGCGGCGGGGAAACGGCTGGTGTCCTGCCCTCCCTCGCTCACCTCGGAGTTCCGCTGGTGCTTTCCAGTGTCCAACCCTGCCGTTGCTGTTACCGCTGTGTCATCTTGCGGCCCCGGCGAGAGGAGACTACAGCTCCCAGGCGCCCTAGCGCCCCACCGACGTCACTCAAGCGCCCGGAGGCGCTCAAAAGAACGCCGCTCCCTCGGTGGAGCGGGAAGTTTGAATTTGGAGACCTGTCAATCGTTGAAGAGCCTGATTTGCGGCGGGGAAACGGCTGGTGTCCTGCCCTCCCTCGCTCACCTCGGAGTTCCGCTGGTGCTTTCCAGTGTCCAACCCTGCCGTTGCTGTTACCGCTGTGTCATCTTGCGGCCCCGGCGAGAGGAGACTACAGCTCCCAGGCGCCCTAGCGCCCCACCGACGTCACACAAGCGCCCGGAGGCGCTCAAAAGAACGCCGCTCTCTCCGCGTCGCGGGACGCGCGCGGGCGGGCGCCGGACGAAGCCCGGACAAAGGGCGGACAGTCTGAGACAGTCCGGGACAGGAGCGGGTAGGAGGGGGCCATTATCTTTGGTTATTTACCGGTTATTTAGCGCATGCTGATAATTAGTGTGTCATTCTGTGTATAGCTTTATTGGTTGTGCAAAAAGTTGCTACTTACAATGCCCAAAGCTAAACCAACGGCTGCGTTGTCCACTATGGATAATTATTTAGTAAAGATGGTGGATAAAATCAATCAGGAAAGGAGAAAGTCCTTAGGACGATCGGGGCCACAAAGTATAGGCCCTTCTTCCCCTACTGAGCTAGCATCTCAGTCAACCTCCATCCTGAATGTAAGTGTCCATACGAATTTATCGAACAGCCCCGTTTTGGGTGACCTCAATGATACTACAGGTGAGACCACTGATACTATTACGCCCACCAATGAATTAGCATCAGGCGTGGATTTGTCTCTAGATCCAAAAACTCCAAATGCGCAGGCCCCCAGGACACAAAGATCATTACGTTCTTGCAGGACTAATAGTAAAACCAACCAGCCCAAACGAGGGGGGAATCGCCCTGTTAAAAGAACTGACCCCTCATCGTCTAATATTCAGCATGACCCAATTAAGTCACAGGATGGCCCCACGATTAGTTTGGATAAGGGGCAACTAGACTTTTTGCTTAATGCTCTAGAGGCCAAGCTTGACCTCCTTGTTAAACCCCTACTGACCAAACTTGCTACAATTACTGACGAAGTAGCCAGACTGGGTGATTTAGTGGATACCCTCTTAAGTACAGTAAGCACCATAAAGGCAGTATCTGTAGTTGATAAAGAGTTGGCATCCGCTGTGGCGTCCTCCAATCACCACATATCTGACACAATGACGATTGATAGCAATAATGTTAGCTCTGAGAACGATCGTGTAGCTATCCCTGCTGTACCTGTTGTACCTAATTCCCTTTTGCAGTTGCCGGCTCAAGCTAAATCCGCTTTCAACTCAGTATTGAGGAAAAATATGGGCCCCAACTTAAGTCATAATAGTTTTGGCAGACCTCAGCCGGATTTACCACCGTCCTGTGCACCATTTGTAGCAGTATTAACAAATGTCCCCCCATTTAACACAACTGGAAGCAACCACGGCTCTGTTGAATCACATTCATCTTTAAAGAACAAAACCGTGGATTGGCTCCATAGGCAGTGCGGTTTTCCAGTTGCACTTTCGGGGGATATTCTAAGCACTAGAAGAACGAATTGGGTGGGGAAATCACCCAAGACTTGTGGAGGGGATTGTATAGTTATCAACTTTCGAAACCCCCAACTTACATCTACAGTGCTGATTAAAGCTGCTTCTCTTCCCACACGGGATGAAGGAATATCCTTACGCCCTTTGGGGTTCTTTTACAGAGATTTCGAAATTCAATCAGACGCTGAGTGTTATCAAGGGAGGTTTAGTGGCCTGAATATGTGCGATGGCCCTACCATCCCTACGTTTAACAGATTTCAGCCTCTGAGTGGCCTTGACTGTAATGACTGACTGGGGCTACCTTCGGTGGTCTCTGGGTCTGCGATTGTCTCTATGGGAAGAGGAAATTGTAGTCCGATCAAGGGGGCTTATGAATTAGTTGAGACCATTTGTCTAAAAGACCCCAATGTTAATTTAATTGATGTCTTAGTGGACAGCAGAATTGTAAGACCGATCAATGGTGTTGGGGACAGGATTGATCAAATTACACCTACCACTTTAGACAATAGAGGCCGGTGCTCTATTGCATGTTGGAATGTTGCTGGTCTCTCACAAAAGGATACCTGTCTAGGATGGTTTGATTTTATTAATAATTTTAGTATCATCTGTTTTCAGGAAACCTGGAGTCTGGTACCCATTAATTATTCAGGTTTTGTTTCTTACCACTTGCCGGCTGTGGCTTCCACTTCGGGCAGAGCTAAGGGTGGGCTTTTGACTCTGATCTCTGTAGAGGTGCCACTTATCGTAAAGAAACATGTAACCATCGGGGCCCACTCCCAGGTTTTATGGCTTTCTCAGGAGCTGGGTAGAAATATCCTTTTAATCAACTTTTATAACAATGTGTTTGATAACACTAGACATGAGGTGGTTTTTGCTTTAGAGTCCGCTCTGGCGGATATAGTAACGGGTAATAACGTTATGTTTGATTTTATTTGGTTAGGGGATTTTAACACAGTTGTTTGTCCACCTCCTGTTCATAGGGCCTGTGGTTTTATTAACTGTTGGGGGGAAGGTGTCTGTCACTTTCCCCACAATACTTGTGGAGAATCACTTAATAAAATCCTGGTGACCTATGATATGGAACCGTTGGAGAATCTGACGGGTGACTCTGGTGAAATCATCCCCACATTTACGGGCCGGAATGCAAATACTGTGATTGATTTCATTTGCATTTCATCCAGCCTTAACCAGTGGTGTACAGCCCCTCTGATAGTGGAAAACCTTATCAGTGATCATAATTGTTTAACTATGGAAGCCGTACTATGGAAGGTGAAAAGGGGCCCTAAACCTAACATCATTGCCAATATTGAACCCCATCGTCCCAATGGCACTAGAATTAGGTGGAAAGGGGACAAAGCAGATATCTTGTCCAACTCCATCATTAATAGCTGTTTAAATGATATTACTGTTATTCTAGAGAATAAAGAAGCAATGGAGGTAACTATCCCTAAGTTTATTAATATTAACACTACTATTGATGCCAAATTTACAGTGTACTTAAAGGGAAAATCATGTAGGTCAAGAGGATGGTTCGACCATGCTAGTACCAATGCACTTAAGGGTCTCAAGGAGGCGCTTGCTGCTAAACCTAGAGACGTAAATTTGGTAAGGGAATTCAGAGCCAGCTATCGGTCTGCAATTAATAACAGGAAGGCCGAATTAAGGCTAGAGGCTTGGGACAAGTTAGAACAAGCGGCTGAAACCTCAGATTCCTCCCTTTTTTGGGCTACTGTTAACAGTCCATTTCTTAAAAACGAGGAGATGCCTGAGTTGACTGCTAACGTCAGCGTAGAAAGCTGGGTCTCCCATTTTTCAATGATTTTCGAGTCGAATATAACCCTGGATGTAGATCGAGACGACTGGTCTGCCATTCCCTTAGATATTTCCATTACTGAGGTTCAGGATAGTATCTCTGCCAGTAAGGGAGGTAAGGCCCAGGGGCCGGACGGGGTGCCCATTGATGTCTACAAAAAAGAACCAGAGATCTGGGGCCCGTTATTAACAATTGTGTTTAACGCAGCAGTCTGCCTCGGTGTCCCACCCTCATGGGAGGAATCTATCATAGTACCAATATACAAGAAGGGGGAGAGAAGTGATGCCAAGAACTACCGTCCAATCTCCCTTCTTGATTCCTCCGTGAAAATCATGAGTAGGGTGCTCTTGGTTAGACTCGAAGAATGGGCAGATTCTAATAATATCCTGGCCAACTCTCAATATGGTTTTAGGAAGGGACGGGGAACTGTAGAACAGTGCCTCAACCTTGAACTTCTAATAGGGAAATATACGAAGGCCAAGAAAGGATCTCTTTATCTCTGCTTTGCAGATTTGAGCAGTGCCTTCGATATGGTGAACCATAAGATCTTATGGGAGAAACTCCTGGAAATGGGTGCACCAGGGGGCATTGTTCATTTCTTGGCCCGGCTCTATGCCAATCTTAGATCGAGCGTACGTTATGGCTCGGCTGGGGAGTGTACCCCTAAGTTCCCTATTAGACGTGGTATCAGGCAGGGATGTGTACTCGCCCCCCTGCTTTTTACACTTTTTATTAATGAGGTCGATTCGGTCTTAAAGACTGTTGCGGCTGATACCCCTAAAACCCCCGATTTCCATATTCCTGTTTTACTTTATGCAGACGATGCCGTTATTTTATCTAGGACTCCCATCGGCCTGCAACGTCTAATGGACAGATTCTCTCTGTTCATTAAGGACAGGAAGTTGAAGATCAATAAATCAAAAACCTTTGTCATGGAGTGTGGCAATAGTTGTAAGAAGCCACATTCTTTTTTTATTGAAGGACAAAAGGTTTTAACAGTGGACACTTTCAACTACCTAGGTATCACCTTTTCTAAATCAGGTAGTTGGTCCAATGAGATTAATTATGTAAGGGGAAGAATGGCGAAAAGTGCCCATGGGGTGTTTCAGTTTGCTTCTAAATTAGGGGATAAACGGCTCATGGATATGCTGAAAATCTACCAAATGAGGTGCCTTTCTATTACTCTTTATGGTGCCGGTATTTGGGGGCATGCACCGAGTAGTAGTCTTCAAGTGGAGGAAAATACCTTTCTTAAAAGACTTTTAAGTCTACCCACTTCGGCTTCTACCGACCTGGTGCATAGGGAGTTTGGGATCCAACATCTCTCAGACCATGTAGCCCTTAGACCGCTTATGCTTTGGCGTGCAATATGGATAAAGGAAGAGACATCTTTAAACAGAGCCATTATTGAAGATTGTCTCTCCACCGATAAGCATCTATCGATTCCATGGGTAAAATTTGTTTCTGATAGTTTTTACGAAATTTATGATCTTAATGTATTAGAGGATCATCATGCAGCCTCTTGTTTTACCAAAAATGAGTTGAAATCTACTTTTATGAACCACAGGAATGTGAAGCGAGGGAGGACCAGTGGTAATTTAACAACCTGTCGTTTTTATGGAAGTTTTAGTGAAACAATAGGGTTTCAACCGTATCTGAGTTTTGTTTCTAGACCCTCCCATCGATTTGTTCTGACAAGACTCCGTTTTGGTATTGTTCATCATCTGGTCGCATTTCCAAGCATTAGGAAACACCCAACAGGTTCTTGCCCATGTGATAATATTACCGCACAAAGTACTGTACACTTCTTACTGTTCTGCTCATTTTACGGAAATATCCGATCAGCTTTTTTAAAACCTGTTTTTAGGAAATATGGAGTTAGGACTGTAAAAGACACTATGAATCTGTTATTTAACCCGTCACCTGATGTATGTTTTTTCACTGCCACCTTCCTTCTACGGGCTATTAAAGCGAGGCCTAATCTGTCATTTTAAACTGTTTTAAAGTATTTATATGTTTGATTGTTAAAATGATGAAGTTTTTTATGTATGCATGTGCTTTTATGGACTTTGTTTTTAAGCTCCGAATAAAGCCTTATGAACTGAACTGAAGCAAAAGACACATGCCTGACCTGAGGACTACCTCTTTGCCAAATTTCAAGTAATTCTGTTCAGCCGTTCGGGCTGTACCTTCGACTAAAGGTCCTATGGGAAAAATGCATGGGGAAAACGCGTTTTGGGACCCCCCTTTTTTCTCAGCCCCCGCTTGACGAATCACCCCGAGACTTTCAGAGTAGGAGCTGAGCGGAGCGCCCCATTAGTTTTGAAAATTTCACGAAGATAAGTCAACCGGCGCCAAAGTTATTCAAAATAGAATTTTCAGATTTCCTATGGGAACTCAGTCCTAACTAGAACTATCTACTGGCGACCGCCAGTAGATAAAATATATATATATAAAAAAAAATATATAAAATATGAGCCCTCCAATAGGCGACTCGGATGAGTCCGCATTGGTTTGTGGGACTTGTAGTGTGTGCCTCAGTTGTGTGCCGCTGTCCGAGACGTTTCAAGCCTACCAATGGGCCTCCACTAGCACATCCGGCTTGTCAATCATCCATGGATGCCTCGACATTGAGACTCCGTGAGTCGGAGCTCCGTTGCCCCAAATTTCCAGGTGGTGCATCTCCTGCGGCTGGGAGGCCGCGTAAAAATCAAAGCTTCAAGGTTCCCACCTGTGGAGACACACTCTGACATCCACTGCAGCAACCTTCATGAGGTAAAAGCCGGATCGGCGGGTGGATCGTTTACAGCATGCCTGTCGATTCACGCCCGACGCGTTTCGTGCTCATTGCACTCTTCAGAGGCACAACAGTCATTTTGGCATAGAGGCCACACCTCCTACCTAAAAATAAATGCCCTCCAATGGTTAACCCAATTAAGCCAGCGTTGGTTTATGGGGCTTGTAGTGTGTGCCTCAGTTGTGTGCAGCTGTCTGAGACGTTTCAAGCCCAATGGAGGGCTCATATTTTCAAGTGGGAGGTGTGGCCTCCATGCCAAAATGACTGTCGCGCCTCTAAAGAGTGCAATGAGCACGAAACCCGTCAGGTGTGAATCGACAGACATGCTGTAAACTGGATCCGCCCGCCGCTATATATATATATATATATATATATATATATATATATAGCTGACCTGACAAATGCGTTTTTAAGGTTTCTGTGTGGTTAACGGTGTTTTTAGGGTTTGGGCTCGGTAAGGGATTAGGTGGTAACTGTTTTTTTAGGGTTTAGGGGTGGGTAAGGGTATAGGATAGTAAGGGTGATATTAGGGTTTAAGGATGAGTAAGGGTTTTGTGTGGGAAGGGTCTTTAGGGTTTGAGTGGGTAAGGGCATTGGTTGGTAAGGGTGTTTTTTAGGGTTTAGAAGTGGGTGAGTTTAGGGGTTAATTAGGGTATATATATTATTTTCCACTGAAAAAAAACAAAGGTTACTGGGACGTTAAAGTTAGGTTGACGTTTTACCCACACAAAACCATAGAAATTCAGCAGTTAAAGTTATACTTATACTATTTTTCTTCTTTTTATTGAAATTTCGTATAACACACACAGCGAAACCACAGTACTGCCTGTTCAGTGGTACAGGCAGATCACCGTTGTCATAGTGCAAGAACAAAAACAAGCATTTGCAATGCAACAGGTCTCGCATTCACGCGTGTTTGAGCTATTGGCATTGTAAATGATAATGCTTTTTATTTATGTTTTGGGTTTTAAAACATAAATAAAAGGCATTGTCAATTACAATACGAATAGCTTTAAATCTCGCAAATGCGAGACCTATTGCATTGTAATAAAGGGCCTTCTCGACCACTTGTTAGATTGTAAATATCAGAGGAAGAGACAGGCCCGCGACGTCTTCAAAGTAGTGATACATTGTGCAGTGAAGATGATGTGTAAGTGTAGCAAATTACAGACACAAAGTGTGAAGTGAGAGTTGCATATGATCCCAGCTATAAACACTAACAAAGCGCTCCTACACCTTTCACTCCGTGATTACACTGTTGTGGCTCAGGAGAAAGAGCGGGGAGGAGGGGGCTATTTTTTGCCCTCTCCGTGATTTGAGTGTGCAGTGTGGCATTGCGTAATGTTATTGCTATCTTTGGCCTAATAAAAAGCACTCCAGCTGTAGTAGGGCCCTGGCTTCACCCCCTGGTGCAGGGCGGGCTGTGCTTTATGGCAGGCATGGAGGGAGGGAGGGATGGTCTCTGCTGCAGCTCCGGCCTCGTACAGTCCCCCTGCTATTACTAGTGAGCGAGAGGCACTGAGGTGGTAGTATTGGTACTGGTGGTGGTGGCATTAGTGATGGTGGTATTGGTGGTGGTGGCACTGGTGGTGGTAGTATTGGTAGTGGTATATGGTGGTATTGGTGGTGGTATTGATTGTGGTGGTGGTGGTGGTATTGGTGGTGGTGGTAGTATTGGTGGTACTGGTATTGGTGGTACTGGTATTGGTGGTACTGGTATTGGTGGTGATGGTATTGGTGGAGGTGGTGTTAATAAAACAGGCTTTTGAAAGGTTGTTTTAGTGCAGATGACATGTAACACATATGTGCTGTTGTCAGCCAATTAGCACACCATTATGTGCTTCCTGGAATTCACATGACTTAATTCGCTAATCTTTTTTAAATCCATTTTACTTGGGGGGGGTTGAAACAGACACGAGATAATGCCGGGTGATTGAAAGCAGGCGCCCGTGTTACAGGGGCGGCCGCAATGCTTATAAAAACACAAGCGGTTTCAGCTTAAGCATCGCGTGTCCAGCCTGCAGTAAGAGAAACTCAAAGTAAAATAGTGCTTGCAGACTAAATAACAGTTCCAGTGTAATAACCGAAGTAAGGGGCCAGTAGCCACGGGAGGTTACAAATTAAGACAAGGCCGTACTAAGGAGGGACTAACAGGCCTATTAATGAATCTGAAGGCCGCATTTACGAAAGACGACACAAGTCAATGAAAAATATGGAAGGCGAGTGGGCGCGGCTTCTCTCCCATACTCTACCACAGCATTCTCGCAGAGCGAGCAGCGCATGCTCGCTACCGCTGGGCTCGACCTAATAACATAGTCTATCTTCTTTCCAACCTTTGCAATGTAATATAGCGTTTTACATCTGGGTAACATAACCACTGATTGGCTTGTTCTGGACGCCCCATCGGGAGTGCACCAAAGGATGATAGTTAGGCAGCCATGTCATGTTGTGATGCGCAAGGGTCCCTTCCAGTGTCTGCTCCTTGTGGGGTGTGCAATAAGTAGGTCTTTAGCGGCTCCCACATATCTCGAGGTCTGGTGCTCATTGGCAAAAACTCTGAGTATGTGGTTAATTGTTCTTGGCAGTATACCAGATCCTGCAACCATTCTTTGAATTTAGGGGCCCTTCCCCGGCCCCATCTACATGCAGCTTTTTGCTTGGATAGTAGGAAACCTAGGACCACAAATCTTCTGACAGATGCCTCTATATGCTCCGTATAGCTGAGCAATGCGTTGAGTGGGGTAAGGCTTATATGTGTTCCTACCGTTTGGGATATGGCTTTCCCAACCTCCTCCCAGAAGTTGAGAACTAGTCTACAGGACCAGGCCCGATGGAGGAAGTCCGCTCCCTCTGCACCACATCTTTCACAGCGGTCTGTGGGTTTCAGGCCATACCTACACAGCCGTGCCGGGGAGCAATACATCCTGTGCAGATATTTATAATGAATAATCCGTAACCTGCTTTTCACTGTTATCTTTCTGCTCTGCTGACAGCAGTACGTCCACTGTGCAGCTTCCAGTGAGAAAACTCGGAACAAAGGCTGTTCCAAAAAGAGCAGAGATGGGTTTTCAAACTCAAAACTAACACCCAGGGCCTCAACGATAACATCCCTTGGGGTCTTCTCTAAAAAAGTGGGCTAATGTATACTGTTATATCTCCTCTTGTAGGTAACACTCACAATGCCACTCCTTCCTATAGGGTCCTCCTTTCAGAAACTCACAATGGGTTGATGGACCTGTATAGTACAAGCATCTCAGAGAAAGGATGCCTTTGGTAGTTCCCATTCACCCACAGAAGATTAATTATAAATAACAGTTTTTGTTTGCACAGTGATTTAGGTATAAATGAAAAGTTCCCTTTTTTGCTCACAGTATATTGTATCCTGGATACACATTACAAGTATGAATCTGGCACTGTGGATTTAACAGTCCTCCACATATGAACATTCTAGATTTTGCAACACTCGAATCTCGATGTTTTTCAAAATAACAGAGCGTGTCTACCTATAGTGAATGAGGCATGAATGAAAAATCCTTTTGCTTATAAAATATTGAATCCTGGTTAGTCATAAAAAGAAGGAATCTGCCACAGTGGATTTACCATTCTTCTTGGAACGTTACTGGTTTTGTAACATCTTGCCCAATATTTATCGATATTTTTTGATATATATTTATTTAAACCAAAAATGTCTCCCAAGATTAATTGTGTCCTGCATTTGTGACATCTATGATAATAATCCTATGTCCCCAGCAGTTTTCCACTACAGCCGGCCATTTTAGAAGACCAGAGCGGTCTAGTGTTTCGTTTTGGAGATGAATAACGAAGTGCTCCACAACTCGTCTCTCTGAAATAGTCAGCCTGGGACACACATCGGTAAGATGCGGTCTCCAGTTAGGCACAATACACTGAGGATGGCCTTGAAGAAGTAAGTCAGCTGGGCGGGAGTTGCAATTTGGCAGGACGCCACCTGTTTTTCATCTATAGCCCCAAGGGGAGGTTCCCGTTTTCTCCACTTTTGGAAAAGGATCATGCCCTATTTATTTCTTGAAACTATAGTTAAAACAAGGTGTTTTCCTTGTTTCCTTGCTGTAGGGTGTGACTACAGGCCACCTCCCCCAGGTCACGACCATGGCGCACTAATATGGCATCTTAAATGTATGTAAGGTTTCTTCTTGGTGTTTTTTGTGTCAATAACTGTACCGCCAATATTTATGTATAGGCGTTTTTTTCCAGCCACGGCACGTAATTATATGTCGGTGGACAGAACATGGTTTTTACACACTGTGTGACCACCCAATGTATATACGTTCTAATCGCACCCCCCACAGCTTGGTGTTCACTTGATAATCGTGATATATCAGCCAAGGCCTGACACGTTGTTTTTAAACTCTCCACTGTTTTTCTTTATAACAGATACGGAATGACGTTACAGGTTTAACAAATCGTATGCATGTTATGTGAATTGTGCATGGTATGCAAGACAAAGTGATCCTATTAGATGACAGCACGGAACAGGTTTACTACCAGTCCTGACGAAGAGCCATTAGAGAAAAGGCTTGAAACATGTTGACCACCTTGAAGAGTTAAACTCATTAACAATTACCTCTTCAAACAGCACCCCCTGATTTTAAATATACCGGATAGAGGTAGGAATAAAGTAAGGGTCCTACTAGTCAGGTATTTTTGACCTGTTAGCACATCTTTAACACTCCCCTCACCAATCACAGTCTTTATCATAGATGTTATCTCTAAAGTGCTCCCGCGCATTTGTTTGGTTGCAGCACGCCTCGATCCGCGGCGGATCAGGATGAAACCCAATGATGAAGCATTCCACCAAGGGGTAACCCTGGTGGGTGAGGGTTTTCTAAGAGAAACAACGTTTTTCAGATATTTTCCATCACAGTGGAGATTTTTGTTTATCCCCCCCCGACTGTTTTATTTTCTATCTGTTGACTTCTTCCAGTGAAAAGCCTAGTTCTGCCTCCCAGCTTTCCTGTGACCTGTCTTGGGGCTGTTTCCGTGCAGCGAGCTCACTACAGTACAGTTGCACCACTGCATGGGAAGGGTTAGCAGTTTGAAGAATGGCACACAATAGAGCTAAAGTTGGCAGCTCCTTCGGGAAAGCCAGAGTGGCCGCCACAACATCCTGCCTCAACCTAATGTAGAGGAACAGCCCCATCGGAGAGGGGTCGTGCCCCGCAAAGAACTCCCTTCTGTCATGGAACCTCCCGTTGAGGTACAGATCCCCCCCCCCCCCCCCCAATGTGTTTATAGCGTAAAGGTGCAGAATACGGCGGCAGATTCCCTCGTGGGTTACAAAGGAGGTTGCTTTGATAGTCTAATGGTAATGCGGGAGAGTACACCATAGGGATATGCATTCGCTGTGCGATGCTCTTCCATGCTGCCTTTGTGCAGGCCACCGTGGAATCCCTACGCCCACCCTTTCCCAGTTGACTCCAAGGAATCCAGTTAGTGGCGTGGGAGCCATGTACCCCTGCTCCACTGCAAGATGTGCTATAAATGGTGGAGGGTGAAACGCATACAACATATAGTGTGCATGTGCACACAGGTAGTAAATTTCTGGATCCAATTTTTCAAAACCCCCTTTAGAAAAAGGTGAGTGATCCATAGGATTCTAGGCAGCCTATCCTTCAGGCAAGGCAAATTCAATGTGCCCTCAGGTTCCTGAAAAATAGGCGCCCAGGAGCGTAGGGGAAGTTTATAAATAGTTACAGCAGTAGTGGCAGAATTATCATTTTCAAGAGCGCTATGTGTCCTGCCATGGAGAGGGGCAGAGCAATCTATTGGGAAACGGAATCGGTTATGGAGTCTAACACCTGCTGTAATTTGCTCTCAGTTTGTTCCTCTGTTTCGAGTGACAACTATGCCCAAATATTTCAACTCCGATGCACTCCAGCTCAGTGGGTAGCCCGAGTGACAGGGCGGGGTATTATAAGTGAGAGGGAAGATCTAAGATTTCTCCCAATTTATTGTGACGCCCAAGTAATCTCCAAATCGGATAAATTCTCATAGCACCCCATTGAGATTTTCCTGGGGATCCCTGACAGAGTGTAATGCCATACATGTAAAGTGACACTAGGAAGTGCCTAGTAGGATATCTCAATGCACATTCCTGGTGGTGTTGCCGGAGAAAAGCTGCTAATAGCTCCACCGCAAGGGCAAATAGGAGCGGGGACAGTGGGCAGCCCTACCGGGTGCCTCAGGTTATAGAAAACGCAGTGGAGAGTGTTCCATTGATAAGCAGTTTTGCCACAGGTTTCTAATATAATAGTCGTACCCATGCGCAGAATCGTGAGGGTAAGCCCATACGCTGCAATACGGACAGCAAATATTTTCACTCAAGAGAGTCAAAGGTATTAGTGGCGTCAAAGAAGACTGCCACTGCATTTAGCTCCAGGTCTATGTCTTGTATGATTGAGAACAAGGTGCATAGGTTATGTGAGGTGGCCCACCCTGAGATTGATTCCTGCCTGGTCTGGCCGTACCAGACCTTCCATCAGCAGACTTAGGCGATTTGACAAAAATGTAGCCAATAATTTTACATCATAAGTTATTAAGGACAAAGGCCGATAGGAGTCCGCACTATCGATGGGCTTGCCTGGCTTTGGAAGGGATATAATGAGGGCCTCTCCCATGGTATGTGGGAGCGTTCTGACCTGTAATGCCTCTTCAAACGTTTTTTTAAGTAATGGAGCTAGCATGTCTATGTATGTTTAAAAGAATTCTGCCGACAGTCTGGAGGCCTTTGTCCGACCCCAGTTGCAAAATTGCAGCTCCTATTTCATCGTCCTCAAAGCCAGCTGCGAAACATTTGCTTTGGTTGTCACTCAGCCATTCCAGCTCCACTGTTTATAGATAAGGATTTATGTCTAAGGGGCCAGCTCTCGGCGATGTGTAAAGCGGGGAGTAATGTGCCAAAAAGGCGTGCAGTATCTCCTCAGTGTTTTTGTGGGAGGTCATGTCTGCACTACGGATCTCCATGATATAACTGGAAAAACGGGGTTTGCGTGTCATCTCTGCTTGCGCTTTCCCTAGCCTTTCCCATCCTCCGTATCTCTCGGCTCTGTGGTACTTACCTCAGGATAGTCCTTCATGTTCAGCTGTGTTTTGATACTCTGAGTGTTACCCTGATGCCTGCACGCGCCTTCTCTGCCCGAGGAGAAGTCAATTCACCTTCCAGATCCCGAAGCTTCCTCTCCAGGTCCCCCAAGGTGTTCCTGATGTCTTTTAATATTCCCCCTGATTTAGCAATACATATGCCCCGTATAGACACCTTCAGAGCTTCCCAGACCGTTGCCAAGGTGGGCACCGATTCTATATTGCGTTTGAGAAATTCTTCTAGTTCCTGCCCCAATTCCAATCTAAAGGGGGTGTCTAGTAGTGACTGCGTAGGGAGCCTCCAGGACATGTGGTTGGTGAGGATTCCCGGTGGGCACAGCCGCAGACAAACCGGGGAGTGGTCCAAGTATGTTCTAGCCCGATGTTGAGTGCAAGTGATCCAAGACCCGAGTCCTCTGGACACCAGCCAGAAGTCCAGTCTGGACCAGCTGGAGTGAGTCGTGGAGTAGCATGCGCCCTCCCTATGCATTTGATGAGTGAATCGCCAGGCGTCGAGCAGGCAATGAGCCTCCATGATTGACTGAAATTGGCGCTGAGCCCTTGTATGACGCGGTGGCTGGGGGTGAGAGCAATCAAGGGCTGGTTGTATAGTGAGGTTGAAATCGCCGCCTTAGATAACATAGGAGGATCCAATATTGCCGACCAGGCCCCACAGAGAGGTGAAAAACATCTTGTCCGTGTTGGGTCCATAGCAATAAACCAATGTAATTGAGTGGGAGGACAGCCTTCCCCAGATTATGTTATACCTTCCTTGAGGGTCGCTTAGGGCTCCCTCTACCACGTAGGGGGCCTGCTTCCGTACAAGGAAAACTGTTCCTCTCGAGTAGGAGGAAAACTATTTATGCATTACCCAACGTGCAGCAAATGTGGGAGCAGGCCCCAGGGCCGTGAGTGTTTCCTGCAATAGGGTTATATGTATATTGTGCCTATCTAGGTAGTTTAGTAGGTGCCGCCTCTTTCGCAGGTTCCCTAGTCCCCGGATGTTCCATGTTAGTAAGTTCAGACCTGCCTGCTTGTTGCTACCAGCAATGTAAGCTTTTATTCCTTGAGGTTTCTACCATGATGCCCTCCCTGGGTCTCTTACTAATCTTATCTGGTTATGTAGATCTGCCTTCCTGCTCAGTTGCTCTGTATGTGCTGAGTTGCCTATTGTGCTCCCACCCCCCCCCCACGCACATCGGCCTCTTCAAATTGCAGTGTAATGCCCCCCCAGCTGTTCCCCCTCGCAGGCCAACTTGCCCTCAAAATAGCCAAGCATCCTAGTGTTGCAGTATTCCAGCAGCTTTGGTCTGTACAGGCAGAAGTGCTGTGGGAGGCTGCATTAAAACAGTAAACAGAAGAAATGGAGTAAAAAAATTAAAAAAAAGGAGTATCAACATTAAAGAGTAACAGAATGTGTCGAAGAAAGAAAGGAAGGTGATTTAACAAATAGTGAGTGAGAACTCCTTATCGAATTGTGGGGGTTCTCCTGTTGGGTTGTCTTGCTCAAAGGGCGGTGCAGAGCCTCCCCTGTATAGTGCAACGATGTGTGGGTGGGGGTGGGAGAGAGGTGTCTGGGGATGCAGTGTGATGCATCCGTAGTGTCCATTTTACTGACAGTGATGCTGTGCCCGTGTTGATATTAAGCCCAAGGCTGACCATTCAGTCTGCGTCTGTGAGAGTGCAGTATTGTACAAGTTTCTCCTCCCTTGTTCAGGAAGAGTTTTCTGCCTGGAGAGGTGTTTGTGTGCCGTGCATGTCCACAGCAGCCCCGCGTTGCAGAGTGGGCCTCGCCCCGGTCAGTGCATGGTGCACTCCTCTGTTTAGTCTATGTCTGATGTTGACGAGGTAGCTCCGCTTCCAGGTGCAGAACCTCCTACCCGCCCAGGGTTCTTGGGCAACTTTTTAAGAACTCCATTGCTTGTTGTGGGGATGCGCAAAAAATGCTGTTTGCCCTGGTGAGTAATTTGAAGCTTTTCCGTGTACAGCATCGCGTATGTGATGTTAGCTTGTTTCAGTTTCTTCTTGGCAGGTAGAAAATTATTTCTTGCTTCTTGGACCGCGATTGTGAAGTCCGGGAACAGGACGATATTGTGCCCCTCGAACACTAGTGGCTGTTGCTCTCTAGCCATTCGTAGTGCTCAGTCAGGGTCTGTAGTAGAGTAGTTCGGCCACTATAGGCCTGGGAGGCGCCCCAGGGGAAGACCTCACCGCGAGTGACCGGTGTGCTCTTTCAACCACCAGCAGCGAGGAAAATGCCTCCTTCCCAAAGCAGGTGACCAGCATGCACTCCACAAATTCCTCAATCTTCCCGGTGTTGGTAGATTCGGGTATACCCAGGATTCATACGCTGTTGCGTCTAGATCTGGCTTCCAGGCCTTCATTTTTAGCCGCTATGACCTTCAGAAGGCAATCCATTTCCTTCACTTGCTCATTTCTGCAGGATGTATTGTCTTCGAGATCCGATATTCTATGCTCTGCCTCGCCTATACTGCCATATTGTTTTTCCAGTTTTTGGGTTATAAAATCCATACAAGTGCACATGGTATCCATTTCAGATTCGATCGAGGTGAGGCTACACTTCATCATTACCAAAAACGTTCTCATATCTTTCTCTCCTGTATGCTGGCTAGGATCATTTCCTTCCGTCATTTCCAGATCTCGATTATGACTATGCCCCCTTGCTGATTTTCAGGGCTCAAAGTACAGCTTTGATTGTTTACCGTCTGATTTACCCATTTTTTTCCCGCGTACCCCAGGTTTTATGCGATCAACAATATCGTGTGCAGGGGCGCACTGTATTGCATAGGGCTCGTTGGCTCTCCTGATTTCGCCCACTTGCCTATCAGGCCTTTTGCTCCACCACTAGTGCGCTGCAGTCAAATGTCAGAGGCGCGGATGAACCCCTTAGTGAGTACCTCACTGTCGTCTGATCTGGATTTTGAGGCAGGCGGAATATAGTTTTCCGTATGGGGGCACGGAGGTGTGTTGCGTGCCCACAGGATACGTTGCAGGCCTAGTGGCCTTCGATCCTCCGCCACAGTGGCCTCCCCTCTCAGTAGGAGTTGTTGTCACGGTGCTCTCTCCTTGTTTGGTTCAGGGCCTGCGACTGGGCATGAATTGGTGGTGTCGCTGTGTCTCCTCCAAGGCCGGGAACCCACAGGTGAGGAGCGAATGAGTGAGTTTAGCTAGACATCACCTCTACCAACACGTCCCGGATGCCAGAAACACTGGGGAGGTAGATGGGGGAGGGGTGCGAGTGTCTTCCCCCTTCACACCCATGGTAACTGGGGGGAGGGGGAGTGACCCCTCCTGCTGTAGCCTCGTTACTTTTGCAGCACCTTGTCCCATTGCCCCAGTCTTCACCGTCCCCTCAGACATGCGGTGGGCCCACAGCAACTGCATCTCGCGTTGGAGCCGCAGTCTTTTTCTCAGCTTTCCTTGTTTTTACTGTCCCCAGGCCGCAGTGGCCTTATGGGGTGCCGCAGTCTTCTCTGCCTGCTCAGCCCAGGACTCACGTTGCTGCACAAAGTGGCGGGCTGTGCTATCTCTTGCGAGGCAGCGGCCGTGCAGTATGGCTCCAACGTCCGGTCTTCTTCCACCCGGGATGCCGGTCTGCCGGGGGGGGGAGGGGGGGGAGGGAGGGGGCGGTAATGCTGCCCCCTGCCTCATGACCATGATGTTGGGAGGTGAACCCTCCCTCCAACACAGTGCTGTGCGTATGATGGTTGCTTTGCGCTTTATCTCGGCGCCCCCGTACCTCTCTCGCTGCGCGACATCAGCCTCTCTGTAGTGGGCCCCTGGGGATCAGTCCCGTACAGCGGCACCACAGCTTCTTCCTCGGCCTACCATATCTTCTCAGGCTTGGCACTGCATCTATACGGTATGTGTTCCTCGACCGCTGTCTGCCAACTTCTCACGGCAGGTCGCTGCAGCGGCGCACTCTTCTGCTTCTGGCCCTTTGCGCGATTGTCGCGGTCAGCACTGTCCCGATCGTGCAAGCCGGTTTTTCTGCCTTACAGCATTTCCCTGCACGCTTACCTCCAACTTGTGTGCACTTGTAGCACTTGACAGGCACTACGGATGCAGGAAATGGTTGTTTAGTTCCCCAGACTCCAGGAACCTCACAAATGTGCAGCCATCTTGCTAGCCCGCCTTAGAGCGCCCCCTACTTATAGTTATACTTATGTGAAGAAACTTTAACACATGGTTGAAAGTAACATCAGGCTACGAATGATAGCTAATTTCTACGGTTTTGTGTAGGCAAACCGTCAACCTAACTATAATGTCCCTGTAACCTTTTTATTTTTTTGTGAAATTCATATTTTTAAAGCAATATATATTTACCGTACATTATTATGACCACCGCTGTGCACGGGTGGCCTGGTCTGTGGCCAGGCTCTATGACAAATCCCTTGCATGCACCCAATCCCACGCTGTGCAAAGCCTTTGAGTGTGCGCGGCGGAGGTATGGTGTTTGAGTGGGTGAGTTTTTTTCTTTCCATTGCGCTTCGGATCCACAGATTTACACTAGGTGTTGCGCTGTGCACCACGGTGGATCTACACAATTTTTTTTGGCTGTAATTTGGCAATTTGTTTGTACATTAGGGGTCCCTCAGAGACTCCTCTATGTGTCCTATGGGGTAAGGATACCTCTATCTTGACCCCTTATGTGTGTTTTTATTTATGTTTTCTCTCCGGGATCCCATCTACGAAACAAAATAGTAGCCGCAACTATCCTTTCAGTTTGCGGCATTCCAATCAGGGCCTTGATTTTAGCGCAGATCCGCATCCCTAGATATCTATATATATTTCCCTTAAAAACTCCGAAACTACTGCACAGATTTACTCCTAATCAGAAAAGGCACATTCTGTGGACCAAGATCTAGCTTTCTGCAGAATTTGGTGCAATTCCATTCAGCGGTTCGGGCTGTAGCAATGTCTAAAACTGGCAAAATCCCCACAGACAATGCATGGAGGAAAAGCATTTTTCGTCAGCCAGGGATATTTCAATGCGCGCTGCGTGGACACAGGCGCCTTAAAGGGGTTTTTCTGTTACCTTGTGATACTGCTGACTTAGCACAGCTTTATTTTGTTATTTGCACTGACTTGCCTGTTTGCACAATATTTCAAGCCTTCAGGAACTTTTTAATCATTTTAACTCACCAACCTTGGTCTGACCACTTCGTGACATACTTTTCTCGGGACGTGACTAATCCCGAGCCCTTAGCACGTTCATTTCGCAAACCTGCCATCGGCAGAATTGCTCCTTGTGCGTTCAACCAAGTCCTGGAAACTTCTAGGCCTATCCTCTCGGGTGACCTTGAGGATCGACTTGATGGTTTTACCAGCTGGGTCTCCAAGGCAGTTGACATACTCGCCCTGCAGTGCTCTCCCATGTTGTCTAGGGAATCTCCTTCTAAGCCCTGGTTCAGCCCTGAGCTTAAAGCACTTAAACACGAATGTAAGATTTTGAGCGCGTGTCCCATCACATGATTAGTGTCCCGAAGCCAAGCTGATGCTCAGAATCAAACAGAAGGTCTATTATGAGGCCATAACTTCTACCAAAAGCCAATTTTATTCAAACCGTATTGTCT
Source organism: Triturus cristatus (assembly GCF_964204655.1). NCBI lineage: Eukaryota > Metazoa > Chordata > Amphibia > Caudata > Salamandridae > Triturus > Triturus cristatus. The sequence continues at coordinate 636,580,820 of NC_140595.1, read as the reverse complement.
CTGCTAAAAACAACGTTAAAGAACTTTTTACGATTGTTCAGAGCTTAATGTCTCCTTCGGCTCAAGCTAGCGTGTCATTTTCCTCAGTCACCTGGTACGATACTCTCTCGAATTTCTTCTTGAATACGATCCGCACTATTCAGGCAGCTTTTTCGCCCGGTGACACTGGGACCATGGCAATTGTTTTGCCTTCACCTGCTGACGTTGCACATCGCTTCGATGCTTTTAAGCCGGTGGACTTGGCTGACTCCTAAAGTTCTTAATCTGGCTCACCCTCTGATCATTGCCCTGCTAGACTGCTAGCAGCAGCAGAGACGATTAAAGTAGAGGTGAAAAGCATCACCAATTTGTCTCTCCAGACAGCCAGTGTCCCGGCGGCCTGGAAGCAGGCCAGGATTCTACCACTTTTAAAAAGCCGTCGCTCTTAATCCAGGGAACTACCGGCCCATTTCTCTCTTGCCTGGCAAAGGTGTGTGAGAAGGTTGTCAACAAACAACTTACCGTGTTCGTTGAGAGGGAGGGTATTCTGCATCCAGCACAGTCAGGGTTCCCGGCTTCCCACAACACCGAATCAGTCCTGGTGGAGGTCGTGGAGGCCATTCGGGAGTGACTGAACGCCGGCGGGAGGGCAGCATTAATTCTGCTTGACTTCTCGGCGGCATTCGACATGGTCCCGCATTCCCTTCTCCTTTCGCAACTTACCAGGATCGGTGTGTCTGGTACTGCCTGGAACTTACTTAGATTCTTCTTAGAAGGTCAGGCCCAGCAGATTTGGATTCCTCCGTCCACCTCCTCTCTTCAGTCTGTGACCACGGGAGTTCCCCAGGGGTCTTCCCTTGGTCCCCTTCTCTTTAATATTTATGTGACACCTTTAGTCTATCTGGCCGAGAGCCTGGGGGCCAAGCTGATGGCCAATGCCGATGACACCCAGCTGCTATTTACTTGGGATGATAACGACGAGTCAGTCTCCTCGGTTCACCACTGTCTAACATCCATTTTTAAATAGTTAGCGGCTGCGCAATTAAAGTGTAATGAGGAGAAGTCAGAGATTCTCCTCTTTGGAAAATTCCCTCCTAACTTCCGGGAATTTCTTTGCCCACCTCTGTAGTGAAGCCTGCCAAGAATTTGGGGGTGTGGTTTGACGAGAGTCTCTCTTTCTCAAACCATATCAAGAAGCTGGCCAGCAATTGTTTTGGTCTCCTCAAGACTCTGAGGAAGTTCTTTCCTCTCCTTCCCCAGGCAGCGAGAGAAACGGTCACCTGTGCACTCATTCTGTCCTGGCTACACTATGCCAATGCTCTTTACTTTGGCATTCCGGGCTACTTGCTGAAAAAGCTCCAGGTGGTCCAAAATGCGGCAGCCAGACTTCTTTTGGACATCTCGCCAGTAACAGCGTACGATAACACCTGCACTCACTGCATTGGCTCCGTGTGGAGGAACGGGTGAAGTTCAAATTGTTGGTTTTGGCCCACCGAGTTCTGCATGGCCTTGGCCCTTTCATTCTACAAAAACGGTTCTCTTTCTATGTTCCATCTAGACAGTTGCGCTCTACGTCCCTTCGCCTTGCTCAGGTTCCCCAATTCAAATACAAGAGGCTAGGAGGGAGTTTGTTGGCAAGGAAGGCCGCTGTTGCTTGGAACGCACTGCCCCTTGCCGTACGCAACATCCAGGACCCAGCAGTATTTAAGAAAAACTTGAAAACACATCTTTTCGCTTAAACAGACACCCTTATCCTTTTTGGCTTCGCACCGGGACACTCGTGAGTATCAGTGCGCGCTACAAATTAATATAACATCACTCCCCCTTCATGAATAACCCGGAAACTTTCCAGGCAACAGATGAACTAACTTGTGTACTAGTTTTGAAAATTTTGTGAAGATGTGTCAAACTGTATCAACGTTATAGCCAACAACAAAAAATGCTTTGTCTATTAGAAAAGATGGAACTAACTATAACTACCTATCACCAGCAAGTTATTTATATATGTGTGTGTGTGTGTGGGTGTGTATATATATATATATATATATATATAAATACACACACACACACACACACCCACACGTATGTGTGTGTGTGTGTATATATATATATATATATATATATATATATATATATATATATATATATATATATATATATATATATATATATATATATATATACAACTTACAATTCACCCATACATATAGTAAGAGTTCAATTGATTACTTGGATATACATCGAAAATGAAAAAATAAGAACCACCTTATTCCGTAAAACCACTGCATGTAACAGCATTTCGTCAGCCAACAGTGCACACCCCAGAGCTCTTAAGTGGAGTATTCCGTACGGAGAATTTCTAAGAGCCCGTAGAAATTGCTCTGAAGATAATGAGTATGCGGAACAGATAAATGGGATGTACAACAGATTCAAGAGACGAGGATACCCAAAGGCTGTTCTGGAGGATGCAGGGATGACAGCCCAAAAACAAAAAAAGAGAGAAAATCTATTGATGCGTAAGAAAATTTAGTAACCAGGTTCATCACGGACTTCAATAGATCCAACAAAGCCATCAAACAAGCAATTGGAAAACATTGGAACATACTTAAAAAGGATCATGAACTTAAACATCTCATACCTGAATATGTCAATATCACATACAGAAAGGTGCCGTCCCTTGGAGACCTCTTAACCTAAAGTTATTTTACCAACAAAAACACACAAAAGCACAATTGGCTAATATGTAACGGTTTCTCCAAATGTCCATAATGCAAAGCATGTTGTATGGACGCAACAGAGTGGAGAAAACAACCATACAAGGCAGTAAAAGGCATATCAAAGAAAGGATAACATGCAAGCCCACTCACAGAGTTTACCACCTGGAATGTGGCTGCAGCAGACAATATGTTTGCAGCACTGTCAACAAACTAAAGCTGCGCATATTGCAACATATAAGGGCCGTAATCAACACAGGCTTCACATATGTAATGGCAAAACACATTTGGAAAGATCATGAAGGCCAACTGGAGAATACATTTTTTCTGTCCGGCATTGAACATATTTCGATTAAAATCAGAGGAGGAGATAGAGAAGCAGCCTTGAGAAGAGCTGAATCGAAGTGGATATTCAGGCTGGGAACCGAGATCCCATGGGGCCTGAATGCAGATGCTGAACTGTACACATTTTTATAGTATTCCCCATGATGTCTTTTGATCATTTATGGAATTTCTCTAACCTTACTTGAAAATGCCTTTTATCCTGCTACCAAGGTTAAAATGAAATGTAGTTATGTACCAAGAGATTGTCTCCACACACCAGGCATAGGGATTAATGATAGGAAGCATGTTGCTTTTGTGATATGAAATTTAGGAAACTGTGGTTTTGCACTATATTGTCTCTAACATTTAGAAAGTAGAATCACACTGTTTTAGACACATATGGAGAGGATTGTCATATTACTTTTAGACAATAATTGATATTGATATTGTTTTTAGCTGTAGGATGAAGTCTTGACTAAGTAGTTCTGATGGAATATAGGATTAGCACAAGGCAACTTCTTTGTACTTCACAGGAATAGCACATTAAACTGTATATCAATAAGTGCAATAGAGGAGTTTATATATTCATACATAGGAGAAGAACGTGGCACCTTATGTTCCTTGAATTCTTCAGGAATAGCACCATGCACTTTATATCAGTAAGTGCAGTATAGGAGTCAATATGTTTTAACATAGGAGTAGCACGTAGCACCTCATACTCTTTGAACTTCACAGGAGAAGCACATTGCACTTTTTGCACTATGTTTGGATCTACATGAACACTTTAAAAATAATTAGGTGCACTTTATATATCCATGTGTAATCATGTTGTGCTTTACATCCAGTATATTGATACACCTTCTCGCTAAATATTTACCATCATTATAAGAGGCGTTGTTTGCATTTTAGAATGACCGAGCACACTGCAATTTTAGATGCAACATAAGGGAAGCACATCGCACCTCGTACATATGTGTGCAATATAGCAATTACACATTGCACTTTTACTTTCTGTGTGTAATATAGAGGACAAACGTTGCACTTTATCTCCTCCTATACGTTTCTAACTAAGCATTTCTCCTTATACATAAGTAAATGTCACTCCTGAAGCGTAATTTCAGATCATCTGTAATAGCATAATCATATATCCAGTAATCCACTATGATTCTCTGACCCATATGTCATATAGAATTTTATGTTGATCTTGTACCTTTAATTTGAGGTGACGTTAAGACATAGATGCCGTTTTGTCGATACACCAATCAATAAAAACTTCCACTCAAATCCTGTGAGAAGCTTAAGTTATGTAACCATAGTTCACAATGTGCTATAAGAACCTACGAACAGAAACAGTGTGTATCCCTCACATGTGATCTGCTTGTCTGAAATTTAAAATGCTCAAATTGTGCATTTTAATTGTTTACTTCACAGCTATGTTGCCCAACAATCAATGAAGTCATGATATATTCTACTCTTGAATTATTGTAAATGTGTCTTTCCCCTTTAAGAAATATACAATGTTTTTTTAAACTAGTGATGGGAAAGGGAGCAGTAGTAGCTTTAAAAGACACTCTGTACACTTAACTCTATGACCCTGTAGAAGGCTATGGCCGAAAAGTGTAGGTCTGACTTGGGGTATACATGCAACTCGCACTTGCGTGATGATTGCTTAAGAAAACAGAGGGAGCAGTTCAAGCCTAATAAACTGCTCTTCTAAAGATTCCTGTGTGCTGTCCCTCTGCTTCGTCCTGATTAATCGTGTGATAAAGGATGTGTGATGAAGGCATTTGTTGTAATGTCATGAAAACCCACGGAGGATCGCCAGCTTGGAGTGGTCAGGAGGCTTGCATGTCTCAGTGACAGAGAGCTATTAAAGCGGGGACTTAGTTTTCTGGCAGGGTCACCTAAACTGGACAGGTCAAAGGGTAGAGACCAAATGAAGCTCGATCCACTGGTCGTCCAGGTTGGAAGTTGGGCACAATGCTAATAACCTTGTCCTATAAAGAGCCTTTGTTACAGAACCAGCAGCAAGAATCAGTAAATTGTCTGGGTACGAGGGACTTCCAGTGTTCCTGCATGAGACATGCATGACTGACAGTAGTCAAAGCCACAAAGAAACTACTGACAGGATGACGAGGTTTTGAGTGCCAAGTGCAAGACTAGAATTGGATTCTGAAATGTACAGACTCTGTATGACATAGGAAAGGTGGCTTAGAGAACATCTGAGATGAGGCATTGCAACCTACACATCCAGAGGGTCAGCAAAAGTAGGTGCCCCAGATCTGGCAAGATGAAAATCACCATAGGAAAGACAGTTCTACTCTGGGAGGATGACCAACATCAAAGGAGTAGCCATCATCCTAATCAAGGGGACAGAGGAATGCCTACTTCAGTGGAAGTCAGTCAACAGCATACTAATCAACAAGAAGGAGTGCTGTTCTGATAAGTATTAAACATTTCACTGGCGTTTGATTGAGAACAAATCAGTCGGGGATTATCCCTTTTAGGATGCACAAGCCCTCACCCACCTAGGTGGCATGCTTCATTACTGGGCCTATATACTTGCTGGGCGGGCACTGCAGATGGGGGGCACTTTGCCGGAGATCTTTTGACTTGCGCTGCTGGGGATGAGGCCGAGAAATAATGCCCTGTGCCTAGTTTATGGTGAGGGATGAGGTAGATTGGGAGAAAGAAAACTAAAACTGGTAATGGATTGCCAAATGCCCATAAATGTTATTGCAGGGAACTTTTATCAAGGTTAAAAACAGATAGAACCCATAGCGAGAACAATGGACCTATGTTCTCATAAGGACAACATATGTCTTACCTTGTGTGCTCAAAAAGAGTCAATTGCAATTCTTTAGGACTGGATTATATGCCCTAATCTACTTTTGATTTAAACATGTCAGTAAAGTATGTGTAATCTGTGTACCCATAGTCACACATCAAGTGGTGATAGTGATTATCTCACAAAGGGAGGCCCAGATCTGTCAGACCCTTTCCTGAAAGTGAGAGGGCCACTTAGAGTTTCAGGGAGCAACTGCTCGAGCTCACAAATTGTGGCTCGAGGAGGTGTAGTGGATAAACATATCCTGCTCATAAGAACTGTGTAGTTTCACCTTTATCGATTGTTAATTTAGAAGGCAGAACGTGCTGAATTACCCAATCCCCTCTCAAACCTCTCTATAGGTTTTGGAACAGCAGACTCACGACAGCCAGATTAAAAGTCCGACAACTGACGCAAGCGGAGTTTGCAGCTTTCCCTAAACACCTGGAGACAGTGATGGGGGACTTGAATGCTAAAGTGGGAATTGACAAGACAAAGCATTACAGAGCCATGGGATAGAAAGATTGTGGAACAATGAATGACAAATGATCTGATCTGGTCATAGGATGGACTCTCTTCCTTCATTGTGATATTCACAAACTAACTTGGTACTCACCCAATGGCAGAGAGAGAAACCAAATAAACTACCTGATAAGCGACACCTGGAGATGCTCATTGCAAGGAGCCAGAGTGAGGAGGGGAGCGGATGTCGGTAGTGATCACCACCTAATGACCGCTCTTGTGAAGCTGAAGCCTAGAAAAACAGAACGCAAAACCTCAGGAAGACAGCACTTCAACATGGCAAAATGAAGCACCTCATGGAGGCCAAATCTGAAATAATGCAGGAGAAGTAAAAGTAACAGTACATAGAAGTGAACAAGGCATTCAAAAGAATGGCAAGAGCAGAGTCGTCGGCGTACATAGATAAACTTGCCAGCTAAGCAGAGGAGGCAGCAAGTACGTGAAGGAAGGTCTTCATATTCCTAGCATTCTGTGGTCGATCATGGACAAGCAAGGCAGACAACTCACAACAAAGAAAGTGCAGAAGGCATGCTAAGTCGAGCACTTAAAAGAGGTCTTGAACAGATCGGTACCAACAATCGAAGTTGTCATCCAAGAAGTAGAGAAAGACTTGGATATGAACACGACCCCACTGAAGAAAGAAATTGTCACCGCCAGCCTATCTCTCAAGAACACAAAACACTTCTGGCCAAGACAATCTGAATGCAGAAATGTTCAAGGCAGAAACTGAAACGTCAGCCAAGATCCTTCAACCACTGTTTCATCGATTTTAGCGGGAAAGCACCAGATGACTAGAACAATGGCGACATCATCAGAATTCCAAAGAAGGGAACATTAACAAACTGTAACAACTAGTGTGGCATTACCCTTCTGTCAATTCAGAGTAAAATCCTGGAGAAAATTATTATATAGCACATTTCTGATGCAGTGGACAAGCATTTAAGAAAAGAACAGACTGGGTTTTGCAAGGGTAAAGGGTGAGTTGATCAGATCTTTACTCTACGTAACATGATAGAGAAATGCATGGGCGCCGTGACAACTATACATGAACTTCATTGACTTTGAAAGCTTTTAAAAGGTCCCACTGTGACAGCCTCTGGCGTATACTGAGAGCCTATGGCATACCACAGCAGGTAGTTCTCATCAAGAGCTTCTATGATAATTTCAACTGCAAGGTGTGAGGAAGTGAGTATAGTTTTGAAGTCAAGACTGATATGAGACAAGATGGTTCGGTGGACTCGCCGTGCATCCTATGGGAGGCTTAGAAGACAGTGATCCGAGGGCACGTCCAGGCTCTCATGGGGTGAAGATAAAAAGAGGCAGCCCGCAGTTGGGCATTGAAAGAGGAGATCAGATCCTTGGAGGAAGATGCCTTGAGGGGGGAGGCCTTGGGGAGGGTGGGGCAGTGTCCACCGTCTCTGAATATGGCAACAAGAGTTGAGGGACCTTACAGAGAACGCCGCGAGGGCACACGCCCTGGCGGTGCAGAGGCTATATGATGTGGGGGATGAGGCTACCAAACTCATCGCCTGGTTAGATAAACGAGACAAAGGCTGGAACTGGGTCACCGAGATACACGATCGAATGGGAGGGGTACATACCATGGGCGAAGACATAGCCAAAGTGTTCGCTACATACTATGAACAGGTATACACCTCCCAGTCCCACCGGTCAGGCGAAGACTGTGTGGAGCTCCTGAAGACCCTGCCCTTACGAACCCCCTCTAAGGGAGACAGGGAGGCCTTAGATAAGGAATTAACAGTGGAGGAAATAGAGGGAGCACTGCAAGGGCCCTAATCAGGCAATTTAGCAAGGGTCTAACGGCATAGACTGTATTATTCTCTGCGACGGCGATCAAGACCTCGACAGCGAACAAGTTGGCACCTCATCTCAATGTTGAAGCCCTCAACACTGAATGGGAGTGGCCTACATTTTCATTGTGATGACATTTTGTTTTCATCCTCTTGTTGAGTCCTCAGAGAGTGGTGGTAGGGCACTGGTAGAGGACAGACCTTCTCCTCACTCACACAACGTCACTGCTCCTTCAGATAGCATCTCCTGCTGTTTGCGCAGATCCTCCTTACCATGCAAATGAATCTTCTCCCAGACCTTCAGGGTGAGCCTGGAAAAGGTCCTGCAGTGATGGCATCAGTCTGAGATGTGACTGTCAGGGAGGCAAAGTATACAAAGATCATGAGGATCTGACTTTGCCTTTCTTTATCCCACAAGAAGGACACTTCACAAATAAAGATAGCATTTTCGGTGAAGAAACATATTTTCTGTCACAGATGACAGAAAAAACACTTTAACAGTCAAAAGACTGAGTGATGCTTTTTTGAACAAAATCTGAAGAGAATGATGTGGAAAAAAGTCAAAAAGGCACAGCTGAGTGCTCCAAGAACCGGTCACCAGGAACCAGAAATAAGACCTGAGCTAATTGACAGCTGCTGAGCATGATGGGATACTGGAGGACTGTGGGTCCTTAAAGGTGCAGTGACAGTTTTCACGTTAACGTAACTGCAGCCAAATGGCTACACTGTGGTGATCCACTGAATTCAATTTACTTTAAAAAAAGTTTGCAAGTAGGTTTTGAGGAAAAATGACTCATTTAATAGTAACCTCTATTCTTTAATATTATATCAACCTTTCTAAAAGTAAATTAATGGAATTAGCTAACACAGCCTGTTTTATAGGCTGCAAAAATACTTAATGACATGAAAAAATTTGAGCTTCCAAAATTTTGGCGAAAATGGAACAAAATATATTTACAATACTTACTCGTGGATCTCACACGTAGGAAGAACTATTCAGTGCTTATAATCAATGGCTATCCCCTGAAGGAGAATGCTAATTAAGTTTATCTAAATAAACTTTGAGAATTAATCTTACCTACCAAGTACTTGATACCCAAACCTAAATTATTTTTGACCTATTTCAGAGTAACGAGACACACAAATGCTAAAAAATTGCAGGAGCTAAAATTGGTTTAAAATATTGTTCAAGTTGATTTAAAATGAAAATGTGATACAGGGGTATACTATAGCATTACATACAACATAATCAACCAATAACTCCAGCTACTGACCCTCACCTGATGTATGCATATAATGTGTGGAATTGTCACCTATGAGAGTTGGTGTTCAGTATCGACTCCAAGGCGAATATTACTTTCAGGCAATTAATGTGCCGGCAGGGTTACTATTTATTAATTCTACCTTGCCCCAGCATCGCTTCTTTTTGTTAAGTGCCAGTTCTCTGAACAGACCTTGTGCAGAGAAAGAATTAGCCAATCAATCAGTTACAAACTGCATTCTGAAGAATCAAACTAGCTGTTCTGATAAACATTCAAAAGGATGTGCTAGCTGTGACTCATACAAACACCACTAAATGCTGCTTTATTAATAGCAGCATTTGCAAATTTTCATAACCAATGACGGCCATGTGAACTGAGCTGCAATGTAGATACTTGTCTGATTGAAAATAGTTTGTGAAAAATATTGCATGTAAAGATTGTGGTGGGATGAAATCCAATGCATAAATGAATGTATTGGAGAGTCAAACCGCAAAGAATGAGATTCTCAATAACAATGGCAAGTACTAGATGTCTGAAATTAGTTTTGCAAAATAAGACAACCCGTCATTTGTAGTATCCTAGGGAGCAAAACTGCATTACATCAGGTAGAAACATATCATCAGTAATTATGAACAAAAGTACCAATATCAACCTATGAATGGGGTCTGAAAAAATATATATTTAACAAATGCATAATATATATATATATATATATATATATATATATATATATATATATATATTGTCCACAAAGCCTTTCCGCGATGAAAAAAGCGTTCTTGAGCCCAGTTCCTTTAGCGTGATTATTTATTCAGAAATAGCAAACAAACACCCGACGCGTTTCGGTTCCCATTACTTTTTGATTGAGTTCTCTCAAATAATCGAATTTTTTGCCAAACGTAAAAATTTGGCCCCTTTCATAGTCTAGTTGATCGCGATAAAATTTACTTTGTTTTTTCATTTTAATTTCTTCCTCAGCCTTTTCCAACCTTGAGGTGAGTTTTTTCATTTCTATTTCAAATTCATTTTCCGAATATTGGCTTTTCAGTTGAGATGTAATTTGATCGATTTCTCTTGCCAATCTCTCAGTGTCCTTTAATGCGTATTTTATCAGCAGTTTCAGCATTGTCGTTGAACATTGATGGTTGTTATGTACCCATTCTTCAATCAGTTCGGGGTCTGGGTCACTGAATGTTGGGGTCAGGAAAATGCGCAGACCGCGTGGTACGCAAAATGTAGTATACAGCGAGATTGGTTAACTGCGCGGTGTTAGATAAAATCTTGGTTTGTAGTAGTATGCTCACTTGAGCTGGACTTATCACTACAATTGTTTTGAAATTACCACGCGCAATTATGTTTATGTCGCTTCTATAAGATATTGTAATCAGTGGCAATTACAAAATGTTTGGAACAGTAACTTGTGACGATTTGACCATTACAAAATGGATGCCAAATTTGAAGGTCTTTACTATTGAGTTGGGGCAGGTAGTCCTACTTTTATGTTTATGTTTGGTTCAAACACTATATGTAGCACTTTTCACAAACTGCTGATTACCCGTGACCAAGGTGCAGTGGCACCGAAACGCGTCGGGTGTTTGTTTGCTATTTCTGAATAAATAATCACGCTAAAGGAACTGGGCTCAAGAACGCTTTTTTCATCGTGGAAAGGCTTTGTGGACAATTGAATGAGGATCGCTACCTCGCTTGAGCCCGCCACCGCAAAAGCGGCAGGGAAACCAGCGAACTGTTTGAAAAAAAAGAAAAAAAAATATATATAAATATATATATATATATATATATATATATATATAGACACACACACACACACACACACCATCTAACATTTAAACTATACCTTTTTCATTGACAGCTGACTAAAGACAGTGTAGTACTTATGTAAGCGTAATTTTCTGAGCCATTCTAAAATCTCTTGTTGTTCCTGGGTCTGAGGACTCTGCAGATTTGAAGGCATCAGTAGAGGGGAAGAGTTATCCACTGGAGAGCGGTATGGTACAGATGAGCTTCCTGAATGGGAATAAGGAGAGACTTGAACTCCAGGAGTGTTATGATGTGGTGTGTTGCTTTGGGAAGACTGAATACTTGCCACACCACAAATAGGCCTGAAAATGGAAGAAAAAAAACAAAACACAATAAATGTTGATTTTAACAATAGCTTTAATTATGCATGTTACGTGTTGCAAAATGTAATCTCTTTAAAAAAATTATTGAAGAATTCCACATAATGGGATTGCTTCTTTATTCAATACTGCACTTTGAGAACCCACTTCAATACACTATGAACTAGTCACATTTCAAGTGTCAACTATGCATTTGGGTATAAACAGTTATTCAATCTAACCTTTGCTTGATAAAACATACCCAGTTATCTCCCTCCTCTTTCCCCTTTCATCACAAAGACAAATGCTTATTTTACAGGTTTTTTATTTTCACAGGTAGACTGTAATATGTTTGCTTGCCATGGTTCAGGCATACATTGGTTATACATAAGAACAACATCACAGACCCTGGTCTTTTGGTGTAAACTAGTTCTTGATTGGATATCAAGTATTCTATAAAAGGCAAGTCATAATTTCAGCACAGATATGAAGCTTGTGTATGATCTCTTCGCACACTTGAAACATCTATATAAGTATGGTGGGATTGTTTCTTTCTTCCACAGTCCTGTACGATTAAGCTTAGTGGAATGGAATGTTCCCAACTTCATTTTGTGATAATGGAAAAAAGAAATCTGCTTACTTTTTCATAGCAGTGTTCCCAACTGTGCCATGCAGTACCACAATGACTTGACACCTGCACACTGATACCCGTTTCTTTGCTTCCGTGCCTTATGCAGGGAATACAGAGCTACACTCCTGTTTGTCAGTTTACTGATTACTTTTAATGATTTTAAAGTGTGATATGGAACGAGGTCCCCATCGAAAAAAGGTTTCCAGCCATGCCGTGACTGCAGGAAGCAGATGTTAGCCATAGACTAGCACAAGGTGAGTCTTTGGTGTCTATCTCAGGGGGCACGACTCATGTGATAAGTACGCCATTATTCGCCCGAAGGTGATCCAACACCAGGAGGTGAAGTTATATGTTAGGAAACAAAAGGTGACACAGCTTTCACACAGGTAACACTCATGCTCCAAGTTGCGTGCTCGGATGAAGAACAAAGCGATGCAGCAGTACTGACTGCACTAGCACCAGAGGATAATCCGATGCCAGTGCCAATGTTGGACCCTGGCCCATTTCAGCTCAAGCCCTAAGTGTCACATTACGAAATCACAAATGCACAACTGGTATTCATGCAACCCGATTCTAGCCAAGTGCCTCCACTGCATCACATCTACCAGCAAATTTTTCAATATCTTTTTGGCTCTGACTTTGATCCTATGCCAGAGTAGGGGACACTATAATATGATGAGGGTGATGGGGATGACTTGCTCCCCACTCGCGCTGATGCCTTATACATTGATTTACAGAAATCCAATGGACTTCATACCTCGCCTGAAACAGAGCTTGACTAGCCACTTTGGCCACCAATGGAAGATGGAGGGTCGAAGGGCAGCTAAGGCACTAGAAAGTATAGTTTCTTACCTTTAACTCCAGTTCTCTTAAAGGAGTATTTCCATGATAGTCATAATTGTTGAATATTCCTGCCTGTCTGAGGGGAACCCGGAGCGCGTTTTCCAATATATCTTCTTAAGTGCTTAAGTTTGCCTTTCTTCAGGAAGGCCTGCATAGTCACTTAAGAATGTTATTATTCATCCTATAGGTTTAGGCTACAGTGGTCAAAATTATTCATCTTGCTGAAACAAAAGGGAAATAGTCCAAGGAGACATGCATTTAATGCATTAATTGTTTTTTAAATTAACAGAAAAAATCCCTCAGAAACCCTTTTGTTGTGTAAGAAAGGATGAAGGAGTGCAGGACAGTATAGTTCATAGGCTGTCATTATAAAGAAAGAAAAAAGGAGACTGTGTCTTTAAGAATCCTAGGGCCTCCAATATCCCATCATGCTTAGCCAGAGGCAGTTACCTTAGTTATTTTTATAGGCGGTACAAGCTGATTTATATAGGAGCATGAGAATGTCTGTCTAATCCACCGGGAAGGAGGGAGGGTTGCTTACGACTATCATGGAAATACTCCACGAGAGAACTGGAGCTAAAGGTAAGAAACTATACCTTCTCTTAGGGGATTTCCATGTATATTCATAAGTGTTGAACAGAGTAGCAAGCTCATCCCCCCCTGAGAGCGGTGGAGTAGACAGAACAATAACGAGAAGAAAGAGTCAAGCAAAGAGATTTGTGAGGGAAGCCTGTCGTACTTGAGCATCTGTCCTAGCATCAGAATCAAGAGAATAACGCCTAGTGAACATGTGGACCGACCTCCATGTAGCAGCTTAGCAAATATCTACTAATGGGATATTTCTCATCAAGACAGTTGTGGCTGACTTGCCCCTCGTAGAGTGCGTCTTTGGTCTGCTAGCAAGAGTCTTAAACTCTAGCTGATAGCAGAGCAGAATGCAAGAGACAAGACACCTGGAGATTGATTGTTTGGAGGTAGCCAGACCAGTGCGAACCGAACCATAATTAAGGAACAATTGTTGAGATTTGCTAATACCCTTGGATTTGTCTAGCAAAAACGTCAAAACCCTCTTTGCATCCAGAGAGTGAAGAGCTCCCTCCGCTGAAGTAGATGGATTTTAAAATTAAGTGGCTATGGACATAGTCTGGTTCACATGAAAATAGGAGATAACTTTAGGGAGGAATTTGGGATGGGTCTTCATAACTACTTTGGAAGCGTGGAAGACTGTGTATGGCTCATGAGAACAGAGATATCAGTTTTCCAAGTGAGGTGTTTGAAAGATGCCTTATGTATAGGCTCAAATGGTGGTTGCATCAGATGTGAGAACCACATTAAGTTCCCAAGGCGGAGAAGAGTGCCTAAAAGGAGGAAAGACCTTCTTTAACCGTTCTGTAAAATCTTTGATGACAGGAGTCTTAAAGAAAGAGGTTTGTGAAGGACTTTTCCTGTATGCAGTGAGAGCTGCAAAGTGGACTTTAATGGAAAAAATTGCAGGCCAGATTTAGCAAGATACAACAAATATGGGAGAATGAAATCCTCCTGGCAAGATGTAGGGTCAATCTCCCTGGATGACCACCAGATGCAAATTCATCTCCATTTGAAGGCATATAAAGATCGAGTGGATGGCTGCTTTGCCTTCTTCAGAATCTCCATCCCGTTCTGTGGTAGGTTCAGGTGGCAGTACAGTATTAGCTCAGGAGCCATGCTGCCAAATTCAAAGAGGAGAGGTTGGGATGCAACATTTGTCCCCCGAATTTCGTCAAGAGATCTGGCTTGCATGGCAGCCGGAGATGTGGATAGAGTGACATGTGAATAAAGTCCGGAAACCACAATTGTCTCGGCCACTCTGGTGCAATGAGGATCATCTTGGCTGTCGTGGTTGAAAGCTTGAGCAGGATGTCCAGGATCAGGGGAATTGCTGGTAAAGCGTAGCGAAATTTGTTAGACCAGTTGATCCATAGGGCATTCCCCAATGATTGTAAATGGTAAAATCCGGTGACAAAGGCCTGACATTTTTTTGTCTTCCGTTGGGGCAAAAAAGTCGATAGAAGGTGTGCCGCACAAGCGGAAGATACTTTGAGCGACCCTGCTGAGTGCATCTGCCTGGACACTCTGAACGCCTGGGAGATGAGTGGCTGTTACCTTCAGATTCCTGGTGAGTAGCCAGTGCCAGATCATTTGGGCCTCTTGCGACAAGGCTCTGGATCTTGTTCCTCCCTGCTTGTTCAGGTAGTACATGGTGGTTGTATTGTCCGTCTGAACAAGCAGGGTGATGTTGCTGATAGATGGGTGAAACTTCTTGAGAGCTAGATAAACTGCTCAGAGTTTGAGGAGGTTGATGTGGTATGTCCTCTCCTTCGGAGCCTAGGAGCCTTGCATCTATAGGTGACCCATGTGGGATCCCCATCTGAGCAGAGAGGCATCAGTCACGATGGTCTATGTTCGAGCCTGTTGGTGAAATGGCATCCCATGTAGAAGATTGATTGGCGAACACCACCAATTGAGTTATCTGATGGCATGAAGGGAGAGAGTTATGTTATGTTAATGAAGCTTTTAAAGCACACTGTTACCCAAGGGTGTCCTGGCGCTGAGCACTGCCTAAGTGGTTGCCAAGAAGAAGATGATTATTCAGAAAACAGCCATGTTTTCAGCCCCTTCCTAAAGGAAAGCAGCTCAGTGGATTTCCTGAGATGCACTGGCAAGTTGTTCCAGGTTTTTGCAGCACGAACGCTGAAACTCCAATGCCATTGTATACGTTGTCTCAGGTAGTCAGGGCCGCTGCCCTTCAAGGACTTAAAGACCGTGCAAAGTGCTTTGAATTGTGCACGTTGTTTTACTGGAAGCCAGTGGAGACGTCAAAGTCCCTTTCTCACTGAGACAAACGTAGGTGTGCCCAAGAGCAGCCTAGCTGCAGCATTCTGCACAAGCTGGAGTCTGTTCAGATGTTTCTTTTGAATGTTCAGGTACAGACTATTGCAATAATCCAGCCGGGACAGAATGAGCGCGGTGACTGCTGTCCCGAAGCTATCCTCTGGCAGAAATTATTTTATTTTCCTCAGGATTCTGAGGAGGAAGAAGCTCGTGAAAACAACCCCGCTGACCTAATAGCCAAAGGTGAGTTTATGATCCATAATTACCCCCAAATTCATGGCTTTCATAGAGGGGGCTGGAGGCATTCCCATTTCTTCAGGCCACCAGTCCGGCGTCCAGATGTTAGGGTTATTGCCGAATATGATGACCTCCGTCTTCCCTATATTGAGTTTCAAGCAGTTCGAAGACATCCAGCCTGCAATGGCTTTCATGCAATTGTGGCAGCTTGAACCCATTTCCACTTCTTTGCCTTGCTGTAAGGACAGCACAATTTGTGTGTCGTCCGCGTAAAATGTTAATTGAAGCCCGAAAGATCTTATCAGGGCGGCCAGCGGGCACAAGTAGATATTAAAGAGGGTGGGACTAAGATGACCCCTGGGGCAAGGAAAAAAGGCTTAGACCTATCCCTACCCAAATCCACCGTTTGAGATCTGTCGGTCAGAAAAGATTTCAGGAGATTCCAGGCCTTAACCTGAACCCCTGCCGTTGATAAACGGTCCATCAAAACTTCGTGATGGACCGTATCAAAGGCTGCTGACAGATCCAACATAATCAGTATCGCAGCACCTCCCTGGCCCACGGCCTCTCGTATCTCCTCCGTGGCTTTGATCAGGGCTATCTCCGTGCTGTGTTCAGCACGAAAGCCATATTGCGTAGAATCTAGCAAACTGTTGACCTGAAAGAAAGTGCTGAGTTGCACATTCATAGCCCTGTCTATAATTTTTGCCGGCAAAGGGAGGCGCGAGATAGGTCTGTAGTAGTTAGTATCCCCTGGATCCAGATTTAGGCTTTTTTAATAACTGGAGTATTGAGGCCGATTTCCAAGTCTTAGGAAACTGTCCAGACGTGAAGATGATGTTAAACAAAGGAGTAAGGATAGGGCCAATGACCTCAGGGATGCCTTTAAGCACCGACACTGGACAAGGGTCCAGGGGAGATCCGGATCGGGTCGTCATCAGAAGGTTAGTTACATCTTGAGTCTCGAGTGGTGTAAAATCATCTAATAGAGGTGATGATTTGGTGGCAATGGGCATTGGCCTATCTGAGACCTCAGCTACCTCTTTTTGTTGATGGCTGAAGGAGGAGAAGATCACTTCCACCTTTAGCCGAAAAAAGGAGGCTAACGATTCACAGAATGCTGGGCTACTGTGTGAGTTGGACCAATACAACAAGGGGAACCCCTGCAAAATGAATGTAGGTAGAGATTCAGGAGAAAATGCAGAATAAATACAAACAAGGGGTATTACTACCTATAGATTTCAAAACGTACAATGTATCTTCTTTTTAGAATGTCAACATTAGGACTAAGACAACAAAAGGAAAAAAAACATACAATTAAATTCAAAAACATAATCGAAATACAAATTGATAAGAATTTTATTTTTAAATTAGATTGATTTTGAAAAGATGAATTCAGTACATTTTCCTGATTAGATATTGATACAAAGAAACCTTTCAAATAAAATTGAACAAACTTATCAGGGTCCCAGATGTACTCATTCACACGCTGACTTACACATTCATACCAAGATCATTCCACACCATAGACATTAAATTCACACATTCACATATACAAAGAAATCGATATGGACACAAAATTATATAAATATTCAATATTGTGTCAAGTGACACGTGTTCAAGATTGAGGAATTAGGGCTTGGGTGGGCCACATGTAGGCGCCGACGCGCGTTTCGGTGAATGCACCGAAATGTTGGTGCCACCTTCCTCAGGGCGAACGGAAACCATAAAGTCTTAGTATGGGTTAAGGCTGGGACCTGTGGAGTCACATAGAAGGCATGAGCAGGATAGCTCAGATTAAAAACGCGCAATCGATGCGTTTGCTTGAAATAAATCTGAAAGGAGTGAACGCTCTCGGAATCCGGGACGAATCCCTCAACGATAAAATACCGGAAGAGAGATAATTTGGCTGCCGATCCTGAATGAAACGGGGCTTTAAAGGGCCATGGAAAAATAATGCGGATGCATCTTCGTGAAACCCAACGGAAATGCTCGTCGTGAACAAGGCTGATAAGGCGTGAGTTTAAACGGTGTGCTGTCAATCCAGAGGGCTCCAAGCGGATAGAAAAGCCTCAGGTGAAACGGATCGGTCCGGAGAGTTGGGTCTGGCCGGATTTGTAAGTTTGGTTATGGTTTTAAAGAGTTCTTTTGATGATGATTTGGCCTCGTTGATTTTCTCTGCAAAATACGCTTTTTTGGTTTCGACAAGTAATTTTTTTATAGTTAGAGAGACTTGTTTTATAAGCCTCAATGAACAGTGTACATTCCATGCTGTGTTTAATCAGCGACCTGGCGTTAAGGAGTAGGCGTTTAGTGTGAACAGGGCCTCTTTGCTTAGTGATATCTCCTGTGTGGTTAAGCAAATGGTTAGAGGACAGGGCCAAGATGTGGGGGAGGGGCCGAAGGCATTTTGTGCATGAGGCGGGCTGATCTTCAGGATTGATACTAGGCAAAAACTTTGGGCAGCTCGCCTTACCTCTGTCCAGATCCAGCCTCATGAGGATGTCCCTGGGGTACGTCAGTAAATCTGACCTGAAAGAGCCAGGGGAACTGGCCCTGAGCCCGGTCTGAGCGCGGACGGGGGCAGACGGCTTGCCTTAGGCGCACCCGCTGCGCACGTCCGCTGTGCGGTCGCGTCAGCGTGCGTTGTTATGTGAGGCGGCTAAAAACAACTAGCTCGCTCACCTCTGATGGATACTACGCTCCCTGCCCCCGGTTTCTGTGAATGGAGCAGGGCAGTGTAAGGCGAGTATCTACGGGCAATTAAAGTGCCCCGGTAAAAGCAGCAGTAATTAAGCAGTTAAAATCGCGTTTCACGCGAACTGAAATGTTAAAAAGAGACCGGGCAGCTTATGCGCGTTAAAACAGTAGAATCACCACAGTGCAACAAACTATCCTGGCGGGCATTCAACACAGCCCATACAAACCAGGAAGGCAGAGTGATCTTGTTTTCCGTCAGCTGGTCACACTGGTCCTCTAGACAGTCCTGTAGAGGGCCCATGTGGAGGCGAGCATTGGGAGTGAAAAGATGAAGGAGGCCATCCAGCCCAGATGTGAAGAGATTGTGCACACTGTTGGACAACACATTCTTTTGAGAGAATGAAACTTCTGGAGAAAAGATAAGCGTTGTTCCTCCAAAGGACACACCTTGCGCAAAGTGTGTCGATGGTAGCTCCTAAGTAGTGCAAGGAGATCACAAGTCCATTTGTAATGCAGTTGGGCTTTTGGAAAGGTGGGCTCCTTGATCAGCCATTCGTTCAGGTCTGGGTAGACAAAGCTCCGGTGCTTTCGAAAATGTGCTGCCACTACAGCCATGCACTTGGAGAACGTTCTGGGTGGTGACTTGAGACCAAACGGTAGGACAGTGTATTCGAAGTGTTATTGCCACATGACAAACCTTAGGAATTTGATGCTTCCTTGCGATGGGAATATGATAGTAGGCATCATGCAGGTGGATGAAGCAAAGCCTGGCGTAGCTGGGGGTATATTAGGTGTGAGGCCAGCATCCTGAACATACTTTTTTTTGTAATTCTTTTTATTAACAAACTCAAGTCGACTTCACAGGTTACATTAAGGTAGGCAGAAACTTAAGATCAAATACTATCATGATTACACGTTACATAAATAGTTCGTGGTGATTAACAATGACTACATTGCAGTCGGGTCTTCTGGTTCTGGGATAGCAGGGGGAACACAGATATTACCTCTATAGGCATTCCATTTGGCGGACCACTTCCTGGGGCACCCCCGTGAAACAAACTGTTTTCTCCCGTAACATGTACCAATCCATGTCTGCTTTCCAAGACTCTACCTTGGGCGGTTCTCCCGCTCCCCACATTTGTGCAGTATTCCGCTTGGCCACCATCTAACCCAGATTTTATCTTTGCTACGGAGGTCGGTGGGTTCCCATATATTTAAAAGGCATCTCTTAGCTTCCGGCCCCAGGGCAGTCCCCAACACACCATTCATGCAATTATATATCTACGACCAGTAGGACTGTATAAATTCACTTTCCCATATAATGTGTATAAAGGTGCCCAGCATTCCATGCCCCCTCCTGCAATTGACTTCGTCCGTTTTACCCATTTCAACTAGAGTCGGTCCGGAAACATATACTCTGTGGAGGATTTTCAATTAAACAAGGCACAGCCTAGATGAAATTGCCACCTCTCTTGGGGACGGAACTGCCTCCTGCCATTCTACATCGTCTATTTCTAGCCCGTCTCTCTCCCAGTGCTGCCTTGGAGGCATCAGAGGATTTGGGGTATTATTGACCAGTTTTTTCGTAGATCAGGGATATCGTTCTGTCTGGCATGTACCCGTCCAACAACCTGTACTCTAGTGGCGAAGATTCTGGTAGGGTGGTACCCCTGAGTATGTTTGAGAGGAGTGCATGTCTGACTTGTAGGTAGCGAAAATGCTCCGTGCTGGCGAGCTCATGGCTCTGTTGTAGTGCGGCGAATGTAACCACCTCTCCCTTGTCCCATAGATCTCCAATTTTTGTAATCCCAATGGTGTCCCACTTGTCGAATCCCTTTGTGGTACCTAGTGTGCCCAGCTGTTCAGTCTCCCATAGAGGAGTGGCTTGTGTGAGCTTCTTGTCCCACCCCAGGCTTTTGTTGGGTGTGTGCCAGACTAGCACTGAATGTTTAGTTGGGCCTGTCAGGGGAAACATCCGGGGCCTAGAAGAGAGAACCCTGTGGTACGCCCCTCCTGAGAGCAGCCATTTGTCTAGTCTGTATGCCGGGTCGTCGTATGGGCTGTAGATGCAGTGATTGATCACTGTCAGGTGCGATGCCCAATAGTACTTCTTGATGTCGGGCAGTTCAACACCACCCCCCATCTTATCAACTGAGGACCAGTTTCTGAAGGGCAATTCGGGGTCTTCCCTCCCATAGTAGATCAAGCTGTAGGCTCTCTACCTCTTCAAAGTATTTAGCTGGGACTAAATCTGGGGTGTTTTGCAATGAGTAGCGAAACTGCGGCATTGCCATCATTTTGAACAACGCCGTCCTCCCTAGTAGTGAGAATGGGAGCATCTTCCAGGTTTCGAAGTCTCGTTTGAGCCTTTGTAGCGGGGGGAGTAGGTTCTGCTCATATCTGAGTTTGGGGTCAGCCGTAATAAAGATACCTAGGTAGTTGAAGGCCTCTACCGCCGTCTGAATTGGGCAGTCACGAGGCAGGGAGGGAGGAACAGCCCTGAGAACATACAGCAAGGACCTGCTCCAATTGATTTGTAGAATGTTGAGGACAATGTGGATAGAGGGCTTTGGGGAGGCCAAATACTGGAGGAATGTCATCTGCATACAAGGATATGCGATCCTCCCATCCCACCGCCCACCTGAGTCCCCTGATGAAGGGGCTCCAGCAGATCCACACCGCTAACGGCTCCAACGAGAGGGCGAAAAGGATGGGCGACAATGGGCAGCCCTGCCTGGTCCCACGACCCAGCCCGAAGTTCTGATTTCTTGTTGTTGACCATGACCTGTGCCATGGGCTCCGTGTAGAGGAGTCTGATCCATCCTACGAAGACAGGCCCAAACCCCACACTGAGAATAGGTAGGATACCTCTATCGTGTCAAATGCCATGGTGGCATCTAGTGAGACCACCACAGCTGCCTCCTGAATTGTGTCTAGTCTACCCATCACCTCGTGGAGGCGGCGTAGATTTAACGCCGTATTACGGTGAGGCATGAAGCCGGATTGATCAGGGTGCACTAATTTACTGATTACTTGGATGAGGCGGTTTGCAAGGGCTTTGGCTAATATTTTGTGTCCCGAATTAAGCAGGGAGATGGGTCTATATGATGAGCATTTCTCCTTGGATTTCCCCTCCTTGTGTACGTGGCTACTCATTGGTCTTGAGGCAGTAGCCCCTTTGCCAGACTTTCATCGAACATGGCCCGCAAATGTGGAGCAATAGCGTCAGGTTTCAATTTGTACAGCTCTATCGGTAGGCCATTAGGGCCAGAGCGAGGTTTCTGATTGCCTGTGCCAGTTAGTCATTTGTGAGGTCGCTTTCTAGCATGTCCGTTTCTTCTGCTGACAGCGTTGGCATCTTAATGTCTCTGAGCAACTCCGCGGAGTCCTCCACGGAGAAGGTAGAGTTAGAATAATAAACCGATCCATAATAGTCAGCAAATTCATTGGCAATAGCTTGTGGGTCGGTCACCGTTTGCACTCCATCCACTACTAGTTCCCGGACCAGCCAGTTAGCCATGTTTTTCTTGTCCAGCCAGGCGAGCAGTTTCTCGGCTTTGTCCCCGAGATCGTATAGTACACCCGCTTTGTCCCCCCCCATTGCTTTGGCCTCGTCAGTGGCTATGCTTTTGTATTCGTCTCGTCAGAGTCGCAGGGTGGGAAGGGTCTCGTCTGTGATCTCTTCCCTGTCTGTCTCCTCAAGGTGAAGAATCTCACTCTCCACCTGTTCCAGGGCTTTCCGTTTTCCTTTCCGCGTCCCGGCTGTCGAGTAGAGTGCCTGTCCTCTAATCACGGTCTTAAATGCCTCCCAAATAGTTTGGGGGAAGTGGACCGATCCCACATTCTTGTGGAAGTAATTGTCTATAGACTGTAGGAGTGATTCCCTGACCACTGGGTTACGGAGGTACCAGGGGTTGATTGGCACGACTCTTCCCACTTGTTTCTCACCGAGGAGCACCTCGGTCCATACCGGTGAATGGTCCGATATTCCCCTTGCCATGTGCCTAGTGTCCTTTATCTCAGCGATTTAAGCTGCTGGGACTAACAGATAGTCGATACGGGAGAGGCAGTTATGGGCCGCTGTGGGCCGCTGAATAGATGGTGTGCTGGATAGTGTCTGGGTGGAACATTCTCCACGCATCCATCAGGCCCATTGCATCCAGGAAGACCGGGAGCCACCGCATGGGGGTTCCAACGTCCCGTGGAGGGTGTCGGTCCAGGAGACCCGGCACTACTGAATTGAAATCCCCTGCCACAAGTGGGCCCCCAGGAGCACGAGTAATAGGGAACCCAAATCTTTGAACGTGCGACTCTGGAGTCCTGGGGGAATGTAAACCGTCACCAGGTTAAGGGTGGAGCCCTCCCATTGCCCAGAAACAGCCGCGTATCTGCCCATGTCATCAAGCCATGTGCGGTGTATGGAGAGCGTGAAGGATTTTTTTATCATAATGCCCGTCCCTCTAGATTCGGTAGTGAAGCCGGAGTGCGCCCCTAGTCTATAGCCCTATCAGTCTAATGCTTTGCAAGAGTTGCCCACCAGGTGGGTCTCCTGGAGGAGCACCACCTCCGGGGAGTGCCGTTTAATGTATTGCAAAACTATAGAGCACTTCACTTTGTCCCCCAGACCATTAACATTCCAACTTAGTAGCCTAAAGTGTCCCATTCGCTGTGCACCCTACATGAAAACCTATACTGGCATTTGTTTCTACCTGTTGAAAATATAGCTCAGTCGACATAATAAAGGAAAACAACAATACACCCTCTGATACTCCCCAACTTTCACCCAACCTGCTCCCCTGCACTCTGTGCTTTAAACTGCCCATTTAACGAACTTGAAGAGTGCCTGTCGCCCAAACTGATAACTAGCAGCAGTTAAATTGGGGGTAAGGCTTTATCCTCGTGAACCCTTCCTATTACGAGAAATTATCGAGATCCTCAGCGTCAGGCCCCTGGTCTGCAACTAGGTTAAACATTTCATATATAAAGCTGCCAACGAACTGAATGCCCACCAGACAGGCCCCAGAAGCCCAGCACCCCCCCTCAGCAGCCCGATTACTGACTCATAACATTTGCTATGAAACATCTTACAGTTTAGTAGTATAGATAGTTCTGGTTCTGAATAAGGTCAGTCATCTGTGAATGGTATGACCATCCACACTTCTCCAGCCCTCGAGCCAGTCAGCGGCATCCTCAGGACGGTCAAAGAACCAGGCTTTACTGCCCGCCTTCACCCAGAGACGGGCTGGAAACAACCTTGCATACTTAACACTCTTCTCTCGCAGTTTCTTTTTAACCGCAAGAAAGGATCTTCTTTGCTTCTGCACTGCTAGGGTAAAGCCCGGAAAGAACGAGATTTCAGAGTTCTCATAACGGACAGGTGAGGCAATCTTCGCGCTTTGAAGAATGACATATCGGTCGCGAAAGTTCAATATTCTTGCTAGGATCGGCCGTGGTGGTGCTCCAGGCTTTGGCCTCCCACCCGGTACTCTATGCGCCCTTTCGATTACAACGAATTTGGACAGTCCCTTGGGCTGGAGGTTGGTGAGTATAAGTTCCTCTACAAAGAGGTCAAATTCCGGCCCCTCCGCTTTCTCCGGGACACCAATAATGCGCACGTTGTTGCGGCGGGTGCGTCCTTCATAGTCATCCAGCTTGTCTCCCGCAAATTTTCGAAAGGTCTGTAGGTCTCAGATGTCTTGTTGTAATTGGGATGTGTCCTCCACCAGGCTGGAGGTAGTGATTTTCATTTGTTTCACTTTCTCCCCAATTTTCGTTAGGTCTGCCCTTAGGAGTGTCACCTCTGTCCTGATCGCATCTATTCTTTGCTCAAGGGAGGCCCGAAGCCCTAATATAGCGTCCAATATGTCTTGGAGCGTTAGTTCTGTGGGGCCTCCTTCCATACTCGTCTTGGTATTGGCCGTGTTCTGGGGCTCTGGAAGCGCGGATTTCGGCAGTGTGTACCTGTCCAGTTTGTATTGCTGCACTGTTTTCTGCCCTCTGGTCCCCGACATTCTCCTAGTGGTATCCCAGCCGCCTGGGCCTCTGAGGAGGCTTCAGCCTCTGCTATGTTTTTGATTCAACCCCTGTTCCGCTGGTTAGGGGACGGGGGCCCCAAGCTGCAAAATATTGGGCCGTCACACAGTGGGCGATGGCACCAAAGCTGGTGGATTCCAGTGTGAGGGACCGAGGTGGCTCTGATAAATGATGGGCCAAGCGTCTAGCACACTGCCTGACATCCACTATGCGCACCAGCCGGTGAGTTACTGTCCGTCTGACCAAGGATTGTTCAACAGCACCCCTCCGTGATTCCAAAGGACGTGGGAAACAGTGTCCACTGGGGTGCGACCAGTGGCCCACTCGCATTCCCGGCCCCGCTGAAATCTCCGCTGTTGGTTAGTTGCTGCCCCCCTTTCTGGGTTACTCCTCCTCGCTTTATGTGGTCGCCCCCGATTATGGACAGGCTTAATCTTTGGGGGGCTTTTGGGGCTGGAACGGTTGTTCCCCCTTGGCTAGTGAGAGGGGTTGTCACATGGGGGGTGCTTGAATTGACACCTCCCATCTTGTCTCGAGGGGTGGGGGGACTCCCCGGGCCTTTCCCGACGTATCAGTCCTCTGAGCCGTTTTCAATAGCTCACATGGGGCCCAGTCCTCCGGGGTCTCCGGTGGCAACGCAGTTGTGCACTCTCACCTTTTCCGCCTTGTGCTCTGCCGGTGAACTCCCAGTGCTTCTCCGCCGTTTCCACTGCCGCTGCTGGGCTCTTTTCACTCGGGTTCCCACGTCTCTCCTTGATCGGGGTCCAGGCCTCAGCAGCAGACTTGCGTCGCGAGGTGACTCGATGGTGCACGTTGCCACGCCCTATGCTTGGCACCACAGCCTCCGTCTCTGGAAACCGGGGGAGACCGCAGTTTCAAATGGTCGTCACTCGGTCGGCGTCGGGCTCAGTCTTCCAGCGAAGGGCTCAATGGTGGCAGCAGTATTCTCTTCAGGTGTCTCACCGCTCGGGAGCCGAATAAGTGTTGCGGATTTTCGGAAGGGATTCACGGGTGTCAGAGCTCCTCTAACTTTCGGCCATCGCGCTCCACGGCTAAGCCAGGCCCCCCCCTGAACTTTTCCTTTTGAATCCATTTGTTGGCGAGCCTGAGATCAAGAATGGGTCTGAACTCTTGTTTTTCCTTTGGCATGAGGAAGTACCTGGAGTAAATGTCCTTTTCCCCTTGACTGAGAGGGAACAGGTTCCACTACCTTATTTTGCCACAGGATGGCGACTTCCTGCTTTAGAAGGTAGAGTTGAGAAGAGGGTGACCTTGGTAGAAAAATGGATGGTGGTGGGGTATTAAACCTGAGACAATAAAGAGAGAGGATTCAGGGTTCTGAGGAGGTTGGTTGTCAGCCACCCTGATTAGGCTGTTGGGCCGCACGTCCCTATGCAGTTTGCGCTGAGGTTGGTAGGATCTTTGAAACTGCTGCCGAGATCTTCCAGGCAGTCACTGAGGGGTTTGAACCCTCTGTGAAGACAACAGATGGTGGAAATGTCGGAAGGATTTGCGCTGTTCCTTGGACTTCTCAAGACCCATGGCTTTCAAAGTGTCCATTTCAGTCTTCATCCTTGCCACTTCGTCATCCGCATGGGATCCGAACAGTGTGGAACCCAAAAATGGCAAGTTTTGTATGTGTAGCTGAGCATCCGATTTTAGTCGGAGCCAGTCATGTTGCCGCCAGGATACTCCATAGCAGTAACCGTGAGCTGATAAGATAGAGGAATCTGCCAGTGATGCTATGAGAAACGATAAATTGACCATTGACTCCATTTTTTTTATAACGGACTCCATTTTTTGTGCTCTCACACAGTTGCAGGGCGGAGAGGGAATGTTTTCCCTTTTCACCCTGCACAGTAAGCTAGAACATATTGTGTGGTGAGCACATTTGGTACTGTTCACAGGGTTGAGATTGTTTTTGCCAGAGAAACATGCGGAATGTACAGCTCTGCCTCGAAGCAAACACATGGGCTGGCCAGCTTCTGTGAGTGACCTTGACTCAGATCGGTACGGCTAGCCTTGTTTTTGCAACAGAAGGACGGGGTAAGAGGTTTCTAGAAATGTCTCCTTGGGTTGAGTAAAAGGTATTAAAGACAGGGAATCTTGGCACTCAGGAAGGAGCTCGCTGTGGAACAGACGTGTTGCAGCAGGGAGCATTTGGTGGTCCCGATAGTGACTTCTGCCTGTCTGTAAGTGGTACACAGTCGTGATGGCCAGAATGCTGAAAGACATTCTTTCAGTGATGTATTTCTCTTACCTACTGTGTGTATATATGCCATCAGTTGCATTGATCTATGTATATAATTCATATGTTTTTATGCTGTATATACATGCTTTTTATATTTGACTCTTTCATTTGACATCTGGGAAGAAGGTGCCATATATTTTGTCTTCCTTTTAAAAGTGCGGTACTAATACATACACGTTTCATTTTAAATGCACCTGAATCAGTCTATTTGCCTCATTTCGAGAGCGCGGAGTTCCTTTTCTACGTGTCATTTAAAAGTGCCGTAGAGTGCTGAGTTTAAGTGTGTCCTATTATTTCAAGTCAGAAGCAGAACACCACTGCTGCACTAATTATCTGATAAGAGACAATGGCACCTTCTTGAACTATCTCCATAAAATCCTCCCACTGATCTCTGGTCCGCAAAATGGAGGATGGAATTCCACAGGGCTCTGTATCTGCCCAAGAGGGCTGTTGACCTGGCAGCCTTCATGGATTTAGCTGTGGTATTGCAGACTTTACGTCCCGTGGAATCCAATCTTCTACTTTACTTATCCAGAGGAGAAGAGGTAGAAGGAGATGTGGCATGAGGTTTGTGTGCAGCCAGAATTATCACGGAGTTAGGTGGTGGGTTAGCATGCAGAAACAATGGATATTGAGCCGGAGACCAATATTTTTTCTGGAGTCTGGAGGGTGCAGACTTCGCCACCGCTGGTGTGAGAAACAAGTCCACTGCGGGCTCAAGAAGCCCCTGCACAAGTGGGAGAAAGGCCTTGAGGCCGTGCGCAAATGGAGCGTCTTGAATATCACTGAGGTGGATAGTGCTGGAACAGCCATCACTATATTCAGTTTAGACACACCTTGAACGAGAACTTCGTGAAAGGTGGTTATATAGTCCACTGGTGAGTAACAAGGTTGCAGAGAATCCGATAAGGTGGGTGAACAGTTACTGGTGGAAGAGGATGCATCTCCATGATGACATCGATGAGATCGCGATCTTGACCTATAGCACGATCTGTTATGCGAGTGTGAATGCCTTGATCTAGTGAGAGAATGCACAGATGGATGACTGCCATGGCGGGAGCGATGGAGTGATCTTAAGCATGTTCACGGACTGGGAGCTGGATCGCTGCTAGGCACGTGCAGCACTGGAGGGAATTACAGTTGCCACATAAACTGGTGGGACCAGCAACACTGGAGGTGGTGGAAGTTCTATAGCATTACCAGCATGAGAGCAGCGTCTGGATTGGCTATGGGGTGTCTGGGAGCCTGTGCATTGACTGCTGGGAGTCAAAAGGAACAGACAAACAG
Organism: Triturus cristatus; assembly: GCF_964204655.1. Lineage (NCBI taxonomy): Eukaryota > Metazoa > Chordata > Amphibia > Caudata > Salamandridae > Triturus > Triturus cristatus. Next base: position 636,552,411 of record NC_140595.1, on the reverse strand, counting down.
AAGGTCACTGAGGCGGCGACCATCAGGTATGTAATATTTTCTTTTCCCTATTTTTCTCCCCCGCGCCGCTCCCCAGTTTGCCTTCACAGTAGCAGTAACTGCCCTCACCATAGAGAGTCTTACTGTACAGCCTTTGACCACTAAGGTGAATGCAAGATAATTTCTTTGGAAACTGAATGTTTTCTTCAGCAGGTCTAGCATTTTGGTTTGTTATTGCTGTTGGTCCGTGGGCCACTACACACAAACCCTTTAGGACATGCAAGTGAGATCTTACCATCTGACCTGGAAGACCTCAAGGCCCTCATGATACATGATAGACCGGAAGTGGCAAAAATGTTATCCGCACAGGTCTGTATACTATGGATTGCCTGGCTAGGGCGGTTGCTGCCAGAGTCATCCTACGTAGACATGCATGGATGCAATTCACAGGATTCTCCCGCGATGCAAAGGCCTCCCTAAGGGATATACCTATTAATGGGTCAGGCCTGTTCTGAGAGAAGGTGGACTTACAGTTGGAAGGCTTTAAAAATAGCAGAGCTACAATGTCCTACTTGGGGCGGCTAACTCCAGTCAAACAGTTTCTGCATCGGTTCCCAAAGTTTAGAGACTGTTCCAGGGGGATGGTGTAAGGACAGAGGCAGCCTTCCCAACCAGTGTTGCAGCAGACTCCCAAAGTCTTTTAGAGGTGGTAAAAGCAGGTCTGACAGGCAGCGTGCGGGCCAGCAGGGGCATCCATCTTTTAATTTCTCTTCCACCACTACAACGGCCAACTAACCACTGAGTGGGGAATAGGATTCAACATTTCTTTCCAAGTTTATGATCCATAACGTCAGAAAGAAAAAACTTAAAAAGATTGTTCAAAATGGCTCTTTCCTGCCTTTTCTTTACACCCCTCTCCAATATTCTTCCCACACCACAGTAAATTCCAGATGAACACCTGTTCATTCTGTTACAAGAGGTGGGGCTTCTACTCTCCAACGGTGCCATCTAGAGGGTGTGGAAAGAAGAGGGGTGTGTTACTGCATTTCCTCATCCCCAAAAAAATGGGAGTCTCAGGCCTATTTTGGACCTTTGGCCCCTGAATGTCTTCCTGCAGAAGGGCCAACTCAAAGTGCTCATGTTGGCCCAGATCCTCTCTGCTATGGCCCCGGCTGGCTGAATGGTGTTGTTGGATCAGCAGGACGCATATTTTTATATACCTGTCCTGCAGTCCCTCAGAAGTTATCCAGAGTTCAAGTTAGGACAGGAGCATTTTGAATCCGCTGTGCTCCACTTCAGCATCACCAGCGCTCGTCAGTTGTTCCCGAAAATGATGGCGGTGGTTGCTGCCTATCTTCAGAAGTCTGGAATACCAGCATTCCTGTACCTCAATGACTGACTGTTAAAAGGCGGGCTTGTCACAATCAGTCATGGACCACCCCAGATGGGGAAATAGCCTTTACTCTGAAGTTTTTACTTCGTATTATATTTTCCACTCATTTTTACATTGTAAAGACTGTTGGGATGCATGTCATCACAATACAAGACAAAAACACACATTTGAGGGTATTTGAAAAAAGAGGGCATGGGGGGGCATCTACCGCCAAAATTATAAAAAATGTAAATAGTACCAAACCTGTATACGACGAATGCAATTAAAAATGCATTAACAATTAAGGTATAATTTTTTAACAGTAGGTGGCAGTGTTAGACTGAGGATATTTCAGTAAAAGTATGCGTGGTAGTGGAATGCGTGGTGAAGGTGCGAGTGAATGTAAGTTCGTGGTAGTGGTATTCGTTGTAAAATCTGCAATGTAAAGAAGTGCGTGGTGAAGGAAGGCATGGTAATGTTATGCCATCCCTCAGATGACTTAAGACCTCAACCTCATTGGGCTTTACTATCAGGGAGCTGGAGTTCCACATAATTCATTTGCAGAGGTTTCTATTTACCGGGGCGATCCTGGACACACGGAGAATAAGGCATATCCTTTCACACAACGTGTCCAGAAAATTAGAGTTATGATGTAGATGTTTCAGTCTACGTCCTATATCACAGTGAGAGCAGCACGGAGGTTTTTTACTTCTTAGCTTTGTGCATCCTTGTCGTCAAGTATGCCAGGTGGCACAAGCGTACTATGCAATGAAACTTTAAGTTTGATAAGACCCAGCATCAAGGCAATTTGGCAGACACCATCCAGGTTTCAGAGGAGACTGCTCAAAGTCTGCAAAGGTGACTGCTCAAACACAATTGTTCCAGCAGCAGGCCCCTCTTTGATCCCCTCACAGACTGGACGGTGATGACAGATGTAGCTCTGCTGGACGGGGGAGGTCATCTGGGGGAGGTGGAGATCAGAAAACTCTGGTCTGCAGGAAGGACCAACTCCACATCAAACTGCTGCATTTGCAGGCCATTTGTCTTGCTCTGAAAGCCTCTCTACCATCCATTAAGGAGTGAGTGATGTGGGTTCTCAAGGACCATGTGGCACTCCGAGTCCTGAGGCAGGAGGAGGCTCTGAGCCTCGGAAGGTGCTTGAAGCGCCAGGGCATTTTCTTGATTGCAAACCACCTATAATGGTCTCTGAATGCAACAGCAGTCAAACAGATCAGGTAGTATCTGGAAAATAACAAGTGGTGTCTACATCCTGAAATGGAGTAGAGAGTCTTACAACTTTAATGAGAAACCGGAGTAGATATTTTTGCCACCACAGAGAACGCATAGTGTAGTTTGGAGTTTCTGCAAGAACACTCATTAGAAGATTAATTCTGGCTGGAATGGAACACAGGATTCTGATGCACCTTGGTGCCACCACAATTACTGCCCAGAATTCTGAAGATCAAGAATAACTGGGCCCAAGACATCCTAGTTTCACTAGATTTGGCCAGGAGAATGTGGTACCGGGAACTTATGGGCATGAGAATTTTTCCTCGGGTCAAGCTGCCACTTTGCGAGGACCTCCTAACTCTGCAACGGGCCAAGGTGCTCCACCCGTATCTACACAATTATACCTAAATGCGTGGAAATTGAACGGCAGCAATTGACTGTGTCAGATTCAGTATATCAAGTGGTAAACTCTAAGCACCTTTCCAAAAAAAAATATATATATATATATTATTTCCAGTAGATAGTTATAGTTAGGACCGTGTTTCCATAGGAAATCTCAAATTTCTATTTTGAATAACTTTGGCGCCGGTTGACGAATCTTCGCGAAATTTTCAAAACTAATGGGGCGCTCCGTTCAGCTCCTATCCTGAAAGTCTCTGGGGGATTCGTCAAGCGGGGGCCGAGAAAAAAGGGGGGTCCCAAAACACGTTTTCCCCATGCATTTTCCCATAGGACCTTTAGTCGAAGGTACAGCCCGAACGGCTGAACAGAATTACTTGAAATTTGGCAGAGAGGTAGTCCTCAGGTCAGGGATGTGCCTTTTGCATATATGGAGTCAATCTGTTCAGTAGTTCCAGAGAAAAATGCAGTAAAAAGCACATACATATCTATAGCCGCGCACCGTGCGCGCACCCTAACGTGTGCGAGCGTAATTCTGATTGGTTGTTACATGTCAGTCAACGTTCGAATCTGTCGAAATCAGGAAGTGTCGGCCACCATTTTGTTTGTTTTCAGTGCAAGAGTGGAAAAGGAAGGTGGCGAACGTGAAAATGGGGCAGGGTAGAGAGTTACTGACCCCCTAGCCTTGGTCAGGGGGTCCCTGAAGGACCCCGAAGACAGAAAAAAACATTTACATCTCTTTAAAAAAAAAGACGAGGGGTGCGCGCACGGTGAAAAACCATAAAAAAAAATAATAATAATTTAATACGTAGTTTATTGAAAAATAAATATATAAAAAAAATAATAATACATACATAACTTATCATTTAAAAAACCATACAAATTCACTGAAAAAACCATAGGTTTCACACACGTTATAGTTAGGAATTAACATTTAAAAAACCTTGCAAATTCACTTAAAAAAACATAGGTTTCACACAGGTTACAGTTAGCTGGACATTTCACTCGTAAAAAACCATTGAAATTCCCCCGTAATAGTTAGTGCAGGCAACTATAACTCACGCAACCGCAATCCTCTGCTGATGCTAATACTGTATTTAGACACTCATTTGCCCATGTCTTCTTCCATTAAATTTTAGCTATACATATATTACAAATTTTTTTTTTCATAAAGACACATATGTCATCAGCAGAGGATTGCGGTCGCGTGAGTTATAGTTGCCTGCACTAACTATAACGGGGGAATTTCAATGGTTTTTTACGAGTGAAATGTCCAGCTAACTGTAACATGTGTGAAACCTATGGTTTTTTCATTGAATTTGCAAGGTTTTTTAAATGCTAATTCCTAACTATAACGTGTGTGAAACCTATGGTTTTTTCAGTGAATTTGTACGGTTTTTTAAATGCTAAGTTACTTTACGCCGTTCGTGGCGTGCGCGCCCACTTCACGCAGTTCGTTCCGTGCGCGCACGGTGCGCTTCGCGCACCGTGCGCGCACAGTGTGCACGCGGTGCGCTTTGCGCACCGCGCGCCCACTTTACGCAGTTAGTGCCGTGCCCACGTTACGCTGGATGGGCCATGTACGCACGATGCGCTTCGCGCACCGTCCGCACACGGAGGACATATTATGCGCTTCGTTGTGAAAGGTTATCTATTATTTGGTCTAATGTTCTTTATATGCCATGCACACGGGGTGGGGCCATTGTGGAGATTTTTTATTTTATTTTTTACCGTAATCGGCGTTTAAAAAAAAAAAAAAGAATTTTTGGCCTTGGGGGTTCTTTTAGGACACCCTAACCATGGCTATGTGGTTAGGAGCTGTCTAGCCTGCCCCTTTTCCTGTTATCCAGCTTTGTTTTTCCTCCCCCCCTCAAAGTGCGAGAGAGAAAATGGCGGCCGACACTTCCTGGTTTCGACCGATTCAAATGTTTACTAAGATGTAACAGCCAATCAGAATCGCGCTCGCGCACGTCACCGTACGCGTACGGTAAGCTTACCGTAAGCGCACGGTAAGCGCACCGTAAGCTGCCACAGAGATATATATTGATTTAAATGCTATTTTCTCAGGAACTACTGAACAGATTTACACCAGACCTACAAAAGGCACTTCCTTGACCTGTAGACTACCTCTCTGCCAAATTTCAAGTAACTCTGTTCAGCCGTTCGGGCTGTAGCTGTGTCTAAAGGTCCTATGGAAAAATGCATGGGGAAAACGCGTTTTGGGACCCCCCTTTTTTCTCAGCCCCCGCTTGACGAATCCCCCCCAAGACTTTCAGGGTAGGAGCGGACCGTAGCGCCCCATTAGTTGTGAAAATTTCGCGAGGATTCGTAGACCGGCGCCAAAGTTATTCAAAATAGAATGTTGCGGTTTTCCTATGGAAACAGGGTCCTAACTATAACTATCTACTGGCGACTGGCAGTAGATTTTATATATATATATATATATATATATATATATATATATATATATATATATATATTTTCACTGAAAAAACCATAGGTTTCACACATGTTATAGTTAGCGGAAATTTTACTGATAAAAAACCAATGAAATTCCCCCGTTATAGTTAGTGCAGGTAACTATAACTCACGCGACCGCAATCCTCTGCTGATGCTAATACTGTATTTAGACACTTATTTGCCCATGTCCTCTTCCATAAATGTTTAGCTATACATATATTACAAATATTTTTTTTTCATAAAGACACATATGTCATCAGCAGAAGATTGCGGTCGCGTGAGTTATAGTTGCCTGCACTAACTATAACGGGGGAATTTCATTGGTTTTTTATCAGTAAAATTTCCGCTAACTATAACATGTGTGAAACCTATGGTTTTTTCAGTGAATTTGCAAGGTTCTTTAAATGCTAATTCCTAACTATAACGTGTGTGAAACCTATGGTTTTTTCAGTGAATTTGTACGGTTTTTTAAATGCTAAGTTACTTTACGCCATTCGTGGCATGCGCGCCCACTTAACTCAGTTCGTTCCGTGCGCCCACTTTACGCAGTTAGTGCCGTGCACGCACGGTGGGCACGGGGTGCGCTACGCGCACCGCGTGCCCACGTTACGCTAGATGGGCCATGTACGCACGATGCGCTTCGCGGCGTGCGCGCCCATTCGTGGCGTGCGCGCCCACTTAACGCAGTTCGTTCCGTGCGCGCAAGCGGTAAGCGTAATCGGCGAAATTATCGAAAAAATTAAAATTCCGTTTTTGGCCTTGGGGGATCTTTGGGGACTCCCCCAACATGGCTAGGTGCTTAGGAGCTGTCTAAACAGCCCCTTTACATGTTTTGGTCCTTTGTTTTTTAATCCCCACTCAGAGTGCGAGAGAGAAAATGGCGGCCGCCGCTTCCTGGTTTAGACCCATTCGAATGTTTACTAAGATCTAACATCCACTCAGAATGGCGCTCGCGGACGTCACCGTACGCGTACAGTAAGCTTACCGTAAGCGCACGGTAAGCGCACCGTAAGCTGCCGCAGATATATATATGGATTTAAATGCTATTTTCTCAGGAACTACTGAACAGATTTACACCAGACCTACAAAAGGCACTTCCTTGACCTGAGGACTACCTCTCTGCCCAATTTCAAGTAACTCTGTTCAGCCGTTCGGGCTGTAGCTGTGTCTAAAGGTCCTATGGAAAAATGCATGGGAAAAACGCGTTTTGGGACCCCCCTTTTTTCTCATCCCCAGCTTGACGAATCCCCCCGAGACTTTCAGGGTAGGAGCGGAGCGGAGCGCCCCACCTATTTTGAAAATTTCGCGAGGATTCGTCGACCGGCGCCAAAGTTATTCCAAATAGAATGTTGCGGATTTCCTATGGAAACAGGGTCCTAACTATAACTACCTACTGGCGACCGCCAGTAGGATATATATATATCTATATATATATCTATATATATCTATATATATCTATATATATATATCTATATATATATATCTATATATATATATATATATATATATATATATATATATATATATATATATATATATATATATATCGGTCAGAAGAACGCTCCTTGTGAGACCACGGACCCGTGGAGGGTGGTGTGTACTCCGGAAGAGCACCCGGTATTCCAAATTTGTTAGTCGTCAAGTTGCGATAAAACACACTCTCAGGCTCCAAAGTAAGTACCCAGTGGGATGTTTATTTCCACGCTACGCGTTTCGGCTAAACAGCCTTGTTCGTGTGAACAAGGCTGTTTAGCCGAAACGCGTAGCGTGGAAATAAACATCCCACTGGGTACTTACTTTGGAGCCTGAGAGTGTGTTTTATCGCAACTTGACGACTAACAAATATATATATATATATATATATATATAGTCTTTTTTCCTTCTCGAACCGACAAAGATTGACGACGCGGTGTTCTGACCAAAAATTTATTTGAACAGCTTAGGAGGACGCGTTTCGCCTGCCAAGCAGGCTTGTTCACCAATAGTTCAACCATTTTGGAATCAGACAATTTAAATCACAGTGCATGAGTCACTAGTCACATGATTAAACTACAAATTGAGTGTATTGGAAGACAGACTTGTAGTTCGTAAAAATAAACAACTACTATTCTTGCCGCTAAATTCATATGTCGGCACGTAAGCATCTGTCACACTATTATACGTTTTGAAATAACGCTGATTTCTCAAATGAGTTGATTTAAACATTGAGCAAATATACAATTTCATTATACATTTTCAATAAAACTTTTCAATAAAACTTTATCCAAAATGTTATTTGGCATCTTGCTCGCCAAGTCACAATGGGCATTCTTGAAGTAAGTTCACCCCAGCCACAGGAATACTTGACTTTACGAGTTAGATATTTTTTTGTGTATGGAGTCTATTAACAATAAACTTTATACAGCTAATTCTAGCCTTACGGGATGTGTTCCCGTTAATATTTACAATTACATATATATATATATATGCGAATTGCGCTTGATTATAGTGCAACCCAAGTGGGTAAAAAGTTCCTCATTAGGTCAAGTATAGTGCTAAGCTTAGGTTATGCCCAAGTGGGCAAACACTCATTTCTGACAATCCTTGGGAAAATGTTCCTAATATAAGTGACAGAATTGTTACGTTTGATAGACAATCACCTTAAACTCCATAATTGCATAAGCACACCTGGTGTGTGACTCTTTCAAAACTGTCTACCACTCTATAGCTATTCATGTGCTAAGAAAATACTCACTAAAGATAAAGACAAAGAAATAAAAAAAGAAACAAAAGAAAATGGTTAAAACTTGAAATTGAGAGAGGTGTAGCAGGAATAACTTGCATCCTTGGTTTCATCTCAGATTAATGCCTAACTTTACAAATGAGTTAGCAGATCCTCTTCCATATTTAGACCCATAGGTGTTTTAGTATTTAACTCGATAATATAGCGCGATTCTAGTCTTCTAAGCTTTTTCTCTCGGTTGCCGCCTCTAATGCTGGGAGGCACGCAGTCGATGACGAAATAGCTTAGTTCCTGCGCATTCTTATCGTGATATGTGTCGAAGTGTCGTGCAACGGGGTACGCTTTGTCCCCATTCTTTATGGCTCTCAGGTGTTGAAGGATTCTTACATGTACTGGATGAATAGTGCTGCCCACGTATCGCAGGCCACAAGGGCACTGCAAAACGTAGACAGCAAATTCTGTTTTGCACGATAAAAAACCTTTAATCTTTTTCTCTCTTTTAGAGAGTCCTGATTTATAGGATGAAGTATTTTTCCCATGATTGCAGGCTTTACATTTAGTGCACTTTAAAAACCCTTCTTTTCTTTTTAGCCATGTGGATGATTTTATAGCTTGCTGGTTTGGGATCATATTGCTGACTAGCATCTGCTTAAATGATCTGGCTTTCCTGAACGTAATTGCAGGCCTTTTTTGTACTAGCTTGCCCAGGATTGCATCATTTTTGATAAGGTGCCAGTGCTTGTTCAGAATACTCCTCACCTGACCATGCTGCCGATTGAAGGATGTAATCATCCTTACTTGATTATTCTGTGTGTTTGATCGTTTAGTTTTGCTCTTGCTTTCAAGAAATAAAATGTCTTCTCGTGTTCTTTTTTTGGCTTGTTTGATCGATGCCTGAATATGTTCTTGTTTATAGCCCCGGGATTTGAATCGTTGTTCCATTTGTGCTAATTCAGAATCCAAAACCTGCTGTTCGCTACAGTTTCGGATGGTTCTGAGGCATTCCCCATAGGGGATGCTTCTGATTAAATTCTGCGGGTGAAAACTCGTTGCGTGCAGCAGCGTGTTCTCCGCTGTAGGCTTACGGTACAATTTTGTGTGGACTTTGGAGTTTTGTATATAGACAGTTAAGTCGAGGAAATTGACTGAACTGTTACTAATACTGCTAGTGAATTTTAGGTTTAAAGAGTTGTCCTGGATTTTTTCAATGAAACTCTTTATAGATTTCTCCGTCCCTTTCCAAATGATAAATAAATCGTCGATGAATCGACTCCAGTGTAGAATATTATTTTCCCATTCTTGACTGAACTTGACTCTGACCACCTGCTCCTCCCACCAGCCCATATGCAAATTCGCATAGCTGGGGGCGAAGCAGGTGCCCATCGCCGTACCGCAAATCTGGTGATATAAATCATTCTTGAAAAGAAAAAAATTGTTTTTCAAACAGAACCAAGTCATTTTGATTAGCATTTGAGTGTGGGCCCAAAGATTTATTGGGCGCACACTTAAAAAATGTTTGATGGCCCTCAGTCCATCTTCATGTCTGATGCTGGTGTACAGAGTGGTCACATCAATAGTGACCAATAACATGTCGTCTTCCCAGGGTATATCATAAATTCTTTTTAAGAAGTCGCCTGTATCTTGGATGTAAGAAGGCAAGGACTTTGTTAACGGACAGAGAAAAGAATCTACGTATTTAGAGGTGTTCTCTAGTGCTCCCCCAATTGCAGATATAATTGGTCGCCCTGGCGGATTTTCTGCATTCTTGTGGACTTTTGGTATCAGATAAAATACCGGTGTAGTTGGGTTAGAAACCTTCAAGAATTGTTTCTCTTCTCTAGAGATTAGACATTTGGTGTACCATTCATCAAGTTGTACATTAAACATGTCAAAACTACTTTGCATTTCTGCCTGAGTTATTTTCACATAATTAGTACAGTTGTTAAGTTGAGTATATGCTTCATTCATGTATTTAGTTTTGTCCCAAAGGACAACATTCCCACCTTTATCTGCATTTCTCACAATGCAATTATCTTTACGTTTTAACTTAGAAATTAATGCAGAGTATTCTTTTTCCCCCCCTATGGGGAATGCCTCAGAACCATCCGAAACTGTAGCGAACAGCAGGTTTTGGATTCTGAATTAGCACAAATGGAACAACGATTCAAATCCCGGGGCTATAAACAAGAACATATTCAGGCATCGATCAAACAAGCCAAAAAAAGAACACGAGAAGACATTTTATTTCTTGAAAGCAAGAGCAAAACTATATATATATATATATATATATATATATATATATATATATATATATATATATATATATATATATATATATATATATATATATTTCTTTTTTTTTTTTGCCACATGATCAAGGACAGTCATTCTTGATTTTTTCCAGAACTCTGGGTAGGAACAGCAGAGGCACAAGACGTACAGGAGTACTGTGGTCCATTCAATTCCAATCAGAATGTTTCTCCTAATGAGTGTTCTTGCAGTAACTCCATTCCCATTTGCGTTGTTGATTGTTCTGCATTCTGTCCATCATTTGTTATTTTTGCATTTGTCACCCCGAGTGGGAAGGGTATGCTCAGACGTGAGTCCCTTGCTCTCCATGCCACTGGAATCAAGCTATCCTGGCTGATGAGGGCTGAAAGCCCGAAACCGGTCCTAGGATGCTTGTTTCCAGTCCAGGGAGGACCTGGCTTGGCAGTTCAGGCTGGACTGTTCCCATGGGGCACAGGGTCAAGACTGATTTGCATATGGCTGGGTTCAAACTGGAATGGCATGGTGAGCAAAAAAACGATGGATTTAGGCCCAGATCTCTGTACTGGGGTGAATGTATGACATTGTTCTGCATTCTGTCCATCATTTGTTATTTTTGCATTTGTCACCCCGAGTGGGAAGGGTATGCTCAGACGTGAGTCCCTTGCTCTTCATGCCACTGGAATCAAGCTATCCTGGCTGATGAGGGCTGAAAGCCCGAAACCGGTCCTAGGATGCTTGTTTCCAGTCCAGGGAGGACCTGGCTTGGCAGTTCAGGCTGGACTGTTCCCATGGGGCACAGGGTCAAGACTGATTTGCATATGGCTGGGTTCAAACTGGAATGGCATGGTGAGCAAAAAAACGATGGATTTAGGCCCAGATCTCTGTACTGGGGTGAATGTATGACATTGTTCTGCATTCTGTCCATCATTTGTTATTTTTGCATTTGTCACCCCGAGTGGGAAGGGTATGCTCAGACGTGAGTCCCTTGCTCTCCATGCCACTGGAATCAAGCTATCCTGGCTGATGAGGGCTGAAAGCCCGAAACCGGTCCTAGGATGCTTGTTTCCAGTCCAGGGAGGACCTGGCTTGGCAGTTCAGGCTGGACTGTTCCCATGGGGCACAGGGTCAAGACTGATTTGCATATGGCTGGGTTCAAACTGGAATGGCATGGTGAGCAAAAAAACGATGGATTTAGGCCCAGATCTCTGTACTGGGGTGAATGTATGACATTGTTCTGCATTCTGTCCATCATTTGTTATTTTTACATGATCAAGGACAGTCATTCTTGATTTTTTCCAGAACTCTGGGTAGGAACAGCAGAGGCACAAGACGTACAGGAGTACTGTGGTCCATTCAATTCCAATCAGAATGTTTCTCCTAATGAGTGTTCTTGCAGTAACTCCATTCCCATTTGCGTTGTTGATGGTGGAAAAAGATCTATTCCAGTTTCTCACCAATGTTGCAAGAAGCTCTGCTCCATCTCTGGATGCAGACACTACTTTTAATTTTTCAGATGTTACTCAATCAGTTTGTAAGCTGTGGCATTCAGGGACCATGCTCAGACGTCCCCAACAAGCAGCACGCAGAAGCAATGCTATGAAAACGTTTACAGATCTAGCCTGCCATCAGAGGAGTATTTTAAGGTGAGGAACCCACAATAAGATAAAGTATTTCCTGAAGGACCATTGCCGAAGGTAAGGATCATATTAATTTATCATGAATTAATCAGTAATAAACTCTAGGTTTCAATGTGAAAAAAATAAAGAAAAAAAAGGAAAGCAAAGAATTTATCAAAGAAGCACACAAATAGAAAAATTTTTGAGAAATCTGACGTTTGTGTACAAAGAATGGAAAAACAAAAGAGGGAGAAGAGTTTAGTGTCACTAATTCTCGTCTATTTGAACAGCAACCATAAACTGCAAGCAAGAAGAGGAATGCACATGGAGGGTAGAACATTGAAAAACAATTACAGGCAAAATCAACTAGTGTGGCCTTAATGTACTAGCATGCAAAGTGGCATGTTCCAATGCAAAAAATGTCTGCAGTTTCTTTGTGCAATCTGCCTTTTTTTGTACCTCTTAAATCTGATCTCTAGGTTTTATTCCTCAAACTTACAATGCTGAGTGGCACAAACAAGCTTAGTAAATACAAAAACAGCAGCAAAAATCCAGATCAATTAACTAAGTATGTGTAACTACCGTTCTCTAGAACTCCCCGTGTCAGAATCAAGATATCATCATCAAACTAACCTTTACAAAGCTGTTCGAGTCTTGCTCTCCGTCAGATGTAAGAGACAGGGATGTACCTGATGTGTGTAAGGCATCACTGGCTGCAGAAACAGCATCAGGCACAGAAAATATTCTATTAGGTAGGCTATGTTTTTACTGCTGACAATGCTCTGGATTGAGAAAAGGTCATGCCATGTTCTACTGAGATAACCAGGTTTTTAAACCCAAGGTGTTCCAGAGCAAGTTATAAGGCTACACTACCTCTGGTCATGGTGGAGCATCTGTCCATTTTATATGGTGAAAATATTTTGTTCGAGCAGAGAACAATGTACAAAGCTTCTGATAGGTAGAGCAATTCCATTAACCAAAATTGTCTTGGCCCTGTTGGAGCCAGCAGGATAATGTAGCAAAGCTCCTGAATGAGCATGCCCAAGGGATAAACTCAAAGCATAGGCAAATGGCCCACACTAAAAGAATGAAGACTCATTTACTTCTATTCCAGTTGCCAAGGTGTACTGCTGGTGAACCGGTATTTCTGAAAGAGACTTTTAACTGCAGATTTTCCAACTTGTGAATTTTTCCTCAAGTGCCAGACTGGATCTGGAAACTTTAATAGAACTTCCTTTGTGCATCAAAAGGTGGCTTCTTGAGGCTCTGCATCAAGTCCATCAGTTTTGGATGTGGTGTCAGGGCCCCTATAAGATAGCCACCTCTGCATGTTGAAGTCAGTTCCTTGCTTTCTGTGCCTCCCTTGAAGGATCCGGAGCAAGCAGGACTCTCTCAGCAAATTCTTTTTTTCTAAACAAACTTCTTGCAGTGTGCAGATCTGGGGCCCAACACTAGTGTTTAAACCATGTTGTGACTGTCAATGACAGATGTCTGTGCTCAACTCACAAAATCTGCATGTGGTGCCTTGGCTCCATATATGAAACAAAATTAGGTTTGGGTTGTACTAAAATGAACGATATGGCCATTCGAGATTGTGTTGCCAAGCTCGCAGTTGCAGAACTCCAAAAGAAGTTGTTTTAGGGGTCCTGGACTCAGGCACACTTACACTCCCGGGGCCAATACAGAGACCACTCCACTTCGAGACTGAGGAGATCAGGTTAGTAAAAAAAAACACAAACGTAAGAAATAGATGCATGGTTCGCCAGAATCTGCCATTCTCATCACTCAAAGTCGCACGACGCCGCAGGTACCTCTAGGCCTCGCAGCTGCTATATGAAGCGAATTTCATAAGCGCTTCTGCACTGCCTTGTTCACAGCAGAGGGTCACGCCCGAACTGTGTCATCCAAAGGAGGCAGCAGCAGTTATCTTTGGTACCCAACCAGATCTCTGTGGAGTGCCTTTGGGCCCCAAGGATTCAAGGTGGCAGCCTTTCGGAGGTCGTCAGCAGATCCATCTCAGACTGCGCCACTTTAACTCCACCTAAGGTCAGAACCTCTCTCTAGCATGGCGCTGCTGGCTCTAAACCCAACGCAACGCTCAATGCCGTCCAAAATGCGACACCCATCTACAAGCTAGATTATTGACGCCGGACCTGGGTCCAATAGTTTTATCAGATTTGGTTGTTTGACACCCGAGATCTCCACTGCATTATTTTACATTTTCAGACGTGCATCAGCAGCTGCGTCAGGATGTAGGAGACACATTTTATGATGAGAGCAATTTTTCTGGCACCTGAAAGATGCCAGTGGTTTGGACACCTCCCCTAATTTAAACTCAACTAACCTTATGGCCACTAATGAGTTAGAATCCTCCTCAACAGTAATCAGAAGGGCAGACGAATTTCTCAACCTCAACTTAACAATGCAGGTGATAAAGACGAATGTGTTAACAGGGTTCTGAACCAGACAGCTACCACTCAGGAACATCTGCTCCCTTTCAAAAAGGCCCTGGTAGATGTACTTGTGGACACCTAGGTAAGACCAGTTTCTTATCCACCGGTCAAAAGACAGGTGGCAAGGTGGCATAGGCCCACTCCCAGAGACCCAGACATCCTACTACAACATTCTTCTCCGGAGAGCTTAGTGGTACAAGCATCATCCAGTCACCAGAACCCCCGCCCCTACCCCAAACTCTACACCCGACAAGGAATCCAAAAAGATTGAAAATTTTGAAAGACATACTTCCAGTGCCAATCTTGCCTTGTGGTCTGTCACCACCTTGTACCATCTGGGTCGGTGTCCGCAGATGAATTGCCAGCAGTCCCCGAGAATGTCAGACACCCTACAACATCTGATCCTAGATGGACACGATGCTGTGAAATACACAATCAGTTCAGGCCTGGACAAGTCCGATTGCCAGGATGCACTCCACAGGCTTTTCATCAGGCATCCAATAGTCCCTAGGGGCAAGCAGTTTGATGGCTCGAAAATTTCAAGGCGGAAGGTTAACTCTGCATTCTAGAAATTTAAAGAAAGCAAGCCACCGGTGACTCTCTAGACCTAGCTCAACCTGCAAAGCAGTTCTCCCAACAACAATGCCCTTTTCGAGACTTCGGCAGAGGATATCTGCAGAGGGAGTATCAACATGGGCCTTAGCAGCTACAAGCCTCCCAGAGCTTTCAGGGTCTAGTCCGGGGAGCAGTCCGATAATGTTCAGGGCCACAGGGACAAAGTTCTACCCAGGCTCTAACCTCATCCGTCACAGCCCCTGCTGGAAAACCACTTCAATTTGTTCTTGGTGAGGGGCATGGCTAAGATGACGCCGAGGTAGGACGTGCCACAACGACTCTCCTGCCCCTGGCCGGACTAATCACTGTGCCCTAGCTGTCGACCAGGACCTGCTGAGCGAGCAGGCGTGACCCGAGAACGGCAGAGAGCACAAGGAGCCCGAGGAGCTTTCCTATGGCGGGCCCGTAGGGCGCCCGCGAGGTAAAGGCGCTGAGGCCGAGAATCGTGCTCGGCGGGCGAGGCTGGCGGCCTAAGCCTAGAGTACAACTGGCGCCACGGCGCCTGACAGGCGGCGGCCGGAGTGTTGCGGGAGAATGCCACCTTCGAAAGACGCCTGATCGGCCTGTGAGAGAGTACAGCAATGGCACTGAGATGAAGAGGGACTCTGTGGTGGGGCGGGGGGACATGGATCGAGGTGCCTCCCGCAAAAGTGAAGTGCCATTCATGGGCCGCATCAGGGGGGCCGGAGGTGGGTCAACCCCCCCCACCGCTTTTTAGGTCTCGCCTGACCCAGCGCATGCGCTGTTATGGCGAGACTTTTTGTGAGGGCCCCAAAAAGTGCTACCATGGCCAGCCTAGAGCTACAGTGCATGTGCACGGGCGCGTGCGCCGCGCTTGATCGCGATCACTTTCACTTTTGCCGCTTTGATGTTCTCCGTGAGCCATTCTGTTTATTACTTCTATGTAGTAATGGTGGCACCCGTGCTTTAGCTTAAACATCTTAGGCTAAAGTCGGGTGCTGAGATTGCTTCAAAAGTAAAGAAATAGACAATTCTTTACTTTTGAAGCAATCTCGGCACCCGACTTTAGCTTAAGATGTTAAAGCTAAAGCACGGGTGCCGCCATTACTACAGAGCAGTAATAAGCAGAAACAAGCATTGGCATAGCCAAGAGGTCTCGCTTTTGGGACCTTATAAGTATTTAGTTATGCAACTGTTGCATGGCTAAACACTTATAAGGTCCCAAAGGCGAGACCCTATTGGCTATGCCAATGCTTGTTAATAATCGCCGGACACTTCGGCCCGGGCTGATGGCGGAGGGAGAGCGGCCAGCCGAATGAGGGGCCCGGTGGAAGAAGCATGGCACATTGGTAGGCCAGTCCCCCCCGCCCAAGAGTATTGAAGGCTGGAGCTGGGAAGGCGCCAAAGGGAGCGATCTGAGCAACGAGGCCGGAGGGGGGCAGGTGACCCTCGGTGCAGGAGGGGCCGCCCGGGAGACTTGGGCCCCAGAGACGTCAAGCTCAGTCCCCAGTCCCCACCCCCCGCCCCTCCTCGCAGGGCGGACTGGTCGTGGCCAGTCACGGGAGCAGTGGGGGAAGAGCATGGGGGGCTCTGGAGCGGCAGGGGGCTGAACACACTGACAAGAGCGGCACACCCGGTCTGCGCTGAAAGCCACAGCGAGCTACCAGACGACTGCCCAGAGAGAGAAAGCTCACAGGAGAGTTGGGAGGCCCAGAAAGAAGACGTGGTCACAACGGCCTGAGCCTCATAAAACAGCAGAACACTAGGGGTCCCTGGGCCGCAAACTCAGCACTTGAAGGGTAGGGGTTCCGTTGCTGCCATTCCGGCAGGCCACCACTTAATGGCACCAGGTTACATTAGGGGCGGAGGGGAGACACTGGGGCCCCGATCTGCTACGCCCCGCTCCGGGCCGGATACCCAGCAAGACAACAAGACCCCCGCGGAGTTCGGGCCAAATGGCGTCGGGCCGCCCCAAGAAAGACCGCACACTTAAACAGATGCTCCCCTGCCCGAGGGTGGGCCTGCCCGAGGACACTGCCCAGCAGTCGGATCCAGTAGGGGCCCGAGCTGATCAGTTCTTGGAGGAGTCTGTGACCCGCACTTTTATTAAGGCGCTCTTCACGTCCCTCTGGGATGATCTCCAATCACCAAAGAGCGAATTTTCCCAAGACATTAAAGAGACCTGGAGGGACGTGGACACGCTTGGAGAGCGGGTGTTGGAACTGGAGGACAAACAAGGGGGCCGGGAAGAGGAAACAGAAGCGCTCCAACAGGAGGTCCTCCATCTCCGGGAGCAGCACACAGATTTGCAATCACACCTAGAGAAATTAGAAAATAGATCCCGGCAGAATAACGTACACATAAGGGGTGTGACGTCCTAGGTGGAGGGGGGGATGACATTTTTGGCTTCATTCGAAACCTCTTTAATCATATTTTGGGTGGCTCTCCTGAGTCTATCATCCAACTGGACAGAGCCCACCAAGGAGGGCTCCCCAGACAAAAAGCCCCCAACCCACCAGACATCCTGGCTTGTGTGCACAACTTTCAAGTCAAAGAGGAGATTTTACGAAAGGCACGCAATATGCACCCCATCACCTTCCAGAGACACTCCCCAACCCTCTTCCAGGACCTTGCGGCCCTGACACTCCAGAAGCGGCACACATTCCGCCCAGCAACAGCACACCTTCGCAGCCATGAGATTCCTTACTCTTGGTGTCACCCGTTCCGCCTGATCCTCCGCTGGGAAGAAAGGCTACATCAATTGCGTTCACTAACAGAGACTTGCCGAGTGCTGGGAATCGAGCCCCCAGAGGAGCAACGGACAGGGCGGTCCCCGCCTCCCTCCCAGAGAGAGCGAAAATCTGCAAGGCAAAGAGTGGGTCGACGCCGAACAGCGAATAAACCGGACCCAGAGGAGATCGCCAAATGCCAGCAGGCAGCTCTGGAGGCAGTGCCTTCTGCCATAGTGATGCGGATAGGGGCTAGTGACACCTCTTAAGACTTATGACAGGTAAACCTCTTAGAATCCTCACACTCAAAGTGCGCGGCCTCAACAATCAAATTAAGCGTAGGGCAATACTCTATCACCTGGAATCCACACAATAAGACATTTGCCTCTTGCAGGAAATTCACCTTCTTGCCGGGGACTGTCATAGGCGAGGTCAAAGGCCTTTCCAGAGCAATTTCTTTCAAGCTCCCCTTCCAAATCAGCAGGAGTGGCCATACTGGAGGCCAAATGCTTTCAGGGTAAAGTGGAGCAGAAAATCAACAGGATTAGAGGCAGAATTCTAATATACAGTTTCTCCTTTAAAGGGAGATCACTGGTGGTGGGTTTAATATACGCTCGCAACGAGAAACAGGAGGTGTTTTTACACAATGCCCTGGAGAGGGCGCTGGGGACCGGGCATCACCTGGTACTGCTGAGAGGGGATCTTAACCTGGTATTTGACAACTGACAGGACAGATCAACCCGGAGATATGGTCAGACGGGAGCCCTGTCAAGAGAGGGTCAAGAACAACTTCATGATTTGGGAGTGGTGGATCTATGAAGGTCTAGGCACCCGCAGGCTAGGGAATTTTCCTTCTATTCCAACGCATACAAAACATATGCCAGGCTGGATTATTTTCCTGGGCACACAGGAGATCCAGTTGCTCAAAAGAGACATTGAAATTCACACGGCCGTGCTGTCAGATCCCAGGGCAGTTGCGATCTCGCTGTCCCTCCCTCCAGTGCCCCCCCCCACACGACACTGGCGCTTACGCAACACCATGTTGCACCGTCAAGAGGTCATAAAGCAAATTGAGTAATCACTTAAAGACTTCCTTACATATAACGAAACCCCAGCAACATAACCTGCAGTTCTGTGGGAAACGCTCCAAGCAGTCATTAGGGGAGAATTTATTGCAATTGCATTAGGAGATAACAAAATCTGCAGGGAGAAAAGAGAAGATCTCACCAAACGAATCAAAGAGCTTTAACGCGTTCACCAACGCACGGGTGCCCCTGGAGTATGGCGCCAACACTTGCGCTCAATTGTCAGCTCTAGACTCAGACACAGCAGAATACGCCGCTCTTCGCTTGCGACACTCATACTACATGAGGGGGACAAATGCAGTTGCCGCCTAGCCAAAACACTGCAGGCAAAGAGACAGGACCAGGGCATCCACTCGATCTACACAACAAAGGGAGTTGGTCTCCGAAGGTCCGGACATAGCGAACGTTTTCAATCTTTGGACCACGGGCCAGTACCCGATACCTCCAAGATGCACATACTGCATCGCTTACTCCTGATCAGGCGGAGTCCCTTGACAGGGACTTCTGCATAGAGGAGGCCATATCAGCCATCATACATCTTAAACTCGCTAAATCACCAGGCCGAGACGGGTACTCCGTGGCCTTTTATATATGTCCAATAGTGGCACCAATCCTGAAAAGACTCTAGCTCTTTCTCGGAACCGGGGGCGATCCCAGCCTCAATGCTTACAGCCTCCATAATAGTTCTGCCCAAACCGGGCAAAGATAAAATGCGATGTCGCTCATACAGACCCATTTCTCTGTTGAATATAGACTTTCAATTATTCACGAGCATCATTGCTTAAAGACTTAAAGTCTATATACCCTCTTTAGTGGACTCGGATCAAGCAGGCTTTATCCCCCATAGACAAACTAGTGCCAACACTAAACTTATTCTCCACATCATTGAAAAGGCCAGCAGAGCGTAAGGGGAATGCATTCTACTAGCGGTTGACGCAGAAAAGGCCTTCGACCGGGTTCATTTGCCATACTTGGAACAAGTTCTTAAACACTTTGGGTTTGGGGATAAATGTAGGACACAAATTCATAATTGTTATACTGCACCAATGGCACCAGTCCATCTTAATGGTTACACATCCACTCCCTCCCCAATCCACAGAGGCACCAAACAGGGCAGTCGCCTGTCTCCCTTGCTTTTCGCTCTCTATATGGAGCCCCTGGCCCAGAGGATTCTGGACCACCTAGACATCACTGGAGTGCCATTTGGCGGTGACCACCACTCTATCAGTCTATATGCGGACGATGTGCTGGCTACCCTAAAGAGGCCGGCCACCTCCTTGCTGGCCTTTTTGGGGGAGTTGGGGTTTCTTGGGGCAGCCTTGGGGTTTCAAATCAACATAGGGAAATCTCAGACCCTTAACCTTTCCATGCCTTCCCAATCCGTGGAACAACTGGCGAATCACCACCCCATCCAATGGGCCTCTGAGACGATCCCATACAGGGGGATCAACCTCGTCTCCACGAACCGGGCAATAGCAGATTGCAACTACAAGGCGCTGCTTCGGCAAATCAGACATGACTTTGGTTGGTGGAAGCACCTCCCAATCTCTTGGCTGGGACGAATAGCGGCTTCTAAAATGACGATCCTTCCTAAAATCTTATATTTCTTCCAAACCCTGCCCCTCCTGCCGCAACCGGGTATGATTGCTAAACAACAGTGCGAGATAGCACAACTCATCTGGCAGGGTAGGAAGCATCGCATGAAGAAATCCCTGAGTTTCCTCCCACCGGACGCTGGGAGCTTGGGCATACTAGACTTACATCTTTACTACAAGAGTGGGGGAGCCCCGAGTCCAAAAAGCATTGGCTCTTTCAGGAAAGCGCAGGCGCTGGCACATCCCTTTGGAAAATCCCCTCTCTTTCCAAAGTGCATAGACCCCCAAACTTATATCTATCGCCAGTAACACGGATGACTATGACTGCCAGGGGTCAAACCAGGATTGAACTAGGACTGACTACCTATCCGTCCCCGCTGACCCCCCTGCTCAACAAGCCGGACTTTACTCCGGGGGCTGTGGTGGAAGGGGTCACAACATGGAGAAAGTCGGCATACTCTCCTTTACACAACTGCGCAAAGTATTCGGACTGCCAGAATCCGAAAGACTCCACTAGTTACAAATCAGAAACTGAATCACGCATCCCCTAAATAGATCCAATGCGCAATGATACCTAACCCAATACGAGAGATGGCTCTTGGCCAAAACATTGGATAAACACCTTATATGTGACCTATACACCCACTTGCTCCAAATGCATACCCACACATTTAGGGCGGGGCAAGCTAGATAAGAGGAGGAACCTGGGCTGACTCGGAGCGCCAAGGAATGGTAGGACATTTCATACAGGGCTCGTCACACAGCCCACAGCATGGCACTCATCGAGACCCTGACCAAAGAACAAGTTACTTACCTTCGGTAAAGCTTTTTCTGGTGGATACAGTATCTGCCTGTGGATTCCTCACCTTGTGAATATCCCCTGCGCCAGCATTCCACTGAACTTTTCTTTCCCAGCACTCCACGTCGACGTGGGCGACGTCACAATGCATCGGCTTCGCACGCGACTCCGTACGACGTCATCGGAGCCATAAGAAGCCCACGTCGGCGTGATGACGTCAGTTCCACCCATTTTTTCCGTGCCTTCGAGGCGAACAGGTGAACCAACGACAACTCCAAGTATACACAGTATATAGAATACCAATACATATACATAGCATACAAAACAAAAGAATGCTAATCAAACAAGCATTCCCTACAAATGTACCAGAAAGTATACAAACATTTCAAACAAGACCTATTCCATGGTATACAAAGGTGGACAACGGGGAGGCGGGTGGGTCAGTGAGGAATCCACAGGCAGATACTGTATCCACCAGAAAAAGCGTTACCGAAGGTAAGTAACTTGTTCTTCTGATGGATACATCTGCCAGTGGATTCCTCACCTTGTGAATAGATTCCCACAGCAGTCCCCACTCCCGGAGGAGGGTGTCCACCTTCCTATACCAGAAAGTCTTGCAAGACAGAGCGCGCGAAGTGGCCCTCCCTCCTCATCTCTGAGTCCAAGCAATAATGCTTTGCGAAGGTATGGAGGGAGGCCCAAGTCGCGGCTTTACAAATGTCTGCCACAGGAACACCCCGGGCTAAAGCAGATGTAGATGACTTAGCTCTAGTTGAATGAGCTCCAATGCCCTCAGGAGGAACCTTACCAGCCAGGGCGTAGCAGATCTTGATGGCAAGGATAATCCATCTCGACAACGTGCGCTTGTGCACCGCTCTCACTTTGGAATGTCCAACATAACCCACGAAGAGCTGATCGTCCAGACGAAAGTCCTTCGTTCTGTCCAAGTAAAAAGCTTACAGCTCTCTTTGGGTCCAGGCGATGAAGCCTTTCCTCCTCTTTGGAAGGATGGGGAGGAGGATAAAAAAACAGGGAGAGTAATGGACTGCCCCAAATGAAACGGAGTGACAACTTTTGGCAGGAAAGCAGCCCTGGTCCTGAGAACCATCCTTTCAGCATGCAAGGTTAAAAACGGGGGTTTAGAACTAAGAGCTTGAAGCTCACTCACCTTCCTTGCCGAGGTTATGGCTACAAGAAAAACCACCTTAAAGGACAACAGCCTCAAAGGACAGCTATGTAGAGGCTCAAATGGGGACCCCATCAGAAAGGTTAAAACAAGATTACGGTCCCACTGAGGCATTACAAATGGAGTGGGAGGAAACATGTTTGTAAGGCCCTTGATAAACCTCAGAACAACCGGAGATTTAAAAAGTGAAGGTTGATCTGGAAGGCATAGATAAGCTGATAAGGCCGAAAGATAGCCCTTGACCGTGGACACAGCACAGCCCTGCTGAGCGAAGGAAAGAGCAAACTGGAACACATCAGAAAGATGGGCTTTTAAAGGGTCAATGGATCTCTCTCCACACCATTTTACAAACTTGGACCACTGGTATGAGTAAATGGACTTGGTGGAGTGTCGCCTGGCCGATAAAATAACATCCACCACATCTGGCGGGAGAGAGAATGAACTCAGGTTGCCCCGTTCAATCTCCAGGCATGAAGGTATAAGCTCTGGAGGTGGGCGTGTAGAACCTGCCCCTCCGACTGCGAGAGGAGGTCTTCCCTCAGAGGGAGACGGAGCGGAGGGCACGAGGAGAGGTGAAGAAGATCTGTATACCACACCCTTCTTGGCCAATCCGGGGCGACCAATATAACTTGGGCCCGGTCTTGGCGAATCTTCCTCAGAACCCGAGGAATCAAAGGTATGGGAGGAAACGCGTAAAGGAGTTGAGATCCCCAATTCAACTGAAACGCGTCCCCCAACGCCCCCTGCATCTGATACTGGAGACTGCAGAATGACGGGCAGTGCGCGTTCTCGAAAGTGGCAAACAGGTCCACCCGAGGTGTCCCCCACGTCCGAAAGACGTGACGAACCACCTCCACTCGTGGTCGGCGGAGAAATGCCGACTGAGACTGTCCGCACGCACGTTCAACACCCCGGCCAGATGAATTGCCATCAGACAAATCCTTTGATCTCCAGATCCCCCAGATGCGCACCCCACCCTAAAGTGGATGCATCCGTTATTACTGTGGCCACCGATGGAGGTAGATGGAAGGGCTTTCCTTGAGACAGATTGCCCTCCACGCTCCACCAAGACAGATCCGCTGCAGCTTCTCCGGAGATCTTGATCGACTCCCCGAGATCCCCGCTGATACCACTGCCTGCGGAGACACCACTGGAGCGCCCTCATGTGCCAGCGTGCGTGGTTGACCAACAGAATGCAGGCGACAAACAAACCGAGCAGGCGAAGGACCTTCAGAACTGGAACAACCGCTCCACTGTGGAATAAAGGGACCATCTCCTGAATGTCGAGAATCCTTTGAGGAGGAGGGAATGCTCGACACACAGTAGTGCCCAGTACTGCCCCTATGAACAGGTTGCGTTGAGAGGGCACCAGGTGAGATTTGGGCACATTGATTGAAAAACCCAAGTCGATTAACAGCCGAGATGTCACCTGCAGATGACGCTGCACTATCTCTGGGGACTCCGCCTTCAGAAGCCAGTCGTCCAGGTAAGGGAAAACCGGGATCCCTGACCTCCTGAGATGAGCAGCCACCACTGCCATCCCCTTTGTGAAGACTCGAGGTGCGGTAGTAAGACCAAACGGGAGGACCGCAAATTGGTAGTGTTGCGACCCAACCGTAAAACGGAGATACTTCCTGTGCGACTTCAGGATTGGGACATGGAAGTACGCGTCCTGTAAGTCGAGCGACACCATCCAGTCTCCTTGCTGCAACGCTTGAAGAACCTGCGCAAGGGTCAACATCTTGAATTTCTCCTGTCTCAGGTAAAAATTCTAAATTCTGAGGTCCAGAATCGGACGCAATCTGCAGGCCTTTTTGGGAATCAGAAAATACCGGGAGTAGCATCCCTGACCCCTTTCCTGCTCCGGAACCACCTCTATCGCACCCTTCTGAAGCAAGGCCAGAACTTCTTTCTGCAGGAGAAGCAGATGGTCTTCCGAGCAATAACCTTGGCAAGGAGGGTAAGGGGGAGGAAACTCCCGAAAGGGAAGGGCGTACCCAGTCTCTACGAGGTTCAAAACCCAAAGGTCGGTTGTAACAGATTTCCAACCCCGTAGAAAGTAGGACACCCGACCCCCCACAGGTCTTACGTGATCCGGATGGGGGATCTAGGGCTGCTTCCCTGAAGCCTCATTTGGAGCAGAGGAGGAGGAGGAAAAAGAGGGGTTGCGACCAGAACCTCTCCGACCCCTTTGCTTCCCTCTATAGGACCTATAGAGGGGATTCTGCTGCTGTTGTTGCTGCTGCTGCTGGGGTTGTCGGAAGGAGCGAAAGGATGATCTTCCGAATCCCCTAGACTTTCGAAAAGCTGAACCCCTAGCAGGAGCCTGCAGACCCAAGGACTTCGCCGTCAATCTACTGTCCTTAAATCGTTGAAGGGCAGAATCTGCTTTCTCCCCAAACAGCTTCTGTCCGTCAAAAGGCAGATCAACCAACGTGGCCTGAACATCCGCTGAGAAACCAGAGGAACGGAGCCAAGCCTGCCTCCTTGCGGCTATGGACGACCCCATAATTCTCGCCACCGAGTCCGCCGTATCCAGCCCAGACTGGATCACCTGCCTGGCAGCCTCCTGAGTCTCCGCAACAACTTCCAAGAAAGACGACTTATCCCCCTCAGGCAACCTAGGGGCCAAAGATTTTATAGAGTCCATCAAGGCATGAACATATCGCCCCGGCAAGCATGTGGCATTAGATGACTTCAACGCCATACTTCCTGAGGAGAAGGTCTTCTTGGCCGCCTGATCAACTTTCTTTGACTCCCTATCAGCCGGAGACTGAGGGAAAGCACCCGAAGCATGCTTAGAACATGAAGCCTGCACCACTAGGCTCTCCGGAGATGGATGTGTGGACAAAAAATCCGGGTCTCCTGGTGCAACTCTGTACCTCCTTGTCACCTGTCTGCAAACCGCTGGAGCTGAAAGAGGCTTCCTCCACACCTCCAACACTGGTTCCAAGATGGCCTCATTGAAAGGCAACAAAGGCTCCGAAGCCGACGTCGGAGAGTGTAACACCTCCGTAAGCAGGTTTGACTTGTACTCCACAGAGGGTAGCTGCAGATCTAACAACTCTGCGGCCTTCTTAATCACCACATGGTAGGGTGCCAATTCCTGTGGAGGAGAAGACCTTGCAGAAGCATGCTCCCACTCTGGGGTGGTATCCAAACCACTTGCTTCCTCTATTCCTTCAAACTCATCCGAAGAAGAGTCAACTTCACCTTCTTCCACCTCTGCCCGATATCTTCCTTCCTCCAACACCCTTTGGGCCTCCCGCCTCGACCGGTTCCGGGGAGCTGGCGTCGTCGACGTCGTACGCGGCGCCGGTGGAGCCAAAGGCGCCGATGGAGTCGGCCTTGGCGTCGAAGAAGGCTCCGAAGACTGGCGGTCCATCCGAGGTCGAGTCGGATCCCCAGCCGGCGCCAGAAACTGCCAAGAAGGCGCCATCAGCATAAAGGGCAGAAAAGGGGCCTGAGCGTAATGCTGCGGCACCCCTAGCGTAAACACCATCGGACCCACGGGACCAGTTGGTGCTCCGGATGGGATGGACGCCCTATTAAAAATACCATACATGGCATTCAGAAATCCTGAGGGATCCGTACCTGGAGCCGGGAATTGGGGATAAGGGACCGTCCCTGTATCCCCTTGTGGAGTCACCGGCGTCGGCTCCGCAGAATCATCCACCGGAGCCGCAGAGTCATCCGGCACCGGAACAGCCTCCTCCAGTTCTTGCTCATCCAAAGGAACATCAGACTCCACTGACCCGGAGTCGAAGCCTTGGACGGAGCCGGTGACGGCGTTGGGGAACGACCTGGAGCCCGCTTCGGCGAGGGAGACTTCGGAGACTTAGCAGGAGAAGGAGAAGGTGACAAGTCCTTGCTCCGACGTCGACGGGGCGAAGCCGACCTCGACCTCCTGGACTTCGAGGACCGACGCCGAGAAGAATGCTTCCTCTTCTTGTGGTGTTTCTTCGATTTCGACGACCTCAAAGTCGATGACTCCCGCTTCGACTTCTCCTTTTTTCTCCCTCTCTTCTCCTCACCGATTTTCTTCATGAAGAGCTTGGTCTTCCTCTCCTTCAGCGCTTTAGGATTCATGCTCCTACAGCACCCGCATTCTTCTTCTATGTCATGATCAGAAGAAAGACACCATAAGCAGTCCTGATGCGGATCCGTCATGGACATCAGGCCTCCGCATTCCCTACAGGGCTTAAAGCCCGACTTCCTCGTCGAAGACATACTGAATTTAACACAGTAACACCGCTAAACTACAAAGTAGCTAGAGAGCACTGGAAAAAAACCGCTGCGCGTCGACGGCGCGGAACAAAGGGAACTGACGTCATCACGCCGACGTGGGCTTCTTATGGCTCCGATGACGTCGTACGGAGTCGTGTGCGGAGCCGATGCATTGTGACGTCGCCCACGTCGACGTGGAGTGCTGGGAAAGAAAAGTTCCGTGGAATGCTGGCGCAGGGGATATTCACAAGGTGAGGAATCCACTGCCAGATGTATCCATCAGAAATAGCAATACATTGGTTTTACACTCCAGTCAGAGTACATAGAATTAGGCCCACGCAAAGTGCAAACTGCTGGTGGGGATGCGGGGGAAGGGAGACTCTGACACACTTAATGTGGGATTGCCCTCAGATTCAACAATATTGGTCACAAGTAATAGATAACATAGACAGCCACCTAGACACTCAACTTCCGCACTTTCCGGCCTATGTGTTGCTCGGTCTTCCAAACCCACTTACATTCTCTCTAAAATCCCTCTAAAATCCAGACGCTGGCTACACAGGCTATAGCCAATTTTAGGAATGGAAAAGATAACTATGTTCAGAATTTTCAGATTTATGGGGTCCATTTGTGTCACTGCTATCGCAGGAATTTTTATGACTGACATGTCCCAGATATCTCCGGCTATTATGTCGGCTAGTGGCGCCCTCACCAGCAGTAACCTCAGAGCAGTGACAGAATACACAATTATCTAAAGTTTAATGTCCTGAATGTGGGTGAGTGGGGTCAGGGAGGGGGGGGGGGGTAATGGGAGGTTTGGGACTGGTTTTCTTTGTTATAAGCACAAAATAACGCTTTGTAAGGCTGCACCCAGGGTGGTTCACCCACGGTGGTCGGGAATCTGCTGCTAGTATTTCATGTTTTACTTGAAAATGCTAATAAAAGTTTGAACCATAATTTGCTCTTTGTGGCACACAATTACCCAGTAGGAAGCAAGTCACCTTTCACCTCCCCGAATGGTGGAGTCTCACATCAGACCAACAGGTACTCCAGATCATAGAGCGTGATTACTCCCTACACTTTCTGTTCTAGCCCCTGGACATGCCTCCGGGAGGACCAAATGTCCATCTTCTGCAATGAAGTTCAGGCTCTTTTGGCCAACGGAGCAATAGAGGCGATGACACCACCAGAGATCGGGATTGGCTGTTATTCCTGTTATTTTCCTAGTCTGGGAGAAGGGTGGAGGCCTTTGACCATACTGGATTTCCGAATTCTGAATTTCTAAAGAAGGTCAAGTACAAGATGCTCAGCCTGGTGGCCCAAGTTCTGTCTGCTTGGATCAAGGAAACTAGATTTGCAAGATTCTTATTTTCACTTCCCTATCCTGCAGTCCCACAGGTGTTACCTGTAGTTCCAGGTCAGTCAAGACCACCTTCTGTTTCACATGCTCCCCTTTGGCCTGACCAGTGCACCTTGAGCGTTCAGGAATGTGAGGATGGTGGTGAATGCACATCTGCGGCGGTTGGGAATATCAATTTTCCCATACCTTGATGACTGGCTAATCAAAGCAGACTTTCCTCAAACAGTTGCAAGCTAATTCCAGGCGAAGGGCAACCTGTTGACATGGTCTGGTTTCCCTGGGGCTTCTGGGTCTCTTGGGTTTCAGCATCCTATCCGGAGATCATGCCAGGTGGCACATGCAAGCTTTGCAGTGGGATCTAAAGTCTCAGGGGGCTCGGCACCAAGGAAACCTGTCAGACTACATGCTGCTGCTGTAGGAGGCTACAAAGGCACTGTAGTGGTCAATCAATGAATCAGGGAATTGTAAGCGTGCTACTCACCCGTGAGGGTCTCAAGGCACGGGGGGGGGGGGGGTATAGCAGAACTGGCCAGGTCTTGAGTGTCTTCCTGAAGGTGTTAAGGGAGGGGTTTTGCGTGCCTGATGTCTGCAGGGAGCTCGTTCCAGGTTTTGGCCATGATCTAAGAGAAGGATCTTCTGACTGCTCTGGCTCTGTGGAGGCGCTGGATTTCAGCCAGTGGGAGGTTGGCTGATTGGAGGTTTCTTTTGGGTATGTGGCAGGCGATTCGGTCATTGAGGTATTTGGGTCCGGTGTTGTGTAGGCATTTGTAGGTATGGGTGAGGATTTTGAAGGTGACTCTTTTCTCCGCAGGGAGCCAGTGGAGCTTTCGTAGGTGTTGGCTGATGTGCTCGTGTCGAGGGATGCAGAGGACGAGTCTGGTGGCGGTGTTCTGTATCATCTGGAGATTGCAGAGTAGGGACTTGTTTATGCCAGCGTAGAGTGCATTTCCATAGTCCAGTCTGCTGGTGATGAGTTAGTGGGTGACTGTCTTCCTTGACTCGGGGAGGGGGGTGCGAATCCATTTGAACATGAGGACACGAAGGGTGTTGAAACAGTTGGAGGCATGGGCGTTGACCTGTCGGTTCATGGTGAGGGATGAGTCGAGGAGGATGCCGAGGTTTCTAGCTTGGTTCGAGGGGGGCGGTGGGCTGCCAAGGGCAGTGGGCCACCAGGGGATGTCCCATGCCGAAGAGGTGGATCCGAGGATGACAACTTCTGTCTTCTCAGCGTTGAACTTTAGGCAGCTGTTGGTCATCCAGACTGCGACGTCCTGCATTCCTTTCTGAAAGTTGAGTCTGCCAGTGGTCAGGTCTTTGGTGAGTGAGAGGATGAGTTGGGTGTCGTCAGTGTAGGAGACTATGCGGAGAACGTGTTTTCGGATGATGGTGGCGAGGGGGGCCATGTAGATGTTGTGGTGGCTGTCCGACCACAATTAGACCAGCAACAGTTACCCCAAAAGTCTCTTAACCATCAAGACATTGTTCTTGTTGCAATCACGTCTCCTAGATAGACGAGTGAGTGAACTCTGAGCATTGTGTGTTTAACAATCATACACAAAAACAAGAGGGGACAGGGGCAAAAAAGGTCCACATATAAGCCCCAGGGAATGAACTGTGAAAACAGGAAGTATGCTGTTCCTATAATGGGAAGGGAGGTGCAGTCCTAACCAGAGGGGCACATGCAGGGAGTGCTCCTAATAGGGGCAAGAGCCCTCACACACCCCGAAGGGCAGCTCCTCGTTGGGCTGGCACTCCAATGCCCAACGGGCCCCGCGAGGGGGCTCTTTGTCAGAAATCTTTTACCTGTGATAATGACCGATGAGAAAGAGGGTGTGTGTGGTATGTGTGGTGTATATAAGGGTGAGTAGAGTGCAGGAAGAATGTGAAGAATGTGAGATAAAAAAACTATGAGAAACAGCTGAACCAACTTTAATTAGTGGGTTCCATGTTCTGATTTTAAAAAAAACTTTGTTTCAAGAAAAGGATGTTATAATATGCATATGTTGAGTAAGGATGTAGGTCTACATGTTTCATGCCTTCTAGCACCTGTGAGATTGTGGCATTTCTTCAGGACTGGTTAAACCTTTGATCTTCTCATTTAGGGGCGGTTAATATATATGTGAAAATAAGTAACCATATCCTCACCAAGTTACACCAACCGTAATGGTGTCCCTCGGGGTAAGAACCTAGGGAAAAATAAGTGGAGATCAAGCATCGCAGTCAAAGTCAAACATGTAAATAAAGGTAAAAAGTTTAAAACCATCATCAATTGGTGGCTAGTTAAAGTGCACCTCAGTGAATGAATTCTAACCATACTGCGCCATGGTCCTGGTCTGACTGTTAGCTTGCTTGCCCCTAGCTGCATAGTTAGATTATAAAGGTATAACCATGCTGTGCCCAGGACAATCAAATCACTCAAAGCTAGTACTCAGACATTTCCCCGTGGGTGTTAAATAATCCAACCCGATAAAAAACTGACGTCACAGAGCGATGTGGATATCACCTGCCCATGTACTCCTACAAGTTAGATGCAAATAACATTCCGTTTGCTCATAATTCCTGGAGTGGGGGATAGAGTAATTCCAAACACGGATAGTAGGTTAGGTTTAATTCTGGCAGCACACGAAGGGATAGGTTCTGCACATGCAGGAGTTACGGAGATAGTTTCTTTATTGAAACAACGCTACTGGTGGCCTTGGTTAACAAAGCAGACCAAGGACTACGTCTTGAAATGCGACATCTGCCAGCAGATGAAAGGTTCCACTGTAACATGTCCTGCACAGACACCATTGTTAACAGCTGACAAACCACTAGCGTGTGTCTACCTAGACCACTGCGGCCCCTTAAATAGAGATGGGGCTAAGAAGTATATAATGGTAGCAGTGGATTCTTGCTCGAGATTCCTATGGGTGTGGCCCCAGCGCTCAGCTGACGCTCAAACTGTCATCAGAGATTTGCGAGTCTTTATAGGCACATACGCAATTGGTACATTACATTCTGACCAGGGACCCGCGTTTAGCTCTAGGGCTTACAAGGAAGCCACGGGAAGTTTGGGTGTAGCATTGCGCTACTCATCTCCGTACCATCCAGATGGAAATTCGGTTGTGGAGAGGAAAAACCGAGACTAAAAGCCATCTTGGACAGCTAGAGTATTAGGCATCAGTGAAAGTTGGGTAAAACATCTTTATGGAGTCCAGAGGGCCCTTAACAATATGCCAAGAAGTTCTCTAGGGGGTGTCACTCCTTATGAGGTCCTATTTGGGACAAGAATGTGGGTACCGGATCTTGATTGTGAAGGCGCAGTGGCTGATGAAAAGCATTTTGACATTCATGATCGTTTGGCTGTTTTACAGGATCTGAATGAATCCAGGACAAAAAGTAACGTCCACCTGAAATAGAGCGCCACTGGGTAAGTCAAATCATTCACGGCATGACCTGTCTGGATCCCAAAAGTCAGGGATCTGAACAGAGAGAAAATAGCGGACAAGAAAGAATTTGGACCATCCTACAGAAAACCTGTACCGGTCCTAGCAATTGAAGATACAAGAACTGTACTTCTACCGCCTCTTACCGGAAAAAAGGAGAAAAGATTTGTCTCAATTGACCTAATCAAACCACACTATGTGGCTGATACTAAGCAGTAGGCCGCAAGGACTCCACAGTAGCAGACGCCCTCCTCCCGCTACAATTCAAGAAGTTCAAATGGAAAGACTCATCACGTTGGAAGAGCCTCCTATACAGAATGAAGGACTATGCAACAATGCTATGGAACTCGTTCCCCTTGAACCTGAAGTTCAACTTCATAATCAAACTCAAAATAACACACAAATCGCTATAAGACCAAATACTGATGTTTACGTCAACATGCCTCGACAAGAGCAAACTACAATTTCAACAAATCTTGAAGCAATTCCAACAATTGATCAAACTGCTTCTGGCTACTTCATAAACTTTGCAACGTTTTGTTTGGATCCAAGTGAACCAGAAACTACGCCAGCCCAAAAATCATGCAAGCAGCAAGTTAAAGACTTTCTGAACTTTCTCAAAAGAACTTACCTGGTATCACCGTGGGTAGAACTATGGATTATTACTGGGGTGCTTTTCTTTTTCTGGCTAGGCTTAGTGATACTTTTTAACATGCTTATTAATGGACAATACATTAGGCAAAGCTCTGCAGCCCAAAATGTGAATTTAATTTTGAAACCACATCAATCATCTCATCGAGACCAAAGAGACTTGTCATCAGTGAACATTGCAGCAGTTCCTGTACTGGATGGTATAGTTTGGGAAGAGGTTGATTTTGATATATTTGGCCCGACATTACATTTTAAAAAT
Organism: Triturus cristatus; assembly: GCF_964204655.1. NCBI lineage: Eukaryota > Metazoa > Chordata > Amphibia > Caudata > Salamandridae > Triturus > Triturus cristatus. The sequence continues at coordinate 636,520,017 of NC_140595.1, read as the reverse complement.
TCTACACTTATTTAAAATGTAATTCAATGATATTATTAACTCAAGCACATTTTCCGATGATTGAGATTTTGAAACTGTACATAACATGTAGTCTGATTTAGAAAAATCTGCTGCATTTTCTAATAGTGAAACATTGGAGAGCTCCGCAGATTATGAATCAATGTATTGTTATCAAGATTACGGTCATCATTTTTAGCATAAATCTGCTAATCCTAGAAATGTGCTCACATACCACTAGTGGGAACATGGTCAAACACCCTCAAAGGGCAGTTCAAAAACCTTTGCACAAAAGTTTCCATATTTTTCAGGGTTTAATATGTCAGACCCAGCATCATATTATTAGAAGGTTGCACAAACATCAACACAAAAAAATATGTTAAACACCAAACAGATTTACTCTGCATCCTTTATTGTTCAGTTGTCTGAACAAGGTTACGACTTATGGAAGGACACCATAGACTTGAAATCGGTCTGGAGTACTAAAGAATGGCAAGTTCAGGGAACAGAAGCTTTATTTAGAGCAGGCCTTATCCCTCAACAAATCATGTTTTTGAATGAGAGTGCAACAGACCTCTTACCTTGGACTAGCCAAGAACAAAGACTTGAACACACCTCGGCTGCTGACACCATCACACACCGAGGGTAAAGAAACATCACGAACAGGGATTACATTCGATGACATTATACAATACAACAGATCAGATCCTGATTGGAAGAAATGGTTGATTTGGCCCACAGACACCAATGGTTGTCAGGAAAGATTAAGGGGTAGAACCGAAGGGTTTAGTATCCGAAGGCCAGATCCACGCTATGTACAGAGACAACATCCAGGGGTAGTGACATCCTACAGTGTTGGGAAGTTGTGCCTTAATTAGCTAGAAACCTCAACACTCACAGAAGTGAAACAACACTTATGCCTATTCACAGGGATATGGATCGTAGGGATTTTTTACTAGGTTCCAGGAAATCAAGTCAAAAACGTTTCATATATGCTGCCATTTACGCTGCCTACAATGAAATTTGGAAAATATCACAACAAGAGGCTGCAGAAAGAATACGAGAAATAGACCGTATTAACTTCGAGAAATCTCTAGCAGTGGTAGACAATGGGTTAACAACATTGACCTCCAGGATATATTCCTTAGGCAACATTGTATCTTCTGCAATAGACATACTGGAACAAGATTTGGCCGTATTACAACACGGGCAATCTCAGTTACGTTCTATTATGTCGTTAAGCTGGACGCTACAATCTTTGCGTACAGGCTATGTGCCTTGGCGTTTTATAAACAGTACGTCTCTGGTTTTTTAATACAATTGAACAGATAAACAGATTGAAATGGCACAAAGGTTAGCTAAATATGCAATTCTGCGTATCCAAAACCTGGATAGATTACCATTCACAGTGGCATAGTCACCGCACACAGAATGGCTAATTGTGAGAAGTTGGCCTGATGTATGATGTCACTAGTTATAGTGCACACCTTATATCAGTCCAAATACCCTTATGGTGATTAGTTGTAAAGTCAACCTTATAGACCAGCTATCCTAGTGGTAGCATGGACAAGAGCAGTCTTAGGCTAAACTCTGAATGGCATGTGAAGCCAGCTGTGATACCATATATAATCCCTTGAATACCAAATGAAAGGACACCACAACAGATATATATATAAAATAAAGTGTATTTATTCTAAGCAAACCCTCAGCACTCTTTATGAGATTAGAGGTAAGTACAACACAGTCTTATTAATGCATACAGTAAGTCACACAGGTAAGTAATACAGTTAGGCCCTAGGGGCCACGCAAACCATATACTAAGTAAGTGGTATAAGAACCACTGTCACGGAAATAGAATAGGCCTAGGCCTAGGGAATCGCTGGGGCTACACTACACTAGCGTTAGTTAGGAAGTGGGAGGCCCACGGGATTCGTGTGCAGAGTGGAAACACTCACGCGTAATGCGTAAAAGTCAATAGCAATAGTACAGTTTAGGAAACGGTAGATTTAGGACACTTCCGGAATAGCTAGGAAGTTGAGACTTGAAAACTAGACACTAGGATAGTCACTATCCTGATGAGCACCGGAGTACCCAAGTTACCTAGCTCACAGGCTGCGGGTGCATAGGGGTGAAGATGCGTCGTTTTCGTCGTCGACTCCTATGGATGCCTGAAGAAAGATGCTGACAGGCAGTCAGTGAAGAGTGTCCGGTGGATCCCAAGGCTGGGATCAAGAAGAGAAGAAACCTGCAAGCAGAAGGGACAGAGTCAAGGTCACTAGCCAGTGACCACGTGGAACCAGGAAGGAACCAGGCGATGTCGTGAAGAGTTGCAGGTGAAGGTGAAGCTTGTCGCTGCAGCCAGGAGGACCAGGAAGCGTCGAGGACGACCAGGACCAGGAGGCGAGCTGTCCCACGAAGGCTCTTACTGTCGGCGGCGTCGAAGTCGGACTAGGACTCACCAAGCCTTGGCAAGCGGAACCCACGAAGAACGAAGGACTTGCTTCTGGTGCAGACCAGGAAGGTCTGGGGTGCTTCTTCTTTGCAGAGAAGCGGGAGCCAGTCTGGAGGAGCCAAACCAGCGCAGAAGATTTCAGGGTGCGTCGTCACAGAGGCCACTAGCCAGCGGGCAAGCAACCGGACAGACGCGGCAAGCAGGAAAATGCTGAAGGGCCCCACGCAGGACTCGTGGAGTGTGGGGGGCTGATCTTCGGTGCAGATGGTGCTTGGGGTTGGGGCTTCTCAATCCCCGGTGCACAACTTCGAGGGTACCTCAGAAGCTGCGCTGTAAGTTACTAGCCACTTTTTCCAGGTAGCCGGTCCCACGTCGCTCGTCGCCTCCACGGATCTCAGCTCTGCTGCAGATGTGGATGAGGGTCGGAGAAGTCTGGAAGTCAAGGCTCTGGTCGGGCTCTGCAGTCGGTTCCTCGTAGAACGTGGGCAAAGCAAAGGGTAGTCTCTTGATGGTGCCTGTTTGCACAGGGTAGCCACTCCTTGGCTACAAGGGAGATTCTTCAGTCTTCTTCTTTCGTCGAATGTCGAAGGTCCAGAGTTTCTGTTCAGTTTTGCAGGTTCAGGATAATCCAAAGTCTTGAGGCCCAACTCCCACTCTTATACTAATCTGGGGGGCTGGGATACCTGCTAGGTCACGCCTTATGGGTGGGACCTGGGAGGGGGTGGTTACACCCACTTCCCTTTGTCCAGTTTCGCGCCAGAGCTGGGGCTGGAGTGCCCCAGCGCCGGTTTGAACTGGACTATGCAAGGAACACCTTGTGTGCCCCAGGCATGTCTCATTCCTTTCAGCCCACCCTGCCCCAATACACTAAAGGCTGTCTGGGGAGGTGCTAGCACCTCCCCAAGCAGGAAACCTATTGTCCAGGCCTCCCTGGCTGGGATCACTCCCAGCAGCAGGAGGTCAGACTTGTGTCTGTGGCAGCAGCATCCATTTTGTGAAGCTGAGGCTTTGGTCAGAGGCTAACAGTTGAAGTATGATTTTAACATGTCTTTCCCTCTAGAAGGGGGGAATAATATTCTCATGTCCAGAAATGGCATGGGGGTATTATTCCAAAGTGTTAGACACCTTACACGACATGTTTTGATAAAGCCAAACCATAGTTACCATAACCGTCTAAGATTATAAGGCACTTTAAGAGTATATGGTAGGCTATATCATAGAACAGCTATAAGGACAAGGTTCCGAAAGCTGCAGACAGGCTCAGCTCATGCTAGAGCACCATCTCACATGTTACCAAGCACTCTGCCTCCAGGATTGTCAAGGCCTGCCATAGGAGTGACTAATAGGTACACATGTGTCTATATGTAAGTTAGGTATAGGAATACTACACCTAAGCAAGGGGTGATTACACGACCTTGCCCCAGCTGAGTGATCAGCCAGTTGTGTCAAAATGGAAGGCCAGGCCAGGGGTGGCATAATACATGCTGCAGCCCCTGGGAGGCCTAGGGTACACCTATGCCCTGGGTACCTAGGGTACACTGTACAGGGTCCAATAAGGTGATCCTTACCAATTGTGTATGTACCTAGGGTACATGGAGTCCATTTTACAGAGAGAGCAGACAGCCTGAGACCCTGAATGGCAGGATCTCAGGCCAACTAAGTCGAAAAACCAGCTAGACACTAGGCAAAAAGTTGGGGGTAACCATAGTCAGATATCCACCTTCCTACACTAATCCATGGCCAATCCATGGCCACATAACTCTACCGGTCACTACTTTTCAGTTTCAATATTGTCTTGAACAAAAGCAGGCAGGCACATATGAAAAAATGGGTAAGGAATACATTAAGGAATCACCATACAGATTTCGATGCCAGACTGGGGATCGACAAGTGTTTCTCAGTGGTACAAACTGTGAGAGAGCTTGAAGTGGATCGCTCATATGTCAGGACATTCTAGTGCACGGGGCTTGTAATGGTTCTGTGGAGAAACTGTCCTGCCACCTGCTGTGATTACTCCAGCGTTAGGGATACTTTCGAATGGGAGTTACTTGATGCTGAACAGTCAAGGCTGCTGTGGAATGCTCCCGGGCATCGCATATCAGGTTACCATGAGCTCCAGGGTTACTTGTTGGATGCAAGTATTGTTTCCACCAACACATACAGTCAGGGAGGCACCGTTATGGCCTTCACTGAATGTTTCTTTAACATGGTTTGATACTCTAGGGAGGATGAAAGCCATGCTTTTACAGAAGTCTGTGCCCTAAACCTCCACTCAAGAGACTTTTGAACTCGAGATCGCAAGGTCTTCAGCTGAGATACAGGCGCTTATTAATACAAACTACCCTTTCCCTTTCGTAGAAATGGTAAATCGTATCTTTAACATGTCTGATATGACTGGCATTGTCCACCTATTTAAGACCATTGGTTCTGGACTTCTAAACACCTTTCAGACGGTACTTGGAGTTATACCAAACTTCATACACTCCGTGTTCGGAAGCATCTTTGAAGGTGTTCCACTGATCCCGTTTCTAATAACAGGTATCCTGATTGTCTTCTATCTGCTATGCAATGGATGTCCCAGTCACCAAGGAGATGGAAAAAGGAGCGGAAATACGGTGACCGAATGGTACAACATCTAGGCACGCCTCGCCTGAGAGAACGGAGTGCATCTTGGTTCTTGTTATTTCGACCAGCATTTTTAAACAAGCTCAATTTGGTACTCAGAAAAAAAAATTGACATTCTTTTCATTTATTGGGCATAAATGGCTTTCTAATGCTTATAGTGGTTCGGACTATAACTGCGGACACTTTTTAGAGCAATAGTTTGCAAATATTTTTTTTTTTTAACATTCCTTAAGCTTTTTTAGAAGTTTTAAACATTTTAATAAAACAAATGTTTTATGAACTTTGAGCATAACTATATCTAGTTAGGCTAGTAGTACTCTATAGGTTACATATGTCGTTCAGTCGGAAGAGGAGTGGGTGTTATATTCCATATAGGTACCTTATATAGGCGCAGGTAACATCAAAACCTTTTATTGAAACGCCCAGACTGTTTAGTCTGTGTATCTCCGAGACAAACCAAGTGAGCACGAGTGACTGAGCGAAAAGCAGTATATTGCTTCCACGATCCTGAGGGATCAGGGTTGTCATGCTCTGAGGTTGCCAGAAACTATTTTCTCCTCGATAAGAGGAGATTCTAGTGGCACTGTGAGCTAGCTAATGCAAACAGGCAAACGTATCTGGTGGGGGTGCACAGAATCAGTCTGCACCAAACCCACAGTTTATGTTATCCGAAACACGCAGATCCTGTATAGGTAATATAGGAACTACACGACAGTGAGGGT